>NC_069789.1:11454555-11759555 GCF_027406575.1 Nycticebus coucang | reverse complement strand
GAGATTTAATATTCTAATCTCGTTAGCAACTAAATCTAGCCATTAAATCCCCCTTTAAGTTCTCTTTATTATTCTTTATTTCCTTTTCACATTGGAAGTCAGACAGAAGCAAACCCTGACCCAGCATCACTGTTCTATTTCCATGTTCCTGGAGCTATGATTAGCCAAAAGCTAACTTTCCTGGTAGATCAGAATTCATTTCAGGATTTAATCAATTAAAATTTTAATATTTCAGCTTTATATTCTTAAATAAACAAAAATCCTCTGCAGTTGTTGAGCAGAGCACACAGCTTCACTACACTCTAGGTTTCAAATTATATATATTTTATTGCTTTTGTTTATTTATACTAAAAAGGCTTCTTCTAGTCCCATATAATTCAAGTTGAGCAATGATGACGAGAAGGTCTAAGTGATCATAATTACTACAGTGGAGTTGAGAGACAGGCATCAATAGTAAATAGTGATCCATGATGGCATCACGATGGAACTACAGTAGTATTAGCATATAACCTATAGCAAAAAACCCCAAAAACTATTTAGATTAAGTTTGAGGGGGAAAATCTATTATACAAATGATAATCACTATACGCAATTATATGCACTAAAACCTGTGTTAAGGATAGTCTATCCTTCTGCTCTGGCAATTGGCTGGCTGATTCATCACCAGATGGCTTTATAGACAATAAACCTCCTTTTACACCACAACTCCTGCTATTGCAGAGAAAGAAATAGCTGGCATCATGTTAAGGACTACCAATCCACATAGCAGACAATGTGTTCCTTTAATAAGTATATTTATCAGTTTAATAAAATATCATCTACTTATGTACCCATGTGACAACTCTTCTTTTGGTATCAGGAGGCATGAAAGAAGAACAGTGACCTCCATGGGCTTGGCCCAGTGCCTAGTTCTGTTTCCTGAATGAATAAACAGTAGAATAAAGAAGATGTGGCTTTCCTAACAAAATTAATGAAAATTTAAACAGAAGGTAAAAAGTGATAAATTTTACCTTTCAAAACTGTAATACAAACTAGCAGTAAAGATTATGAACTAAAACAAATTCAGTAAGTTACTGCATCAACTGGCATATAGGCTTCTATTACTTGATCAAGTCTTTACCCCATCACACCAGATGCCTAAAAGGTAAGTGACTGTATTTTATACAAATGTATAAATACAGGATTCCTATTTCACATTTCTCCCTAAGAAGTCCCCAACAGAAAACATCCTCAACACTGAACAGCTCTGTCTTTTGACGCTATGTATTTCTGAAAACAAAATTGAAAATTAGGATTGCATTTTAGCTAAAGACCTAGGGTCAAAGTGCAAATACATACTATAACAACTCAGGATCAAATAAGGCACAGATTATATATGTTATAAAAGCAAAACAGACGTAATTTTCTGCAATCTTTGTATTCAAAATAGGTAGCATTATTACTATGTGCCAAACATTTAAGAATGCCATATATATATATATATATATGTTTTAAAATATAAACATTCAGCAAATTTTAGAAAATGCACATAAACATTAGACACCGATTCAAAAAGAGGATTTCATTTCATGGATTACTATAAAATAAAATAATCCATTTTTCTTCATTCATAAGTATTAAGGTCAAGACACAAAAAGTTCCTAATCTCATAAAAGCAAAAATAGACAAACGGCTAAATAAATGAGCAAGACAACTTCATTGACAGTGGGAAGGAAGAAACATGAAAAAACAAAAAATTCCAGAAAATTAGGGTGGTTGCTCTTTAGGATGGGTGGTCTGGGGAAATATATTTGAGAAAGAGACGTATACTTAAAACATATTAAAAATTCAGCTCTGCAGTACAATTAACCTGGTCTGGCACAGATAATGAAATACACTCTTGGGAAAATTTATTTCAGTCCCCACCCTCATTTGTACAGTTACTCCAAAAAAATAAATCCACAGCTGTGCTTTTATTGGATACCTACCAAACACTCATTCCATGCTCATGTGAACAAACTTCATCACTGGGAAAATTTTTGCTTTCATATACTCATTATTATTTTGGAATGAAGGCTCCAAATTTTACCTTTCTCATCTCCCATACACATTATGAAGTCTTTCTTATGAATACATTATGAATTATTAAGGCAAATATGTATGGGAAAAAAACGTAATTCACAACTTAAACCTGAAAGAGCATTAAAGCTAAAAAAATTCTCATAAAAATAAGTGAAGAAAACATTCTAAATATCAAGCCAGATGTCTGATATGAGTTTACTGTATATTTTCAAAAGAAAACTTAGATTTCATGGGAAAAGCTGATTTAATAAACATTTCTTCATAAAAACCATTTTATAAAATGCTTAAAGAAAACACCTAAAAAAAAATAAGTTACACTTTTCTATAAATTAAGCATCGAAAGTTCTTGCCAAGTTTTTTCTGCCAGTTTATGAAAAATGTAAAGTCCAACTTGTTTTCTTTTGTAGAACTGTGTAAATCTTGTTAAAACATAATTTTGTGATTTATACACCAACCAATCAATTAAGACTAAGATTTGTACGTTTATGAAGGACCTCCTCTGTGCCCTTCACTGTGCTACTTACACTTGAATTCTTTCATTTAATTCCTAAAATCAAGCACCCAAAAACGTTTTTCCCTTAACAAAGCTGAAGTTAAAGGCGTATTCAAAGTCATAAATCTGTAGTATTAGTATTAAACAGGAACCATCTAGATTCAAACCTGGGTCTTCAGGTATCAAGTACTGTCCTTTTTCCACAAACCACTATCTCCTTTGTATTTTTCATAAGTATACCTTGAAAATTCCTATAGGCTCAGATTTGGCTAAACAATTTGAGCATGACCAATAAGCAATGTTTTTTTACTTAACAATATATTCTCTGGCATTCTCTTTCTGGGCAATAAATACTGATGGTTAAAGCAAAATTCAGTCTGTTTTCTTTTTTATTTTATTTTTTTCCATCAATGGAGGCTTATTAAGCCAAAGTTTGAGGATGTGCCCAGGAAAAGCACAAACCACAGAACATCTATGGCCATGTTCTCCAAAGAGTGATTTGGGGACTTCAGTTTTTAAGGAGAGAGGGCAAACAATGAAGAGGGGATGGGGTTGGCAGTGATACAAATCATTACATTCTTTTTTTTTTTTTTTTTGACATTTTAGAGCAGTTTTGGATTTATAGTAAAATTTAACAGAAAGCATGGAGAGGTCCATATACCCCTGCTCCCATATAAATATTCCACACCAGAGTGGTACATTTGTTAGAATTGCTTAAATCACTTAAAGAGAAAGACAAAATGTATAATTGTACTATTTTATAGTTATCTTCATAAATTTCTTCACTAATTCTCATTGTATTGTGTGCGTATGCGGATTCAAATTATAATCGGTGTTAGTTTTTTTCAGTCTAAAGAATTTCCTTTAGTGTTTCTTGTCATCAGCTAGCAATGAATTATTGCAGTGTTGGTGTGAGAATGTATCTATTTTGCATCTTTCTTGAAAGTTAGTTTTGCTGGATATATAAGATTTGTGGTTGACATTTCTTTTTCTTTCATCGCTTTGAACATGTCTACATTCTAGCCTACATTGTTTCTGAGGAGAGTCATCTATCCAACTTATTGTAGTTCCATGTATGTGATGAATCATTTTTTTTCATATTGCTTTCTAGATATTCTCTTTTTTGTTCTTCTTTTTAAATTAACAAACAAAATTTGTGTATGTATTTATCATGCACAACATGTTGTTGAAATATGTATACATTGTGGAATGGCTACACTGAGCTAATTAACAAGTAAGAAAATGTGGCATATATACACGATATAATATTATTCAGTCTTACTTACAAAAGAAGAGAATTCAGTCTATTTTCAATCTATCTCTTAGGTTCCTGCTTAGCCACCAACAGGGTCCAAGATTCTCTTTCTGAGAAGGCCATAAACAAGTAAGAATCAATTAGTCACTAAAACCAGAGACCAAAATCAACTGACCAATCTAGAAGAATGAGGCAATTTTCTTAAATTGGAATACAGCATGGATCAGAAATCTAGAATCTGAAAGAACAGTAATCACTGTTCACTGAACAATTATGAATCTGAAAAACTCTAAAGTCCCAGAGCACTAGCAGCAGGAAAAGAGTACATAGCTGTCTCAACAAAACAAAATTTGGAAACAGTCAACAGGAGGGAGTGACAATGGGAAGAAAGTAGTATGATATACTAAAATGTTTTTGATTTACTGTTCTTAGCTCACTGTATGATAAGAATTTCTATTTCTGCCATTTCTCTGCAATTAATTTTAGCTTATCAATAACTTATTATGCCCTTTAAAAATGGTTTCTAGTCAATGTCTTTTTTCTTATCTTTTTTTTTTTTTAATTTTTAAAATTTTTTTCTTTTTAGTTGCCAGGACTAGAGTTCAGTGGCATCATCAATGCTCACTGCAACCTCCAATTCCTGAGCTCAGGAAATACTCCTGCCTCTGCCTCTCCAGTAGCTGGGAACTACAGGTGCGCACTACCATGCCTGGCTAATTTTATTTTATTTTTTGTAGAAACAGACTCTTCCAATGTTGCTCGGGCTACTCTTGAATTCTTGGATTCAAGCAATCGGCCCACCTTGGCCTCCTAAAGAGTTAGAATTATAGTTGTGAGCCACCATGCCCAGCCAATATCTTTTTTAATTCATCATACCTTAACTATTTGGGAGGTGGGTATAAATCATGTCTATTACCATATCAGTGTAACACATGAAAACTGAATTAAAACTTTAAAGTGTAGAATAATTGACAAGTCTAAGAGTATGTTTTAAGTAAGAATGTACTTTAGGAATACATCTTTAAAATGTTTTACTGTGTAATATCAAGTTGCTAATTATTAGCCTAAATATACAATTTTTCTTCTTACCTTCATATTAAATTATAATGCTTATCTCTACACTAGCACTGTACAATAGACTGGTATGAAAGAAATGTTCTATATCTACGCTGTCTAATACATTAGCCACCAGACATTTGTCAATTACTGAGCACTTGAAATACAGCAAATGCAACTGAAGAGATTAATTTTGATTTTAATTAATTTAAATGTACATATTCCCACGTACCTAGTGCCTACTCTAGCTAGTTCAGCTTTCAACAAACAGAAATTAAGTGAATATGTACATAAAGAATGACTTTTGTTAAATACCATAGAACCTCCATAGCTGATCACCTCCCTACACTGACTACCTGCTTAAGTTGACCTATTTTCATAGACTAGACATGCACATGTATGTATTAGCACAGTAAGCCATTTTCATATGTTGACCAGTTTATTACAGTCCCTTGGGTGGTCAACTTATAGAGGTTCTACTGTACTTCATATCTAGAATATATATACATGCAGAATAAGCCTATAAAATAATTTATGTTGAAAAAAATTCTGATTTAATCAAAAGAACATAAAGAGATTTATATTTTCACTTATAAAGACATCATTATGGGTTTCACATAAACTAGTAAATAACCATTTCAAATGTTACTAAATCTGTAAGTCTGTTCTTTCACATACTATAATTCTTTAGGGTCCATGCTTAAAGGGAGTAGGTTCATCATTACCAGAATGCCATGAGATATGTAACAGAGTTCACTGGAAGTATTTCGTGGTGTGATTACATCTCAGAAGGTGAAGTACAGAAATTGTGTTAAAGAAGGAATCTATCTCCAGGCATAGCAAGGCTAAAGAATATTGGCATATTATCTTATTTGGAGAAAAGCTTCTGCAATTTTGAAGACAAAAAGCAGCTAAACTAGATAAAATATTATTGGTACTAATAGCTAACACACAGAAGCATTGGAAATCCTTAAGGCAGATACATTTTTAAAAGTAATTTTGAACACTGTATTTGAATCTTGTCATACAGTAAACTTAACCATTTAGAGTGCAATGTGTGTATGTGTGTGTATATAATCTATACCAAATAAAAACTTAAATAATCAGAAGGTAATTTTCTAATTGTCCGTATTTCAGAAAATTTGAATTTCTGAAGTGAAATAATCTTTGTATTTTGAACTATGGTCCTAATAGTTCATGGTCAAAAATGTCCTCCTAATTGATAAATGTGGTCTCTAATATTCCCATCTTATATTACCTCTCATTATCGTTTATCATTCTTGCCTTCTAGAAATATCAATTCCCTTTCCTCTCACTTCTGTGGCCATTCCTCATTCTCTTTCAAAATGTCTCCTTTTTCTTTAAATTCTGTTTTTAAGGGGGTTACTTTCCTATACATGATCCCTTTGGGACTTCTTTGAGGGCACTGGGCTTCTAATATTGCTTATTACATTTAAAGTTACACATATAAATTTCAAGTCAAAACCTCTGTTATAAGAGCCAGACCATATCTCTAATTGTTTACAGTTCAATGCTCCCTTACAGTCCTCAGATTAATTTAAAAAATTTCAACCCTTTCTTCAAACAAAATGTGCCTTTTCCCCTGTTTTGTCTTAGTGAATAGCATCAACAACTACCCAGATTCTCTCTCTCTTTTTCTCATTCTTCCTTTAAATAATTCATTATGTTCCTTGATGCCATCTTCTTGGAACTTACCCATTAATTGCATTAGCAATTCCCAACAAAATACTGCAGAACTTTTTCCTGAATCCCTTTCTTTTAGTTTCCTACTCTCCAACTCCTTTCTCTATCCTGGTATCAAAATTAGCTTTATTTATAAAAGTAAATCTAAGAATTTTACTCCCCAATATTTAACAGCTTCTGGGAGAGTTCAAGATTGAATTCAAACTCCTCACAATTTGTTTTTTGTTTGCTTTTAAAGACAAAGTCTCACTTCACCACTCAGTGTAGAGTGCAGTGGCATGATCAACCATGGCTCACTGCAGCCTCAAAGTCCTGGCTTCAGAGTAGCTATGATTACAGGTATGTGCCATCACACCCAGCTAATTTTTAAATTTTTTGTAGAGACAGCATCTTGCTATGTTGTCCAGGCTGTTCTCGTATTCCTGACCTCAAGCAATCCTCCCACCTCAGCTTCCTAAACAGCTAGGATTACAAGTGTGAGCGGCAAACAGCTAGGATTACAGGTGTGAGCTGCTGTGCCAGGACCAAACACCTCAGTTTTGAATAAGTCTTGCTGTCTCTCTAGCCATTATTCCGTCCCATCCTTGCATTGTGTTCAACTGAATTAGAAATTACAGATTCTACACTGTTCTAAGACTTTTCATTTTTAACTCCTCAGCAATTACTTCCTTTGGAACGTCTCCCATGAAATTCCCAGCCTACCAATTTTGATCATCTATCTTGCCCTTTGTATATATCTATAGCAACTTCTAAAATTCTTTGTACAATATTTCGTTTTTCATGTGTCTGTTTTCCCCAATAAACTGAGTTGCTTGAGTAAAGTGACCATGACTTAATAATCCTTACTTTCTCTGTTCCTTATTCAATGCCTGAAACTTTAGCAAATGTTTGGTATACATTATTAGTAGTTATCTACAGCACTATCCAAAAATTTTTTTGTTAAGTTTCATCCTCAGGAGGCCAGTGGTCACGTTAGAAATCTGATTTACAAAATTGGCCAGGCCTGGTGGTTAACTCCTATAATCCCAGCACTTTGAGAGGGTGAGGTGGGAGGACTGCTTGAGGCCAGGGGTTAGAGACCAGCCTGGATAACAATAAGACACTGTCTCTACAAAACAAAAAAACACCTAGAATTTTCTATTGTATTTCTATAAAAACAATCCATTTAAGAAAACAGAAATCACACTGAAATTGCAATAAACAATCCCTGTGATCAGTTTCAATGACTAACTTCATCTTACCACTTTTAAAATTTAAGCCTTGGTCACCGTGACTGCTCTGTCTTCCATTTTGTTTTCTTTTTCTTTCTTTTTTTTTTTTTTTTTGTAGAGACAGAGTCTCACTTTACTGCCTTCAGTAACAGGATTCACAGCAACCTCCAGCTCTTGGGCTTCCGCGATTCTCCTGCCTCAGCCTCCTGAGCAGCTGGGACTAGAGGTGCCTGCCACAACGCCCGGCTACTTTTTGATTGCAGGTCAGCCGGGGCTCGGTTTGAAGCCGCCACCCTCGGTATATGGGGCCGGCGCCCTACTCACTGAGCCACAGGCGCCACCCCCATTTTGTTTTCTAAGAGCAAGACTCTTGGTTAAGGAGAGTACCTTAGCTAAGGGTTGTCAGAACTAGCTACATATTAGAATCACTTGTGGAGATTTTTTTATTTACACACACAATAACGATACACTTTTTTTTTTGAGACAGAGTCTCACTTTGTCACCCTCAGTAGATAGTTGTGGCATCACAGCTCACAGCAACCTAAAGCTCTTGGACTTAAGCAATTCTCTTGCCTCAGCCTCCTAATCAGCTGGGACTACAGGCGACTGGCACAACGCCCGGCTATTTTCAGAGACCAGGTCTCACTCTGGCTCAGGCTTGTCTCGAACCTGTGAGCTCAGGCAATCCACCCACCTCAGCCTCCCAAGTGCTGGGGTTACAGGCGTGATCCACGGCTCTGGCCCTAAATATATATTTTTATATGTATACTATAACACTGTCCAAGCTTCATACCTGAAGGCTTGCATTAAATCACAACATCTGCAGTGAGGCATGAGTATTTACATTTTTAAAAAATCTGCAGTAGATTCTAATGTGCACAGAGTAAGAAGCACTAACTTAAACAGTAAGATGCTTAAAATTCCCTTTTTACATTGTGAATAACAAAGTTCAAAGTTTTAAAAAGGTCCAAATGAACAAAAAATTGCAAAAGGTAAAACTTAATTTGTGTTAAGAGGAAGCCTCTGAACGTAAAATTAAAAGAAAGTTCACGCAGAAGCACAACTTCTTAAGTGAATTATTTAGAATTATTAAGGGATATGAGTATCTGAATCACAGATCCAGTTTAGATTAAATATTGCAAACTACAGGCATGCTCCACACTAAGATTACAAAACCAGAATGTGCAAAATAGAAAAAGCAGGTACTAGTTTAATCACCTTATAAAACAATGTTAGCAACATCCCTTCCTTTACAGAAATGTCATTATGACTGAATGACTGGTTTGTGCATTGAACACATGGTAAGAATGCCCCACTCCAAAATACTTAATGTGAACTGAATTTGTGGTTAAAATGTAACATAAAGGTATTTTTAGAAGATAGAGGGAGGTAATGACATCAGAGCTATAAAGAGGTTACCTTAACTATACCACAAAAATGTGTCTTTTCTAATCCTAATGGACCTCTGTAGCTTGGACTGGATGGGGTGACTACACAGGAGGGCGGGGGGCTTTGACTGTGAAGATTAAAGAGAACAAAACAGAAAAGATACTAGGGCACCCTGTGCTGATTTAAAATGCACAGACAGGAGGAGACTACAAACTGGGCCCAAGAACAAGAGAGAAAGGAAAGAACAACATAGACATTAGAAACCTTAGTGACAAAAAACAGACACCTGAGAAATAGATGAAAGAAATGGTTGTCAAGACGGCATTCTTTGATGAAATATTCCTATCCTTCATCTTATTATATTTGCGAGGCAGGAGGTATCAACTTGAAATTTATCTAATACCCACAAGCAAAAAGGTGCCAGATTCTATTAATGTAATATTCTAAATGTTATTCACAATAATCACAAGACTTGCTTCTTTTAGACACCAAACAGCCCCACCCTCTTGACCTCAGGTTATCTTCCTCAAAGTTCTACATTATACTTCCTCAAAGTTCATGTTTCACTTAATTATATCCTATTTGTTCCTATTTCTTCAATTTATAAATTGTGAATTCTCTATAATTTGTTATGTACCACTTAAAATCATAGGGTCAAACCATGTTTTCTCACTTCAAACAAGAGTTCTGATCTTATTAAATAGTCCAACATACAATTCCTCACACAAGTGAAGGTATAGAAGAGTGGAAAGGCAGTGAGATAGATACAAAATTTAGAACAAATATTGCACTCCTGGATTTACTGCTAAAGGGAACGGCAGAACCTACAGATTAAGAGAAATAGGCTATTTTCCGAAAATAGCTCTTTAGCTTAAACAAAAAACAAAACCCTCAATTTACTATTCTTCTTTTAAAGTAGACATATGCATACTTAAGAAAATGCCCTCTCTCTCCAAAGGTATATATAGCTCAACATCATTGGTATCAATTTTGTCATTTAGCTATTTACAGACGCACTGAGTTGACCAATACTACAGGAATAGGAACCAGTACATTTCACTTTCTGACTGTTGTTTATTTTTTTGTTTTTCTTTGAGACACAGTCTCACTATATTACCCTCAGTAGAGTGCCAAGGCATCACAGCTCACAGCAACCTCAAACTTCTGGGCTTTAAGCAATTCTCTTGCCTCAGCCTCTCAAGTAGCTGGGACTACAGGCGCCCACCACGACACTCGGCCATTTTTTTTGTTGCAATTGTCATTGTTGGTTAGCTGGCCTGGGCTGGGTTCGAACCCGCCAGCCTCGGTGTATGTATGTGGCTGGTGCTGTAACCACTGTGCTACAGGCGCAGAGACCTGAAAATGTTCTTGCCATTACTGATAAGAGAAACTTAAATAAGGTTCTTTGACAAGTTGGCAATTTTTTTTAAAAGATGTAATAATATTCAGCATTGATGAACGGTTGAAGAAACACAATTTCGTAGATGAGTAGCAAAACTATGAAACTGGTAATACATTGGGGAGGTGAGTATTTCATTTAAAAAAAAAATCAGAAAAGTCTTTAGAACTCTGGATTGTTATCTTTGACACAACTGATTTTTTGAAATCAAAGAAAAATACTGATTTGCACATAAATTCAGAGTTAGAAATGTCCATTGCAGTGTTTACGATTTTAAAAACACTCTTAATCCATAAATTGTTTGTAAATAAATTACAAGTTTGATGAGATATATTCCTATACCACTAAAAATCAGAGAGGGAAAGTTTAGCTTCATAATAAAATGTTACTTATAGTTAAACCAGGACAGACAATAATGTTACAGTGGTATTACTAGCTAAGGAGATCATGAGAGTGAGTTTTGCTTGACTCAATAATATTTTCTAATTTTTCTGCGATATACAAGGATTAGTTTTGTAATATGAAAAAAATTACATGGTATTAAAAAATAAAGTGGCTTCTAACTTGCAATGTATTATTTACCCATAAGTATTTATTAACAATAGCAAATAATATTTGTCTCAAGATACCTATATATTTTGAAGTTATAGCTTCAAGAGCTTTTTTTTTCTTTATTGGAGAAAGTCTCACTTTGTTGCCCTTGGTAGCGCACCATGGCGTCACAGCTCACAGCAACCTCAGACTCTTGGGTTCAAGTGATCCCTCTGCCTCAGCCTCCTGAATAGCTGGGACTACAGGTCCCTGCCACAACGGCTGGCTGGTTTTTCTATTTGTTTTAGTAGAGATAGGGTCTTGTTCTTGCTCAGGCTGGTCTTGAACTCCTGAGCTCAAGCAATCTGCCCTCCTTGGCCCCCCATTGTGCTAGAATTTCAGGCATGAGCCACCACACCCAGTCTCGCTTCAAAAAGTTTATCACAGTAAATCTCTATCTGCAATGTTCCTTTTTCACCACACTAAGTATTCTACACTTCACCCCTGTATCAACATTTAGGTTCACTTCCCCTATTCTCCTGTTTCCTTCAGTCAGTTTCTAGCTGGTTTCCTGAAGTTCAAAACCTCTAAGCAGTCCCTACATTCTGAATTTGCACTTTTCCTTATTCCATAGAACATGTGACAAACCTTCATCTAGTAGACACCTTCCAGGAAAAAGTTATAAGAGGACAGTGTTCCCTGCTGGTGTGGGAAATAAGTAAGTGGGACTATTGATTTGCTTACTTCCTCTACCTAAACTCTTACTATTTAGACATTCTGCTTGGAATTAAGGAGTAAGTTTAGGATTGGAAAAAGCTATTATCTCAAATTCTGGTTGTTCTTTTCCTCTTCCTAGCATCAAACCCTTTTCTCTATCTCCAAGAATATTATAAAATGATGGATGGAATGCAAGCAAAAATTATTCCTACAGAGTCTGAAAAAATAAGTATTTTTTTGTCACCTGAGCCAATATATATTTTCTTTAAAAAAAAAATCTAAAATTATTGAGTTGGGACCACACATGGGGCAAAAAGAGCAGGAGATCCCCCACCTGCCAATTATACATACTCCCGTTTGTTTTCTACTCCTATCTCATTTGGTCATCACAACAATCATCTTAGGTAGCTGGGCTATCTCTAGCTTCCTGATCACAAGTTCTTCCCAGTGAATAGCGCTGCCCTTCCTGCTCAAACCCCGCGGTAGCTACGGCAGCAGCCATACCATTCATTCACCCAGGCAAAAGCAGTGGCCTATTTATGAGTGAAGTTTTGTTCAGGGCTTGAGATTTAGTAGTTTCCAGGGAAAAATAATTGTGAACACTCTTTTTGATAAAGAAGTATGAAGAAAAGTCTAATGAAACTTTTTTCAGAGAATTGCTTATAAGCAAAGATGAAGTAGTTAGGTGATTAAAGGTGATACACATGACTGATCACTCATCTCTAAAAATACTGTACTTTCAACGCCGGAAAGGCTATGTTAACCACTGTGATAAAAATGTGTCAAATGGTCTATGAAGCGAGTGTATGATGCCCCATGATCATATCAATGTATATAGTTATGATTTAATAAAAAAAAATACTGTACTTTCTATTTACTTGGCTCTGGGACAACTTACTCTTCTCGTTTTCTCATACCTCAATGGTCACTTCTTTTCAGTCCTCTAGATCATTTCTTTTCCTTTGTTATGCTTTTAATGTTAGAGAGTATCAGGTCTCAATCCTTAGACCTCTTCTTAATTTAATTCCCTGCTCAAGTGATCTTTTCCAGTCTACTGATCATGCTTAAAATTCAACTAACTTTGGTCCAAACCTCTCCTCTAAATTCCTGATTCAATATCCAACTGCCTACTTGTTATGTCCACTTGAATGTTTAATAGACATTTCAAACTTAACATAGCCAAACGCTTGATTTTTTAAAAACTAGCATCTGATAGTTTTCACTATCACTACCACTGTGACTCGTCCAGTCTACAAGTCTAGATTACTTCAATAATTTCTTAGCTCATCCACTCATTACCAGTCTTGCTCCCCACCATTATCACTAGTCTATTATCCATAAGATAGAATCATCATTTTAAAATATACTATCCATAAGATAGAATCATCATTTTAAAATATAACCTAATTCTTTTGTCATTTCCCTGCTAAAAATCCTCCCATGAACTCCCACAGCGCTTACTAAAATGAAGTAATAAAATCTCTATCCAACTTTGTTTCCTCTGATTCTTCCTTTGCTCACCTCCAGCCACAGTGGCCTCTTTGTGTTCCAAATTCACTTATGCCACTCCTGTCTTAAAACCTGTGCTTTCCATCCTCATACCTACTTGGCTTGCTTCCTTATCCAATCCAAATCTCTGCTAAATGTCACCTTCTCAGAAAGGATTCCCTAACCACACTAAATAGCATTTCTCAAGATGTAGAATCATGTACAAAGAGGCTATCCGTATGCCAAAGAAGAGACACAAATATAATAGAACCTCTGTAAGTTGACCACTCAAGGGACTATTCAACACACGGAGGGGTCAACATAGGGAACTAGTTCTATGGTACTGATACAATCATGTTTAGTCTGTGAAAATTAGGTCAGCTTCAGGAGGTAGTCAACTATGAAGGTTCTGCTGTATATTTATGTTTATTTGCTTATGAATAAATCCTAGTGAAACAGATTCATTAGAAGATACATAAGAAATAATAAAATACAGTAGTAACTCAATGAAGTGTGGGAAGTGGTAACTCAGTAGATAAGGTACAGGGGCAAAAGGACTATTCACATTATTTCTTCTTAAAATATTTGATTTTTTGAATCATTCGAAAGTAGTGATCATTTGAAAATAAATAAAAAATATCAGTCCTCCATCATTCACTATTCCTTTACCCTAATTTTTCTTCATAGCACCTATCCTCACTTGACTTTATATAATTATATAATTATCCATATCCTCCACCAATAGTTCTCTCCTTAATTAAAAGGAAAACAAACCATCCAAATACTTTGTATTATCTTTGTGTCACCTTCCCCCGGCCCAGCATATTTATGTAACACTTATTCTATTTATAAATTTGCATGGCTTTGTCCTCGGCTATATCCAGTACATGGCCAGGATGAAGACACACAAGGTCTAGCTTGTTAAATTTATAAATGTCAAAAAGCCAGGAAGGGATTAACTTCCCTTGGATGACAGAATCATGATTCAAAAGATCTCAAGTTTTAACTATGGCCACATTCAAGAAGATGAAATTTAATAGGAGTTAAAGGTAAAATACTGCCTCAAAACATCATCTGTGTATATAAATAGAATGGGAGAAATCTAGCTAGATATAAAAATGTGGATTTATGTTGACTAAATCAGTGGTTTCTAGACAAATTTTTCAATAAACAAAATGAGAACCAACATAAGCCTATCAACTTTTTATTGGTTAATTAAGAACTCTAAAATTAAACAACCCCCCCTTGACCAAAATCAAAAGAAACTTACCACCTACTGACACTGTCTTTTCATAAAGTCCATTTTAACATTAGAAAAGCAGAAATACAAAATCTCAAAAAATAATTCCCCAATTTACATAAATATAACTTGAACAGCCAAATAACATTTCTCTTTTTTTGTTGTTGTTTAAAACTGGAAAAGAGATTACTGTTGTTAAAGCGTTGACACAATTTTACATTTTAAACACAAGTGTGTGGCATGAAATAAGGAAAAGGATTGTTCACTACACTCTGCATTCAGGCCATAACTCACATAATTAAATACACAATTTGAACCAGAACAAAAAAAAAATAGCAAATACAAAATTGATGGAATCTTTTATAGTTGAAGGATAGTAAAATGAACCGTATCATATGAAGCTATAAATGCTATAACAATTTAGAAAGAGAAAATCTAGCAGAGACCTAATACATTGAGAGAAATCTTACTGTACCTTCTAACTAAAGATGGAACTGCAACAAATTGGAAAAACAGGAAAGCAGACCAGTTCAATTTAAGTAAGATCTTTCTATTAAACTTTTTGAAAACTAAATGGGCTTTCCTATGTTCATGAAAGGATTTGTGTAGAAGCCAAATTCAATTACATCTCAGGGATATTAGTAGTGAGTGGGTGGCTCATTGTATGAGCTGCCTTCTAAAGTTCTCTCCAAATAAACAACTTTATAAATCAAAGTAAATAGGCTGGGTGTGGTGGCTCATGCCATCTGGGAGGCCCAGATGGGTGGACTGCCTGATCTCAGGTGTTGGAGACCAGCCTGAGCCAAAGCAAGACCTCGTCTTCAAAAATAGCTGGGCTTGTGGCGGCACCTGTAGTCCTAGCTACTTGGGAGGCTGCAGCAAGAGGATTGCTTCAGCCCAAGAGTTTGAGGTTGCTGTGAGCTATGATGCCAGGGCACTGTACTGAGGGCTACAAAGTGAGATGCTGTCTAAAAAGAGAGAAAAAAAAAAGTGAGGAAATAAATAGCACCCTTTTAACTTACTAAAACAGATCAGTAGAAAGAAATTAGGCTTTCATCAAAAAGACAAAGACTCAGTTGTAAGCTCTACTACTTAGGATTATGTGACACAGAGGCAAAGTTATTCACTAACTGAGTCTCTATTATTTTTCAGTTTTAAACATGTAAAATAATACCTTAACTTAGTAGACCGTTGCACCAATTAAATACACAAAGAGCCTGGCACTTAGTAGGTGTCAACAGTTGGTAGATATTATTCATTTATCCAATAAATATCATGCGCCCAAAGGGTAATATGTGCATTTTCTATAACATTAATTATTGATATACTTAAAATGACATGGTTTCTGCTACATGTCATTTGTCTTTCAACACTAAGCACCTTGTACTTGAGATTCTTCTCCATTTTTATGCTTTGTGCAATCACTACTTGTATATATGTAATTTTTATGAGGTTTTCTTTAACCTTGCTTTTATTGGTTTCTTTCACCTTTGTTTGACATAAATTGGGCTATACCTGTAATACACATTGGCTAATACACATTGGATAAAAAATTTTTACTGTTGCACGATCATTTCAGCAACTGGATAATATGTCCAGTTTAATTAAGCACGGTAGCAGACAGATGTTTTTGTTTCTTCTCTCCCTCACAATGGCTAACTTATTGCTGTAGATGTTCTAACACTTAACTTAGAAAGAGAAATCTACCTGAAACCTAATATCCTAATACATCCTTCAAGAAATACCTGAGTAAATAAATCAAAATCCATTTTATAAAGGGTAGCTGATTAGAAATCTTGGTTATTAACAAAAGTTTCATGAATTAAAAGGTGGTCTGAGGTTTCTCTTCATTAAAAGTAAACCCATTTCTTACTGAAACAGATCCAGTCAATAATATCTACTCATCAAGTATTTTTCAGATAGTACCTAACTGCTCTTTTGTTATACCTCCAGAATACTATCTGCAACTGTACAGATATTTTTGTTGGTAATGAAATGTCATGTTGTTAGATACTTTTTAGAGTTATCACACTGTTTAATACCCCAGTGTTTAAGGTAGAGAAGAAAAAAATCAACATATATTAATTATAATAGCAACAAACATTTTTCAGGAATGGAATTTTGTTGAGTAAAAAACATGTTGACAGGAAGCTTAAATACATACAGTATTTAGTACTAGATGAATGTTATCTGATTGTTATCAGATAGAACAATAAAACTAGTTCTTTTTTTTTCAGTAGATAAGAGTGAGAAATTGATACTTGCAACAAATAAAACAAATCCCTAAGCAAAGAATTTTTAAAAAGCACCATAATATGCAGAATGTACATTAATGTTTTCAGTATAAAGTTCACTATGCCAGTGCTGAAATAGGAAACATGCTGATTATTTCCATACAAAATAACTTAGAACACAATGAAATTTTCCAGTAAAATACATTTAAATGATTAAATATAATGCCACACATTTAATTTAATTACAGATTACTTTTTAAAGTTGAAATTTAAAGGAAATAGTTAGTTATAAAGAAAACACCCATTAAAATGTGTTGTAAAATTAAAGGATTAAAATTACAATGTAACAAAAAAGCACTTTATGGCGAAATCAACCCGATAAAAAGCATTAAGTTAATATTTCTCAAGAGGTAAATTCGATTTTAAGTTGAAAATAATACAATCATTAATTGTAGCAAAATAAACACGGGTTTTTGTTATGTGAAAATTTTATTTTTAATACAGCTCATAGAGTTCATAAGACTGTTATAAAATTGAATTTCAAGAAATAATATTAAAATATGGTTACCATTAAGTAGCAGGAAAAGCATTCCAGCAGTTTGTTTTTATGAAATGCACGACGTTACCTTCCGCACCATTCCTTAAGTAGTAAGTTACTTTACAAAACTAAAGTTCCACTTCAGTAGAATTATTACTTTTACATCACAAATACAAGAACTAGATTAATACAATTGCGAGAATCAAGTTCACGGACAGTCAGGAAACCTAAAGAGCAGACACAGAAACTTTCCAAAAATTTCCACAGGGAAGGCAGACTGCGGGACACAGGAAAGACTGCTCTGCAGAATGCACCTAGTTTCATTTGGCTCTACCACCTTCCTTAGCAGGCTGGCTTGAACAGACAAGTCAGTTAAGTTTCCAAGAGTTAGTGTCTTCTGTGTCTGTCAAGTGCACTTAGACTTTTCCATTTTAAAACACCAAACTTTTACACCATCTATGTTAGGAACAACTAAAGGAACTTTTACTTTAAAAAAAAAAATAACAGCATAAAAATACAAAATGGTTTGTAACTTGCTATTCATCAATATACCATTTCCAGATTCTAATTCCCAAATCTTTGAAGAATACCCAGTTAGGGTTGTATCATGGGAAAGATCTAAATACTTTAATCATAATGTAAGTCTCCTCAGATTATTCCTTCACCAGCTCCTCCCCACCCTGCTTTATTCTCTCTTCTGCTTGTTTTAAGTAGAAATGCCAGCAACCGGATTTAGGCATTGTAAATTTCAATCAAATGCATCATCTAAAACAAGTAAAAAAAACTTGAGAAAGAGAAATATACCAGAAGCCTATTATTTTTGCTTTGATTGCTTAAAAAATAAAAACAGAAAGATGTATTCTAATCTATTCCCTTAGGAACATGAATGCATTACCCACCCAATGAAAAAACAATTCTGCTGGTTCATTTCCCTGGTACACAACAGCCCGGTTGTCAGGCCTTCCCTAGCCCAGTCTTCATCGTCACCTATTAATTTCCTATTGATTACAGTGGCAGTGCTTCGACTCCAGCAGTCATGGTCCCTGTCTTCCTTACATTCTTAAATAATAAATAAATAGAACTCTATTCAACACCACAAAACAGAGATTCTGTGACTTAGGATACCAATACGACGTCTTCCCGCCCTGTGTCAGTGTGCTGCTAATATATACATGTCTATTTTTGCCTTGCATAAAATGGAAGGGAACCACACCAAAACCCTGTTTTTGAATCTTAGGACAATGAAGCCCACAGGAAGCTACTCTCTCCTGTGCTGGGTTTACTACGGAGCCGGAGCCGGAGCCAGCGCGGGGTGCAGTCGCTTGGCAGGGTGCGTGACACCATGTCTTCCGCGCCCTAACAACGCGTCCAGAAGGCTCCTCGCCTGACCTCACCAACCGCCCCACACCCCAAAAACAATCACACAAAAGGAATCGGCGCTGGAAGCTGCTCCAATCGGAGGGCGAAAATCCCTTCTCCAGAGGCAGCGCAGCCATTCTTGCAATGCTCCACCCGCACCCCTCGCAAACTGCTGCGGCGGAGTCGCGAGGGCTGCACAAAGCCAGGAGGGAACTGAAAATGATTCAATACACTCCAGGGGAAGCGGAGGCGGCGGCAAGGGGCCCAGGACCGCCCCGGGACCGCAGGAGTAGAGTGCTGGGGGCGGCGGGTGGGGGATGGGATGGGATGGGAGGGCGGGCACCGCCAAGCCCCCAGGCCCGGGCCGGGGAGGGAGGTGGCGGCGCCGCGCGGAGCATCCGGGAAGCGCCCCCTTCGCTGCCCAGCCTTGCACCCCCGCCCCGCTGCCGGCCGCGCCTCGAGTCTCCGCCGCAAACCTAAGGAGGAAGAGGAGGACGTGGAAAAGCGGCGGCGGCGCCGGCAACGGCAGCGCCTACCCGGGCCGGCTGAGCGCATCACTTACCCCTCACCGTGGAGAGAGGGACCGGACGGAGGAGGCGGGGCGCGTCGCGTCCCGTGAGTCTCGTACGCCGTCCTTCCCCCACTCCGTTGTGCTCGTCGCCGCTGTCGTCGTCGGCGCTGCAGCTGCGATCGAGCTCCGGGCCCCTGGACTCCGCTGGGCAATAACGTTATTCCACACACGCCCCACACATAGCGGTAACGGCAAAGAGCGGCTGCCTAGTGCGCAGGCGCATAGGCGAAGGGCGAGGAGCCGGGCCCTCTCCCCTCCTCCTGCCCAGTCTCAACAGTCTCTTACCGCGCAGGCGCCAGTGACAGACAATGAAAAGGGGTTGTGCGGAGGGTCTCTCCCACACGCTTTGCCAACTGTCCACTGCGCAGGCGTGCCCCTAAAGACCAGTTCGAACAATGAAGACCCCGGCCTGGGCCGGGACCGCAGCCAGCAAGGACTACAGCTCCCAGCGGGCAGTGCGCCAACTCCCCTGCTGGGCGTGCTCGTAGTTGTAGTGGCCGTCGCCTTGACACGCTAGGCTTTTGGGTAGATTTAGACCTTCTTTTTCTTCAGGATTTATTTGACCGTTTTGACAAACTTAGGAACTGAAACAAGGCCCAGACTTTATCATGTGCGTGTCTGAGTAGCTTCAGCAATCAACTACATATTCACAAATTTCCAAGCTGTCAAGGCCTTCACTGAGCCCTTTCTGTCAACTGGGTGGTCCAGGCTGCAGAAGGATGGGATGAAGGCGGGGCTCAGCCAGCGGGGGCGGAGGAAGAGGGCGGAGCCTCCAGGCCTGTCTCTTGGCAACCGCCTCTGGCTGCCAAACGGCCGAGGCTAACGCCGGGAGCGTGGTTTCTTCTGGGAGTTGTAGTGTAGCTGGAAGGCTCTTTATGTTCTCGAGCTGGCAGGCTCTGAACCCGTGGACTACAACTCCCGTCGTCCACCAGGAGGGCCAGTATGTGGGAAGAGCCCCCCGCTCAGCTCGGTCCGGGGTTCCAAGATCCCCAGTGACAGCGGCGACAGGAAGCAGGCGGGAGCTCCCCGGGTCTTAGGCCTGTTGTTCTTGGAAGGGAGGACGCTGGACGTTTCTCTACGTAACTCCCACCTCTGGCCCAGAGTCTGTGCATGGCGAAGTCCCCAGGGAACTCTACCCTGGAGCAGATTCTGGGGCAGTACCAACGGAGTCTCCGGGGTGAGTTGCTCCGAACCTCTGGGCCTTAACCCCTAGGTACCCAGGGCCTAGTGGGCAGGGTCGGACAAGGTGCGTTTCCTAACACCTCGGTTTGGCCCCAACCAGGCTGCAGAGGAAGAAGATGGATATTGCTGAGATCTTTGAGGAAAATGGAATAGTTCGATTTTGTTTTTAAGGTTAAGCAGTGTTGTTTCCTTACATCCCCTTAGTTACCTGAACCAACTCCTGGATCTTAAGTCGGGCACCTTTCTCAACCAGCACCAGCGGAAACTCTTGGGTGGCTCTACGCCACTTTGCCAAGTTCCCATACTTTACTGTTTAATCCAATAAATTGCTAACTCACACTTTTTACACATTCAAATTATGGTGTAGTAGAACGAATGTGAGCTATAGGACCAGAATAAAAAGACACACTAGTAATTATTTTAATCACAACTACTTCTATTTATTACTATTTATTAGACTACTTATGGTGCATCCTTTAAAATTTGACTGCAATCATGACGATGTCTGTTTCACACATGGGGAAATCAGAGCTCAGAGAGGTTAAATTTCAGGGTATAACCTACACAGCGGGTTAGTGGCAGAGCCAGGCCTGTCATCATCAGCCCTGTCTGCCTTCAAAGCCATTTGATTATTATTATTAATCAAGTTATAATTGCAATTATTGAAACCATAATTAATTAATTTTTTAGAGACAGAGTCTCACTTTGTCCCCTCGGTAGAGTGCTGTGGCATCACAGCTCACCAGCAACCTCCAGCTTTTGGGCTTAGGCTATTCTCTTGCCTCAGCCTTTCGAGTAGCTGGGACTATAGGCGCCCTACACAACGCCCGGCTATTTTTTTGTTGCAGTTTGGCTGGGGCCGGGCCGGGGCCAGTTTCCAACCTGCCACCCTAAGACTGCGCCCTACTCACTGAGCCACAGGCAGCGCCCGGAAACCTTATTTAGTTAATTCCAGTATTCTTAGTACAACGCCCTAAGAGTAATTATCTGTTGATGTGTTATTGGCACTTGTAGATGGCTCTGTCATCTTGTACAACATATAATCTCTAGAAATTTTAATTCTGTTACAGTGGAAATGAAGGAATTGTCTACAAGGGTATTGTGAGGACCAAATGAAATAATCCTCATGAAGCAGTGGTTTTTAGACTTTTAAAAATCGATATCTATTATAAAAATATGTTTTATATGGGGCATACGTGTACATATAAACTACAAGAAAAGTTTCACTGAAGAACTTTTATCTACTAAATGAAATATGCTCTATTTTCTATTATGTTTTATTTTCATAACTCTCTAGGTTACGACCATTTAAAGCATTTAGAACATTAAATGAATAATGTTAGTTAAGCATATTAGGTTCTGGGGATGCCATCAGGATAAAGTTCTTGTCCACATGGAGCCTCTGAATTAGTGGGGAAGAAGGACAATAAACAAAATAATTGCAGATTACCGTGATAGAAAATAAGAGTAAAGATCAGTGTTTGGCACATGAGCGCTCATTAAATGCTAACTGCTGTTTAATCTTGTTGCTTTCAGCGAAGTGGAGATTTTTCAAGATTAGAAAAATTATGTTGGCGGCGTCTGTGGCTCAGTGAGTAAGCGCTGGCCCCATATACCGAGGGTGGCGGGTTCGGACTCATCCCTGGCCAAACTGCAACAAAAAAATATCCGGGCGTTGTGGCGGGCGCCTGTAGTCCCAGCTACTCCGGAGGCTGAGGCAAGAGAATCGCTGAAGACCAAGAGCTGGAGGTTGCTGTGAACTGTGATGCTACGGCACTCTACTGAGGGCGATAAAGTGCGACTCTGTCTAAAAAAAAAAAAAAAAGATGCTAATTTGAGGGTTGATTTGTTAAAAAGAAAAAAAAGGAGAAAATTTATCCTCTCATGACTCTAGACTTCCTAAAGGTTATTATTTGTTGTCAGCATCTATCAATATTGTTACAAACTGTCAACATTCTCAGTATTCAGACGGCAGGAGTAAAATAATTGGTCTTAATGAACACCTTCATCATCCTACTGATGATACTTCAAGAATTGTTAGGTACAGAAATAACTTCTAACTTAACATTTGGAAGCAAGAAAAACACTGCATAATGATATTAAGTGATTTTGTTTAATTTTTTAGATAGGTAAACATTTTTGGTTTTTATTGCAAGTTTCTATTAATGCTTCTCTTCCTTTTGAGCCTTTATGTAAAGATTGGAAACTATTTAATATTAGGCATTTTGATGGCTACTTCAAACTAAAGTGATATGTTTAATGCCAGTAGTGCTGCTTGCAGTAATTAGACAATGAAGAGTTTTCATTCAAAGATAATATACTTATTTTATTTTATTTTTAAAATTTTTTTAGAAGTAAGGTCTTGCTTTGCTGCCCAGGATGGAGTGCAGTGGCCGTGATCATAGCCCCCTACAGCTTGAATTCCTGGGCTTAAGGGATCCTCCTGCCATAGCCTCTTGAGTGGCTGGGATTAGAGGCACAAGCCACCATACTCAGCCAAAGATAATACAGTTTTAAATTAATTTAAAATAAAATTTGAGTTTAATGTGATGACAATTTTATCATTTCACCAAGAGCAAACATAGGTATAAAAAACCAAAATTTAGTCATAATTTCAACAATTAATCAAGAAATGGAAGCAGAAATTTTTCATGAGTTTTCAGGACATACTGCTTTTAGTAGCATTTTCATTTTTGTATATTAGCTTATGTAGCAGCATATGGAAGGAAAAAAATAGTATTTACCCTGAACTTGAGTATAATCAGAAATTCTTAACTTCACAAATATAAATTATTAAGAATTATGTTGCTATACAGTCCAATAAAATGCAGTTTATAATTATTTATTTTATTTTGTTTTGCCTATCCATCATTATTCCTACAGAATATTTACCTAGTTCATGTGCTTAATAAAATGCTAATAAACAGTCTTAATTTTTCCTCACCAGTCATTCCTCTAGTTTTTAAATAACTATATATATAAAATCATATCCTTTTATTTATATTCAACCAGGAAGTAGCCTTTAAGAATATAAAATGTTTTTACAATTTTCCATGATAGTACCTCTATTTATAAAATATCGGTTCTTCATTTCTTTACTTTAAATATAATTATTTTTTATTTTTGTAGAGACAGAGTCTTACTTTATTGCCCTCAGTAGAGTGCTATGGTGTCTCAGCTCACAGCAACCTCCAACTCTAAGGCTTACGCAATTCTCTTGCCTCAGCCTCCCCAGTAGCTGGGACTACAGGCACCTGCCACAATGCCTGGTTGTTTTTTTGTTGTTGTTGTTGCAGTTTGGCCAGGGCCGGGTTTGAACCTGCATCCTCAGTATACGGGGCCGGCGCCATACCCACTGAGCCACAGGTGCCACCCAATATATATATTTTTTACATTGTAACATATTAAGAATTTGAAGTTCTAGTGTGAAAACTATGCCATAGTTTACTTTCTCTTAAAACCTGAGTGGAATCTTTGCCGCTCCTTGCCTCTGATAATCATAGGTCAGCCTTGGAAATAGGAAGCCCTTTGCTTCACATTCACCTTTCCTCCTTTCCCTTGTATTTTTCAGTTGTATTTGTTGCTTGACCTCTCTATGGACAGATGTAGCTCGCTTTGGGTTGGGTGTTCTCCTTTTGCAGGATAGTAAAGAGGTTTAATGATTTTCCTATAAAACTAGAGTTCTGGAGAAATACTGGAAGACTTCGTTGCCCCACAGATCTGTAATAATATTCTTACATAGTAAACGGTCTGAAAGTTTCCAGTGTAGTAAAAAGTGGGCATGTGTCAGTTGTGCTGGGAGTCAGAGAGTTTAATTTAGAACTGGAAGTAATTTGGGAGGTCTCCTAGCTGTATAGTTAGGTATTCATTTACTCTATAGATAGCTGTAAGTCAAGATGCATAAAATGGCTGAGAAATATTTGTAACTAGGGAGAATAGCAAATGCCCCTCCTCCAATTTAAATTCAACATATGATTGTATAAAACCTTGAGGAATAAAATAGACTAGTTTGTAGTCAAGAAAGGGTAAGAAAAGCCAGAAGAGATAATTGAGGCTCTGCTTTAAGTTCTGCATAGTTGAACACAGGAATATGTTATTAGAAAGGAGAGAAACTGCTAGAAATGCAGTATTCTAGCTGTAAAAACAGAATCACATCTCATCTATTGCTGCAACGTTGGGTATGGATGCAGCTTTATTAACAGCTTCTATGTACACGATTTACCTGTTCACCTAGTTCCTAGCCACCTTTTGTTGAGTGGACATAAAGAAAAATGAAACAAATTTGTACTATGACAGGAAGACATAATTTATTTTTTATATACAGTTTATGTGCTGGTTTTTTTCTTTTCTTTCAACATTTTGGTGTTTCAGCCACTAGATGTATTTGTGGGGAGCAGTATGATGGAGTCGGGAGAGTATATGGAAGTAGGAGCCAGTTGACTGAACGTACACTTGCTTTGCTGATAACCATCTGTGTAACTTTAGGCAAATTAATAAACTATTCTTGAATTCCTGTTTCTTAATCTATGAATTGAAACATTTGGACTACATGTGAGAATTACTGCCTTTTGAAGCCAAGCAAATGACAAAATATGAGATAAAGTCAGGGGAAGACTCTAGGGAATGGTGAGGCTATGGCCAAACTGGGAAGTTCATCCTTTTTCTACAAACATTTTAATTTAATTTCCTCTCCCTCTTCTCTCCCTTTTTTTCCTTCTCTTTTTCTCCCTTCTTTCCCTCCCTTTCTTCTTCTGAGAAGGGAGACTAGCAAAACATACCCAGAGTATGATTCCCCCCCGCAAGATGCCACCACTCCCTGACCCCTGGATCTATAATATTTCTTCCGTCAATACTACTTAGACCATATGGATGATAAACACTGTGTTTCTATAGTATAGGTATGAAAATAAGGAGTCAAAGTAGGTGCATAGAAAGTGAGAGGG
Organism: Nycticebus coucang; assembly: GCF_027406575.1. Taxonomy (NCBI): domain Eukaryota; kingdom Metazoa; phylum Chordata; class Mammalia; order Primates; family Lorisidae; genus Nycticebus; species Nycticebus coucang. The sequence continues at coordinate 11,734,184 of NC_069789.1, read as the reverse complement.
TGACTATGGGAAGAAATATAATCTTGGGTATGGTCCATTTCTTTATAATTGATCTAATTTGAGAAAACCAAAGATAATATCGATTCTGTTTTACTGTATATAATTGGCACATCTGATCCTGCAAAGTGTTCTTCTCTTGCCTGGAAGGGATTCACATCTGCAGATGGGCTGTGTTAATCCCACAGGCCAATAATTTGGTCAGTGTATTAGCCAGCAGTGATATCATCTGGACCTTTGGCAGGCTTAAGAAAACGTGTGTAACTTGAATAAAATTTTTATTTTTCTCACATTTTTCTCCCCAAACTTGTATTTCTTATCTTTTTTCTTTTCTCAAATATTTTCTGAGTTTTTAAATATTCTTTGCTATATACACTATATATATGCACATGCACATATAAAGCTTGGTTTTTTTTTTGCTGATGAAGTTTTAATTGTATTTTTTATTTATTTACTCATATTGCTTTTCTTAGTTATTTTAACTTTCATGGCTTTTTCTTTCACTGGAATAAAAAAGGCAGTACAATTTCCATTTTCCTTTCCTACAACTGATGAGATAAAAGAGGCCAAAGTCAGGAGTTAGCAGCCAGAAAAGAATACAAGTAAATAGTTATCCTGGGAATAATGTAGAACTAAAACTATTGTTCAGTGGTAGGAAAGTCTAAAGGCACTTCACATGTTATTTGCCAGAAAGGGAATGGATTAAATTATTCTCAAACTTTTGAGATATGGAGAATAATTGTATTCTCTCTTGAGATGTTTGTGCTAAGGTTTTCATCTTTTTACTTGGTGATAACTCTTATCAGAGTCCACAGAGAGAGTGGGTAGCTTGAAATGCACTTGTGCACTTGCTAAAGAAGCTTTGGTTTTGGGGGACTGTCATCAAAGCCCAGTGCAGTATTTAAAGGAATGGCCTTAGGACAAAACATTACTTCATGTTTTAGGACTGCAAACAAATGTAAGGTGAATGTGAATTCTGAGCTCTTGCTTGCAAAGGATATAAAACCTATTCCTGATGCCTGGATCAGAAGTGTCCCATTGTGGCAGTGATAGTCTCAGGTTGTGCCCTGCCCACCAACACCATTGTGTCAGAGCAGCTCACTGTCATGTTTGCTTTTCATCAGGAGAAGGCTGAATTTACAATGTAGTAGTGTGGTCAGTGTGATAGCACTGACCCTAGACTGAACACTACTATATGGTTTTATTGAACTAAACCAGCAGTTCTCAAACAGATGTTTTTTCTTCCAGGGAGACATTTTCAGTCCTTATGTTTGGAATAGAGGAGAGTGCTACTGGCATCTAGTAAGTAGAAGCCAGAGGTGTTGCTAAACTTGCTTAACACAGTCCCTTGCAACAGAGAATTATCGGATCCAAAATGTCAATATGCTGAGGTTGAGAAACAGTGACCTAGAAGTAGCAAGGATTTGCTTGTTGGCCCTTGGTCTGTGGGAATCATACTTGAGTGTAATTACATTTAAGGACACACAGATTTTATTTGCTGATGATTCTACTTAACATTCTTCTTCTGGCTGGCTAGGATTACTTCTCTATCTGTGGAAAGTTGACAGGTGCGTGAGTCTTCCTGGGGCCAAAGAAATACCAGGTATATCTCTCCCAGAATGCATGTAGCTAATCTGCTGAATTAGCCACCACCCATATTATCATTAATGATCTTCGACACAGCTCTCTTAAGATGTTTACATTTTTGATCAGATTATTTTTTAGTCCTGGCGCCAACCAATTGAGCACGTTTTCCAGCTGTAAGGATCTTAGGATAGTATTGTCTTTGAGATTTTTTTTTTTTGTGCGTAGTACTTTTAATCTACTTTAATATTGTAATTGATGTTTACAAAGTAGGCCTTGTCTCATTTTGGATTATGCTGTTCTTTATGTTGGTTGTGCTATCTGTTAGCCCCCTAGTAAACAGAGACAGCAATCTTCTGAACTGGGCTAAGGCCTGGTCAAGTGTGGACAGACACATGTTTCTCTTATCTCACTGTGGTTTCATTTTTCTTCTTGTCTACCCTAGTCTAAGCTTGTGTCACGAGCTTGCAGTGCATATCATGTCTCAGCCTAGGGAGGTATGGTTCATTGCATATTTTCTCAGAGACAGCTGGGCACTTCATAGGGAGTGCTCCCCCCTCCCTGTGACCAGGGCAATTCTCTTTCACAACTCCCAGGACAGATGGAGAACGTAGACATTAATAATTCACAGTATGTTTATAAGTGGTGATCCTTCCTAGACTGAGACATACTTGAATTTTGTTCAAAAACATCTTGACATCTTGATGAAGAGAGGCCCAGTGGTGAGCCAAGAGTAGAACGTAGGGAGTAGGAAAACTGGGCTAAGAAAATGAACAAGGCATTTAAATTTGTCAGTGGTGGTCTGCTCAGAAGCCTTTTAAGTGCTCATTGTATTGATTGGTGTTTGCTTAGTGGAATAGAAGAGGTATTATTTACTTGCATTTATGTTCATGTGATCTGTAGGACTAAAAGGTCTGGCTTGTGTTTGTATTCATCATAATTATTCAGTTTGTGGTTGGTGCTGGAGAAAAGACATCAGGATGCATTGTGAAATACCCTCCCTGTTCTCTCAGGAGAGAAGAGAAGATGAGTGGATGAGTGTTCTTTCTGTCTCTTGGTTAGAGACAGATAAAGCTGCGCTCACTTCCCATCCAGTAGGAAATGGTAACTGGAACCTCTTGTCTACTTTCCAGAAGTATAAGGAGCAGATAACTTCATGTGGGGAGTAAGTTCTTAATAAGAATTATGGGGGTTTCAGTTGCAGTGGCTCCAGTTGAAGAGAGCTAGGATTTCATCTGTCTTGAATCATTTGAGTGGCATTATTCCTCAAGATTAACTCTGTTTGTGTGTTACAGTGTATAATTATGCTCCTCTGTATATATTTGGAAGTCACTTAGCATCTTTTGAAATGGAGTATTGAAATGAGTTAAAAATATCACATTCTTAATTTTAGTTTTAGGAGACAGGCAAATTCCTTCTCTTCCTTTCTGACCCTAGCAACTCTGAAGTCAGCAGTTGCAAAAAAACAAACAAAAAATAAACCTTGTGTATCACTTTTCTGTAAGATAGTTGTTGAATTCAATATCTTCGTGTTTTACATATTATTTTCATAGTGCAAGTTAACATTAGTCTTTGAGTGTTATAAATTCTAAAAGATTAAACAAGAATATTAGAAAAGGGGTTAAAAGGTTTCTTAAAATCTTACTATCATCGTAATCTGATGAAAGAACTCTACCCATAGAGATTTTTAACTATGCATTTTTTTTCAGATTTCCTTTTTCCTAATATAGCTTATTAACTTTAACTGAGACTAGTAAATAAATAATTATCCTTCACCTTAAAGTGAAGTCATTTGAGAGTTCTATAGTGCATGCTTTCATATTAGTCAAACCCTCCATTTCCTTTCTAATGGATGCAGTAAAGTTAAATGCTTTAGTTATAGATTAAAGGGCATACATCTAAAGCTCTGTGAACTGAATTTCTTATTAACACTGATTTTTCTTTTCCATTAACAAGTCTCTTAAGAGAATACTAAATCATCAGACAACCATTACTACTCCTTATATTGCTAAAACTAAGATGGTTTTAGACTTTCTTAAATTCATGATGAAGAAGAGGTACCAGGCTTGGTTAGTAATTAGCACCAAATTCATGTCCAGGAAAGATCCGTGTGGAAATATGATTAGTATGCACAAAAATGTAGTGATAAATTCACTGAGTATCTTAGGGTTGAGTAATCGAATTTCACTGTTGAACCCTGACCCGAAAAACCTGTTCTCTTTAGTCTAATCTAGGTAGAAAATGAGTTGCTGTAAGTAAAGGAACTACTGGGTACCCCAAAATCACCCTTAAAGTCATCATACGTAGGGAAAATGGGAAATTATAGCTAAGTGTACCTTTATTTATGAAATATTCATTATAAATGTTAGATATTTTGTAACATAGGTTATTTTTTTCTATAATGTAAGATTTTTTGTTCTGTTCTGAACTTTGAAATAAATGAGTTTAAAAAAAATGGCAACTGTTCTTCCAAGTCCTGTAGAATGTATGTTTTTAAGTACTTGTATGTTTTCAATACATGATTGGTAATGATTCACCTCTCATGCTGTTGCAGTTAGATGCCTTTGGCTCTGGAGTCCTCTGGAGGCTATACACAGCGGTTGGGGTGAAGGGTAGAGGTGGAGTAGAGGTGGCCTTCTCTCCTTCTCCATATAGTCCCAGGGCCTCTCCTTTCCAAATAACCTCTTTCTGTACAGAGTAGAGGAAGTTAGCAGAGTAGCAGACATGTACATAGTGGTTTACAGCTCCTAAGAGCAAGCATTCCATGGGAGAGGGAGCAGAGACTGCCAGTTTTTTCAAAATGAGACCAAGATCTAGCATGGTGTAACTTCCATTGCATTCTATTGGTTAATGGGAGTTCATTAACCAATGAACTTGCTTAATGCAAGCTCACTCAGTTTCACATTAGGAGAGGACAAGGGCTGGGGCTCCTTCAGGGATAAACACTTCATTTTAAACAATTTTTTGTTATGTGTGCTAGTTAGTTTAAGTTTCAATTCTAGGGATGGTCAGTTGTACTAACTAAGAATCTATACATGAGGTGTAGTTAGCCAGTGGTATGAAAAGGCCTGTCATGTACTACAGGGGCTATCACTATAAGCACATCAGCTATTCAGATTTTGATCAATACTAGGCCAGGAAGCTGGATGTCTTGGTGGGGGAGGGGAAGAGTGTCCTGGCCCTAGGGCCAATAAGCCTTCCCTAGGTCAGACCTTGGTGTGACTGGGTCCCTCTTACTGGTTCTGCTCACCCAGCCCAAGGTCTGCAGGTGGGATAGGGGTGTTCTTAGGCACTCAGTGGAAGTAAAGCATTTTCCATGTCAGTGTTTGAGGTGGCTGGTGAGTGGAGCCTGACATTTAATCTTCCTTGCTGGTAGTGCTATATATAGAGAATATCAACCACTGCGGTGACAGGAACCTTAAAGATCATAAAGACTAAACACTAATCCATGAACTTAATCCTCTCTCTTCCTCTGACACATTCCTCAGCAAGTTAGAAACAGAACTCTGCTTTTTTCCCATAAAGTACCAGAAATAATGGATTCTCCTTTAGAGACTGCCTTCTGAGCAGTGTTGATGTGATCACCCTGATTTCCCTGGCCTGGTTGTTGTTGCAGAACGTGCAAATAGAAGCATTCACCAACTGAAAGGTGCCCTGCGAGAAGGTGATGTCTCCACTGGAGAAAATACACCGGATGCTTCTTGTGACGCTGGTGTGGGGAATGAGGACCCTGAGATGGCCTGGCATGAACTGCAACACAGCCATGCTGGTGAGTGGGGATGTCAGTCTTAGTCTGAATGAAGCATGATGAATGATGGCGGCACGTCACCCTCCAGTCTGCTGCTTGGATGTTATTCCTGAAACACAAATCAGATAATGTAATTCCCCTGTTTAATTTTTTTTTCCTTTAACTTCCCAGTGCCTAGCGCCTGAAGTCCAGAATCTTGAATATGAAATAGTATTTCCAAAGATAGCACCAGCCTACCTCCCTAGCCTCATTTTTCTATCCTACTCATCCTAACCATCTGTTAATAAGCCATGTTTTAGTTATTCCAATCTCCTGGCCGTGCTTCTGTGCCTTTACATGTGCAATGCCCTTTAACTGGAATTTTTCTCAACCTTTTCTGCTTGGTGAACTCCTGTTCATCCTTATGGTGTTACCTGCTCTGTGAAAACAGGCATCATGAGGTGCTTCCTCTTCTTGTAGTACTAAGCCTAGCTCTAGATCCACAAGCTTACTTACGGTTCACGTCTCTTATGTCTTTTGCTCACTGCACTCTTAGCTTTAGTCCAGTAGAGATTTTTTTTTTTTTTTGGCTTTGTATTCCCTGTTCAGTAGTACAGTTGTTCACACATAGTGCATGTTTCAACAATTTTTGTTGGAGGGATAGAAAGATGGATGTGTGGTAATAAGCCATGAACCTTGAATAAGGTTAATAAACTCATTGCTTTTGCTCTGCAGTTAATCAGCTCAAAGCTTTGTTGCGCCAACAAGCAACTAAAGAAAATGAGGTATCGCCATCAAGAAGACGGAAAATGTCTTTGGTAAGTATAATACCAACTTTGCAACCTGACAAAGGTGTAGTTTCTTAATTTTGTTTTACTTTACAGTGTCATTTTAGTAGTGTACAGACAAATTATGAGCAGAGACTGCTAATTGTATAAAGCATTAAAAGAAATTCTCTTCTCTCTGATTATTTTAAGAGGAGAGATTTCTATGGTAGAGGGACTGTTGATAATTTTAATTTATCACTTACTTGTAAAATGAGAGCAAGAATGGTTTGGAGAATTTATTTTGCAACTGTTAGAAAATGTGTAAAAGAAACAATATACAGTAGAACCTCTTTAAGCTGACCACCCAAGGGACTGTAACAAATTGGTCAACATATAGAGGTGGTCAACACAGGAACTAGACCTACTGTACTGGTATGTATGTGTGATGCATGTCCAGTCTATGAAAATTAGGCCAACTTGAGGAGGTGATCAGTGTAGGGAAATGGTCAACTATGGAGGTTCTACTATATTTAAAACATGTTTTAGTAATATCTTTTTTAGAAGGTTTTGTCTATATTTCATCAATTTTTAGAAATTACTAAATTATAATTCAAGCCATTCTTTGTAATACTTCTTTATTTTGAATGGGAAAACTTAAGTATATAATGTTGTTCTACATGCTAAATTACATAGTTATAAAATAGTATGACGTATAGGAAGTAATGCTCTATTTCTTCTGAGGCTGCATTTTTATTGCTTTGGAAGAGTATATTATTCCTGATTGAAGCACTTTATATGCTAAAGGCTAAAACAGATGCCATCAAAAGACCTTTGGACCAGGTTTAAATGGCAAAAATAGTAGTCAAGGCCTCAGATCAATCTAGGGTTTGTCACATGTTCTCTAGAAGAATATTGTGCCTATCTCACAGAGTTTTTGCAATAATAAGATCACATACTTAAAATTCTTCAGAAATCTATTAGTATGGTACAAATATAATATGTCATACCAGCAGGAACCACCTTGCATTTTCAATGTGTATGATAGTGGATGACAAAGCTTACAGGTGGAACCATCACTTTCTTTTATTCATCGTTTAAATGCAGTGAAGGTACCCTCATATAATACTTTATTCCAGCATGATGTATACTTTTATGTTTAATTTTCACTTTAGAAAAATGTATTTCATGTACATACTCAATATTTATAGATATAGATTGTAATTTTAATAAGACATTTCATCATTTAATGAATTTAGTGTTGACATCTGGTTTCCAAAATGCTGTTAATCATGCAGTGGGTGGAATGTTTTTAAGTCTGTTAGATGAAGTTGCTCTATCTGTTGACTGCTCAGACTTGTCAGCTTTTCAAAAACTAAACAGTATTTTTTTATTAAATCAAAACTGTATACATTTATGGGGTACAATGTGCTGATTTTATATACAACACGGAATACTTACATCAAACTGATTAACATAATCATCACCTCACTTACTTATTTGTTGTGATAAGACATTTATACTCTACTCTTAATAGTTTGAAATGTACCATTGCATTGTGCACAATAGGTGAGGTCCCGCCAAATACCCTCCTTCTTCCCACCCCGCCCTTTCCTTCCTTCTTTCTGGACTATAGTTGTGTTTTATCATTTGTGAATGTGTAGGTGATATTAGTTTCGTAATAGTATTGAGTACATTGGATACTTTTTTTCCCATTCTTGAGATACTTTACTAAAAAGAATATGTTTCAGTTCCATCCATGTAAACATAAAAGATATAAATTCTCTATCGTTTTTATGGCTGCATAGTATTCCATGGTATACATCTACCACAATTTGTTAATCCATTCATGGGTCAGTGGGCACTTGGGCGGCTTCCATGACTTGGCAATTATGAATTGGGCTGCAATAAAAAAAGCCTGGATCAAATAGAAAAAAAATAATAAAAACCACTTGGGATATAAAAAAAGTTATCAAATGATATTTGATGGTGATATTTGGGAAAAAGATAAAACACCTCAGTTCTCTTCCCAAACCCTTACCCAAATAAATCTACTTCTGATCTCCTTTTCAAAGTTGGGCCTAGGCTGTTTCAAATAGAATGAACTTTAATGGATAAAAGTTGTCCTATGGCTTAAGCAGTCATTTTCTTATATAACATCTCATAAATTTGTCCCAGAAAGGCAAGGTTATTATTTCTCCATCACGTCTCCATTTTATCATCTATTTATCGCCCTTCCTGGTGTTCCCATATTACTGTTATAAGTAGTATTGATAGTTGTAAATAATTGAAAAATACAGGTCCTGCCATTGAAGAGCCATGGTCTCAGAAGGTTTGCAGAATGACCAGAAACAACACAAATGATGGAAACTAGTGATTTCAAACTGTGTGGCCTCAGAAATCCTTTACACTTTTAAAATTATTAAGGACTTCCAAACCTTTTATGTGGGTTACACATATATCTATTGATATATATGTATAGCATAAAAATTAAAACAGAAAATTATAATACACAAGCACACATTCCATTAGTGATGATGTTATTATATATTATGTAAACTCTGGAAAGAGTGAGAATGAAAAGGCTAATACATGAATAATTCAAATTATAAAAACAATTAAATAGGATTGTTACCTGTAGTTCAGCGGCTAGGGTGCCAGCCACATACACCGGAGCTGGTGGGTTCAAAAGCACCCTGGGCCTGCCAAACAACAATGACAATTACAATAAAAAAAATAGCCATCATTGTGGTGGACACCTGTAGTCCCAGCTACTCGGGAGGCTGAAGCAAGAGAATCTCTTAAACCCAATAGTTTGAGGTTGCTGTGAGCTGTGATGCCACGTCACTTTACCAAGGGCAACATAGTAAGACTCTGTCTCAAAAAAAAAAAAAAGTAATAATAATAATAAAAATAAAACAAAAATTAAACAGTGATATTTTGGAGCGTGAATCAATATAGGCAGGAAGACCTTCTTCAAGAGCATTAGTTTAGTACATACAAAGTATGCTTTATGCGAATCTATTTACATGGAGCTCAATAAAAGAGTAGAACTTAGACTCTAAAGGTATACAGCCTCTATGTGATAATTGTAAGCCATAACAATAATTATCTTTTTAAGATTGTTCCCTTAAAATGAATCACAGCCAATATGACGTATCACAAACATTGAGAGTAAAACTGAGGCTTTGTTAAGATGGAAAATATACCTAAGTATTGATTTTTTTTTTATTTTTTTTGGAGTTTTCTTTGGTGATTTATTGGTGCTTATGAGGCAAAGCCACATATCTATAATAGACTCCGCAAGTCCAACATATCCTAAATTGAATGATCAATTTTCCTCCTTATTGTTATTTTTTTTATTTTTTTTTTTATTGTTGGGGATTCATTGAGGGTACAATAAGCCAGGTTACACTGATTGCAATTGTTAGGTAAAGTCCCTCTTGCAATGGTGTCTTGCCCCCATAAAGTGTAACACACACCAAGGCCCCACCCACCTCCCTCCTTCCCTCTTTCTGTCCCCCCCATAACCATAATTGTCATTAATTGTCCTCATATCAAAATTGAGTACATAGGATTCATGCTTCTCCATTCTTGTGATGCTTTACTAAGAATAATGTCTTCCACGTCCATCCAGGTTAATACGAAGGACGTAAAGTCTCCATTTTTTTTAATGGCTGAATAGTATTCCATGGTATACATATACCACAGCTTGTTAATCCATTCCTGGGTTGGTGGGCATTTAGGCTGTTTCCACATTTTGGCGATTGTAAATTGAGCTGCAATAAACAGTCTAGTACAAGTGTCCTTATGATAAAAGGATTTCTTTCCTTCTGGGTAGATGCCCAGTCATGGGATTGCAGGATCAAATGGGAGGTCTAGCTTGAGTGCTTTGAGGTTTCTCCATACTTCCTTCCAGAAAGGTTGTACTAGTTTGCAGTCCCACCAGCAGTGTAAAAGTGTTCCCTTCTCTCCACATCCACGCCAGCATCTGCAGTTTTGAGATTTTGTGATGTGGGCCATTCTCACTGGGGTTAGATGATATCTCAGGGTTGTTTTGATTTGCATTTCTCTAATATCTAGAGATGATGAACATTTTTTCATGTGTTTGTTAGCCATTCGTCTGTCGTCTTTAGAGAAAGTTCTATTCATGTCTCTTGCCCATTGATATAAGGGATTGTTGGCTTTTTTCATGTGGATGAATTTGAGTTCTCTATAGATCCTAGTTATCAAGCTTTTGTCTGATTGAAAAAATGCAAATATCCTTTCCCATTGTGTAGGTTGTCTCTTTGCTTTGGTTATTGTCTCCTTAGCTGTACAGAAGCTTTTCAGTTTAATGAAGTCCTATTTGTTTATTTTTGTTGTTGTTGCAATTGCCATGGCAGTCTTCTTCATGAAGTCTTTCCCCAGGCCAATATCTTCCAGTGTTTTTCCTGTGCTTTCTTGGAGGATTTTTATTGTTTCATGCCTTAAGTTTAAGTCCTTTATCCATCTTGAATCAATTTTTGTGAGTGTGGAAAGGTGTGGGTCCAGTTTCAGTCTTTTACATGTAGACATCCAGTTCTCCCAACACCATTTATTGAATAGTGAGTCTTTCCCCCAAGGTATGTTCTTGTTTGGTTTATCAAAGATTAGATGGTTGTAAAATGTTAGTTTCATTTCTTGGTTTTCAATTCGATTCCAAGTGTCTATGTCTGTGTTTTTGTGCCAGTACCATGCTGTCTTGAGCACTATGGCTTTGTAGTACAGACTAAAATCTGGTATGCTGATGCCCCCAGCTTTATTTTTGTTACAGAGAACTGCCTTAGCTATACGGGGTTTTTTCCGGTTCCATACAAAACGCAGAATCATTTTTTCCAAATCTTGAAAGTACGATGTTGGTATTTTGATAGGAATGGCATTGAATAGGTAGATTGCTTTGGGAAGTATAGACATTTTAACAATGTTGATTCTTCCCATCCATGAGCATGGTATGTTCTTCCATTTGTTAATATCCTCTGCTATTTCCTTTCTGAGGATTTCATAGTTTTCTTTATAGAGGTCCTTCACCTCCTTCGTTAGGTATACTCCTAGGTATTTCATTTTCTTTGAGACTATGGTGAAGGGAGTTGTGTCCTTAATTAGCTTCTCATCTTGACTGTTATTGGTGTACACAAAGGCTACTGACTTGTGGACATTGATTTTATATCTGAAACATTACTGTATTTTTTGATGACTTCTAGGAGTCTTGTGGTTGAGTCTTTGGGGTTCTCTAAGTATAAGATCATGTCGTCAGCAAAGAGGGAGAGTTTGACCTCCTCTGCTCCCATTTGGATTCCCTTTATTTCCTTGTCTTGCCTAATTGTATTGGCTAGAACTTCCAGCGCTACGTTGAATAGTAAAGGTGACAGAGGACAACCTTGTCTGGTTCCAGTTCTAAGAGGAAAAGCTTTGAGTTTTACTCCATTCAGTAAAATATTGGCTGTGGGTTTGTCATAGATAGCTTCAATCAGTTTTAGAAATGTGCCACCTATGCCTATACTCTTCAGTGTTCTAATTAGAAAGGGATGCTGGATTTTATCAAATGCTTTTCTGCATCTATTGAGAGGATCATGTGATCTTTATTTTTGCCTCTGTTAATATGGTGGATAACGTTTATAGACTTGCGTATGTTAAACCAGCCTTGCATCCCTGGGGTGAAGCCTACTTGATCATGATGAATGACTTTTTTGATGATAAGCTGTAATCTATTGGCTAGGATTTTGTTGAGAATTTTTGCATCTATGTTCATGAGTGAGATTGGTCTGAAATTCTCCTTTTTGTTTGGGTCTTTTCCTGGTTTTGGTATCAGGGTGATGTTTGCTTCATAGAATGTGTTGGGGAAGATTCCTTCTTCCTCAATTTTTTGGAATAATTTCTGCAGTACAGGAATAAGCTCTTCCTTGAAGGTTTGATAGAATTCTGGAGTGAAGCCATCTGCACCAGGGCATTTTTTGGTTGGAAGATTTTTTATTGTTTCTTTGATCTCGGTGCTTGAAATTGGTCTGTTCAGGAGCTCTATTTCTTCCTGGCTGAGTCTAGGGAGAGGGTGTGATTCCAAATATTGATCCATTTCTTTCATATTGTCAAATTTCTGGGCATAGAGTTTCTGGTAGTATTCAGAGATGATCTCTTGTATCTCTGTGGGATCAGTTGTTATTTCCCCTTTATCATTTCTGATTGAGGTTACTAGAGATTTTACTTTTCTATTCCTCGTTAGTCTGGCCAATGGTTTATCTATTTTATGTATTTTTTCAAAAAACCAACTCCTTGTTTCATTAATTTTCTGAATGATTCTTTTGTTTTCAATTTCATTGATCTCTGATTTGATTTTGGATATTTCTTTTCTTCTACTGAGTTTAGGCTTAGATTGTTCTTCTTTTTCCAATTCCATAAGATCTCTTGTGAGATTGTTGATGTGCCCTCTTTCTGTTTTTCGAATGTAGGCATCTAAAGCGATGAATTTTCCTCCCAAAACTGCTTTTGCAGTATCCCACAGGTTTTGGTAGCTTGTGTCTTCATTGTTGTTATGCTCAAGGAAGTTAATGATTTCCTTTTTTATTTCTTCCTTCACCCATCTGTTATTCAACAGAAGATTGTTTAGTTTCCATGCCTTTGGGTGGGGTCGAGCATTTTTGTTAGAGTTGAGTTCCACCTTTAGTGCCTTATGGTCTGAGAAGATACAAGGTAAAATTTCAATTCTTTTGATTCTGTTGATATTTGTTTTGTGTCCCAGGATATGATCAATTTTGGAGAATGTTCCATGGGGTGATGAGAAGAATGTATATTCTTTATCTTTGGGATGGAGTGTTCTATATGCGTCTATCAAGCACAGTTGTTCTAGGGTCTCATTTAAATCTCTTATATCCTTGTTTAATTTCTGTTTAGAGGATCTGTCCAGCTCTGTAAGAGGAGTGTTAAGGTCCCCTGTTATTATGGTATTATCAGCTATCATATTGCTCAGACTGAGTAAGGTCTGTTTCAAGAATCTGGGAGCATTTAAATAGGGTGCATAGATATTTAGAATTGAAATGTCTTCTTGTTGTATTTTTCCCTTGACCAATATAAAGTGACCATCTTTGTCTTTTTTGACTTTAGTTGCTTTAAATCCACATGTATCTGAAAATAAGATTGCAACTCCTCTTTTCTTCTGAATTCCATTTGCCTGAAAAATTGTCTTCCAACCCTTGACTCGGAGCTTTAATTTGTCTTTTGAAGCCAGGTGTGTTTCTTGCAGACAGCAAATGGATGGCTTGTGTTTTTTAATCCAGTCAACCAATCTATGTCTCTTCAGTGGGGAATTCAAGCCATTAACATTTATTGAGATAATTGATAAGTGTGGTAGTATTCTGTTCGTCTTATTTTGTGAGAGTCCATTGCTTAGTTTTATCTTTTGCACCAGTGTGGAGGTTTGGTTCTGTCCTTTAATTTCTGAGTTCTTACTTTGCTGCTGATCCATTGTGGTGGTCAGTGTGCAGAACAGGTTGAATATTTCCTGTAGAGCTGGTCTTGTTGTGGCGAATTTCCTCAATGTTTGTATATCCGTAAATGATTTGATTTCTCTATCAATTTTGAAGCTTAGCTTAGCAGGGTACAGAATTCTGGGCTGGAAATTGTTCTGTTTAAGTAGATTAAAGGTAGATGACCATTGTCTTCTTGCTTGGAAAGTTTCATTAGAGAAGTCTGCGGTCACTCTGATGGATTTGCCCCTGTAGGTCAACTGGCGCTTACTCCTGGCAGCTTGCAGAATCTTTTCTTTTGTCTTGACTTTGGACAGGTTCATCACAATGTGTCTTGGAGAAGCTCGGTTAGAGTTGAGGCGACCTTGGGTCCGATAGCCCTCTGAAAGCAGTGTGTCAGAATCTTTGGTGATATTTGGGAAATTTTCTTTTATAATATTCTCTAGTATGGCTTCCATTCCTCTGGGGCATTCTTCTTCCCCTTCTGGAATTCCTATAACTCGTATGTTGGAACGCTTCATAAAGTCTCATAATTCTGACAGTGAACGTTCTGCTTTCTCTCTCTTCTTTTCTGCCTCTTTGACTATCTGAGTTATCTCAAAAACTTTGTCTTCTACCTCTGAAATTCTTTCTTCTGCATGGTCTAACCTGTTGCTGATACTTTCCATTGCATCTTTAAGTTCCCTGATTGACTGTTTCATTTCCTTCAGTTCTGCTATATCCTTTTTATATTCTTCATATCGTTCATCTCTGATTTGATTCTGTTCTTGGATTTCCTTTTGGTTATTTTCCACTTTAGTAGGAGTTCCCTTCATTGTTTCCATCATTTCTTTCATTGTTTTCAACATGTGTATTCTAAATTCCCTTTCTGTCATTCCTAACATTTCTGTATAGGTGGAATCCTCTGCAGTAGCTACCTCATGGTCCCTTGGCGGGGTTGTTCTGGACTGGTTCTTCATGTTGCCTGGAGTTTTCTGCTGATTCTTCCTCATGGGTGATTTCTTTTATCTGTTTCCTTGCCCTAATTTTCCTTTCACTTCCTCTTGCTCTTTAAGTTCTCGTGCCTGTGGACTAAGGGTTACAGGACCAGAAGGGTGAGAAGGTTGAAGAGCAAAAAAGGGATGAAAGAAAGGAGGACCGAGTGATAAGAAAAAAAAAAAGAAAAATAGAGAAAGGAGAGGGGGTGGGTAAAAGGAATATTGACAAAAAGAAGAGAGGCACAGAAAGAGGGAGACAGAGCAGTATAGGTGTACAGTAGGGTACTTTGATACAACCTTAAAAAAAAAACCCACCTTCTCGGGGTGCCCAGTTGGGTGGTTCCCTTGAGGTCAGCAGCTCTTTGCTAACCTGATCAGACACAGTACCCCACCTCCACCAAGTAGAGAGGAAAGACAAAAATGCTATAAATCAAACCAAAACAAGCAAAGAGAAAACTTTATGGGATAAAATCGGCCTGAAAAACCAAATAATAGCGGTAGAAACACTAACAAAAATGAAGTTCTAATTATTGAAATAGGCAGCAATGGGAAATTATAATTAAACTAGAAAAATTGAGAAAGAAAAAGGATCTGTATGGAAAAGGTTGAAGTTAAAAAACAAAACAACAATCCACAACATCAAAATAAACAAAAAAAACAACCAAACCAAAAAAAAAAAAAAAAAAAACATAACCAAAAACAAAGCAGTATGTATATGTTATTGAATATTGTCTGGGCAACACGTGGTCTTCTGGGGTATGAGATGTTAATCACAGTTCTGATACAACTGGAGGCTGCTAGTTTCTCAAACCCCAGCAGGTAGACACCCTAAATCTCTATTCAGCCCACTTAAAAGGCACTTTGAACTTGTTCACTTACTGAGCAGAAGCTTTCTCAGGAAAGTGCTTGTCGCTGGAATCACTGCTGAAGTGGCTATCCACTTACCCCGTGTGTCAAAACTGGTCTCCTTCTGCCCCCAAGGGTTAGGGCTGCAAGGCGGCTCAGACCCCGCCCTTAGGCTACTTGGTCGCTGGGTTACCAGCTCCCACCCAATTCCAGCTCTGGGACCCTGAGGGCGGAGCTTGCCGGGGCAGATCGCTCACAGTGTCTGCCTGTGACCCAGAGCCAAACACTATTAACTCCGTCTGGCTCAGCGGCTCAGACTGGGGCCCTAGACAAAGGCCGAAGTTCTCCGCACTCCCGCTCAGGCTCTCCCAAGGCAGTTCAGCTGAGTGCCAAGTCCAAAGACACCAAAACAGTTCACAGGTAAGGCCTTTCTGGTTTGCAGTCTCGCTGCTACTGAACTTACAGTTGCGGGTGGGTTTAGATGGATTGAACACATGCAACCACTTGCCATTTTTCCACTGTTTTAGTCCTCCTCTTGGGGTCCAGAAGTCTCTCGCTGACTCCTTGTATCCTCTCAGGGGTGATGATAGGCAGATCCCACCAGCCAGAGATGCCTGGAGTCCTATATCCCCAGACTCACGGTGCCCAGATGCAAGGAAGCTGTTACTTGGCTGCCATGTTGCTCCCGGTCCCAGTATTGATTTATTTTAAAAGAGAAATACACAAACTATAATAAGCCCTTCAAGGTATATAAAGATGATTTCATGTGAACATTTTTTCACCCAGTTTTAGCTTGAGTTTTCTTATGTTTCACCTTGACTTTCTCCTGTATACTCATGGTAATAATTTATATTTGTCTATCTTCTAAACCCAAGCTATTGATGTAAAATAATTTACATAATTAATTGATTTCTACTCACCAAAGATAATTCATTTAATTAATGTTACTTTGGTTTTTATATTTCTTAAATATACCAAAAAGCAGAGCTGTATTTAATTATGCTGACATAAAAGATTCATCAGTGTTTGGAACTTCTACTGGGCTAAGAAACAAAATGACTGTAAGACTGTGTTACATCTCACGCTTTCCTCTGGTTTTGTTTAATTGGTTGACCTTCATTTTTCTTTTTCCTGATTTCATCTTTTTTTTTTTTTTTTTTTTTTTTTGTAGAGACAGAGTCTCACTGTACCGCCCTGGGGTAGAGTGCCATGGCATCACACGGCTCACAGCAACCTCTAACTCTTGGGCTTACGCAATTCTCTTGCCTCAGCCTCCCGAGCAGCTGGGATTACAGGCGCCCGCCACAACGCCCGGCTATTTTTCTGTTGCAGTTTGACTGGGGCTGGGTTTGAACCCACCACCCTCGGCACATGGGGCCGGCGCCCTACTCACTGAGCCACAGGCGCCGCCCAGATTTCATCTTTTTTAAAAAATATCATGGTAGGATGTATGAGTATATAAACCATTTTTTGAATATCATTGTGTGGTATATGATTTTATAAACCATTTCAGAAACATTTTAAGGTAAGTTAGGATATGCATTAAATGTCAGCTCCAGGAATGCTCCAGAGCTAGATAGCATTGGCACTTCTCAAGTCTTTTCACTGGACTCCTCAGTGCCTTCCATCTCCGCTTTAGTGCACTACTGGTCTTGGAGGTTCTATGCTCCAGAGCAGCATACTCTTAGACTGCCATGAATACTAGAGTCAAAATAAAAAACTACACTTTGCTAATGTATCTTTTGTGAGATGGAATTTTTCCTCATTGACACATACTTGGCATCAAATACTTTTCTGAAGAATCTGTCCTGTGGGGAGCTGATGTGCAGTTTTGCTAGCACTCTTCTTCCATGGCGGTGCCTTAGAGAATATTGTTCCTTGTATCTGAGCATTACTGAATGAAATGTTGTATTTATAAATAGTTTAAATAGGCTGCTCAATCCAAGTCACTAGTACCACTCCAGCATTGTCCCATTTGCTGTGTGCTTTTTTTCGCTGTTCATTTTTAAAAAATTATATTCACATCCCTAAATCTTGTATATTTGTGGAATTTATAGGGTAGAGAAATAAATACTTTATTAGCTATACTGTGATCTATTCTACGTTTATATCACATCAGTGTTAAATTGAATAAGAAGAAGGTGCCAATTGATTCTTTGCTAAACCAAAGCATGTTTAATTTGTATTTTCGCCTTAGGGGTCATCAGAATATGATGAAACGAGTATGCCTACTGTGCACAACCTTGTTCCTATTATTAATGACCAGTCTCAATATATTCATCATTTAGAGGCAGAAGTCAAGTTCTGCAAGGTAAGTTTCACATTAAGAATTTAAACCTGGGCGGCTCACGCCTGTATTCTTAGCGCTTTGAAGGGCTGAGGAGGGTAAATTCCTGAGCCCAGGAGTTGGTGACCAGCCTGAGCTGGAGCAAGCCCCCATCTCTAAAAATAGCCGGGCATTGTGGTGGGTGCTATAGTCCAGCTACTCGGGAGGCTGAGGCACAAGGATCGCTTGAGCCCAAGAGTTTGAGGTTGCTGTGAGCTATCATGCCATGGCACTCTACCAAGGGAGACAGAGTGACTCTCTCTCTAAAAAAAAGAGAATTTAACCCTAAACGAAAGTCTAATTATACTTTGTATAAAAATTTGCTGTTATTAGCCTTCAGGTTTGTAGCAATACATTGACAGTTGGTACTGTAGTATGATTGAGAGACTGATGTTCTACGCAACTTGTCAGATGATACTCTGGACCATGCCATTTCTGACTGCTTGATTTCCCAATAGCCCATTACTACAAATCAGACAAATAAGTTTGTGAACTCATCCTAGAAAAAGTGCTACATACCTCACTGCTGAATATCACTATGGTCCCAGATGACCAAGGGAGTACATTGAAAGTGATCATACTGGTATTTAGCAATAAAGTATATAGCACTTTTTCTAGGATGAGTTGTGAATTTCATTGTTAAACCACACATGTCTAATAATTTTATAATATGCTCTCATATTTTAGAATTGGTTCTTCCTACCTCATTTACTTTAGCCCAGTGTATGGCAAATACTTTGGAATACAAATAGCAATCATTCTCTCACACTTGTTAACCTTTGGAGCTGCGGTGGAATTATCAGGGATTCTAAACTACAAGACCAGATCTCCATGTTCAGAATTAAAGCTATGACCTTGGCTTTCAATGATTAGAATGATTCAAAGAATGGATCAAGAAACCAAATACAGGCTTGGCCCGATAGCACAGTAGTTTTGGTGCCAGCCACATATGCTGAGGCTAGTGGGTTTGACCCCAGCCCAGGCCAGCTAAACAATGACAACTGCAACAAAAAAATTGCCAGGCATTATGGTGGGTGCCTATAGTCCCAGCTACTTGAGAGGCAGAGGCAAGAGAATCACTTAAGCCCAAGAAAACAAATACATCACCTATAGCTTGTGATACTGGAGGTTATATGCTCATTTATATGCAGCTTACTAATGTCATTAATGCTATTTGCGCCTTTCTTCCTTCCCAAAGTATGTCAGTATTTGTCTCTCCCTCCCTCCCTTCCTTCCTTCCCAGTATCAGTATATGAGATCATGTGATACTTTTATAGGGATTACTGATATCTTTTGCATCATATATTGTATTTTTAATATTGTGAGTACTCTTTTAAGGTACAAGGCTAGTACATAACTTAAGGACCCTTTAGATGTTTTACCTTTATTTTATAAGAGAGTTCCTGATCTTAACTTGTAGTTTTCAGTTCCTGAGTTAATTTACAGTTTTCTGGTTTTCTTACAAGCTACAGTTATTAATATACAGGTATTTTTATCAGAAAGTTGAAATAATACCCTAGAAACCATTCCATTAACAAGAATCTACTAGTCCCTAAGATGTTGTGGGTAAAACTTAAAAGATATATATAATAACTTTACAATCTGATTGAGAAGATAGAACTATTACCTATGAGCAGAACAATGGAGAATACAGTGGAGGCCTTTATCTCATGGTATAAACTATAATTATAATAAGAGGAGAAGTTTATGGAAGAGTCCTTGGGGAAGTTTTTTGGGAAAGGAAGATCTAAAACCAGTCTTAAAGGAATAGGATCATTTAGATCAGTAGGAGGGAGATGAGTTTTGTAAAGAGAACAGCAACAATGAAGTATTCAAGGTAAGTATGGTTTGTTTAGGGGAGGGGCATAGGGCATTTATTTTGTTTTACTGCACTAGTAAATGTCTTGTAGAAATAATGAGAATAATTCTGAACTGGTAAAATGGAAGATTATAGAAGCTTGAATGTCAAAAGGAATATAAATTTATACATTTTACCAAGAGAGGAATGGAATGAAAGTAATAGTTAAGCAGCTTAGAAAGATTTTATTTAATTGATAGACTTTATTTTTATATCTGTTTTACGTTTATAGAAAGATTGAATGGAAAATACATAAAGTTCCCATATATTTCTCTCAGTTGCTTCTCCCACCCCATAGTTTCCCTTGTTACTAACATGTTGTTAATAACATTAGCTACAATTGATGAACCAATATTATTACATTATTATCCTCCAGTTTACCTTACCTGTATTAGATTATTATAATCTAAATCCCCCAGTTTACATTAGATTAGATGGTTTATGTTGAACATTCTGTGAATTTTGAGGAACGTTTAGTGACATCTATCCACCGTTACAGTTATCAACAGAGTAGTTGCACTGCCCTAACCATCCCCTGGGCTCTACCTATTCATTGCTGTTCCCCCAAGAACCTGGCAACCCCTGATATTTTTACTGTCACTATAGTTTTATCTTTTCCAGAATGTCATATAGTTGGAATCATACACTATGTAGCCTTTTTATACTGCTTCTTTTACTTAGTAATATGAATTTAATGCTTCTCCATGTCTTTTTATAATTTGATGACTCATTTCTTTTTATTTATTTATTTGTTACTGAAGAATATTACATTGTATGGATATACGTTGTTTATCCAAAACTAAGCTTGATAAACACCTATTGAAGGATATTTTGATTACTTCGAAGATTTAGAAATTATGAGTAAAGCTGCTGTATCAGTTTTTGTTTTTACCCATTTGGGTAAATACAAAGAAGCTTCATTGTCGAATCATATGGTAAGAGTCCATTTAACTTTGTAAGAAACTACCTATTTTCTAAAATGATTGTACCATTCTGCATTTCCACTGCTGATGAATGAGAACTCCTGATACTCCATATCCTTGTCAACATTTGTGTTGTGTTTTAGACTTTTGCCATTCTAGTAGATGTATAGTGGGATCTCATTGTTGTTTTAGTTTCAATTCCCTGATGACATGCGATGCTGAGCATCTTTTCATGTGCTAATATTCCATCTATATATATATTTTTTCTTTGGTGAGGTGTCTATTTAGGTCTTTTACCTATTTTTTAAATCAGGCTGTTCATTTTTTTATTGTTGAACTGTAGAATTACTTGTACGTTTTGGATACTACTCCTTTATCAAATAGGTCTTTTGCAAATATTTTCTCCCAGTCTGTGACTTGCCTTTTGATTCTCTTAATAGTATTTTCCACAAAGCAGAAATTTTCAATTTTAATTAAGTTTAGCCTATCAGTTTTTTTTTTTCTTCGTAGATGGTACTTTTTATAATGGATCTAAAAAGCCATTACCAAACCCAAGGCCACCTGTATTTTCTCCTTTCTTCTTCTGGGTACTTTAAAATTTTGTATTTTACATTTAGCTCTATGTTCCACTTTGAGTTAATTTTTGTGTAAGGTGTAAGATTTGGTGTAGGTTTTTTTTTTTTTCATGTGGATGTTCAGTTGTTTCAGCACCATTTCTTGGAAAGACTATCTCCATGGAATTGCCTTTGATCCTTTGTCAAAGGTTAGCTGATGTTTGTGTGGGTCTATTTTGGAGCTGTCCTATTTACTCATTTGTCTGTTCTTTGGCCAGAATAATACTATCTTCATTACTGTAGCTTTGTATTAAGGCTTGAAGTCGGGTAGTATCAGTACTCCAATTTTGTTCTTTTCTTTCAACATTTTGATAGGCATTCTGGCCTCTTGTCTCTCCATATAACTTTAGAATCAGACTATTGATACCATAAAAATAGGATTTTGATTGGAATTGGATTGAATCTATAGATCAATTTGTGAAGAACTGACATTTTGACAATATTGAGTCTTCTTATCCATGTACATGTGATATCCCTACATTTATTTATAGTTTTGATTTCTTTGTTCATAGTTTTCTGCAAACAAATCTACATATTTTGTGATATTTATACCTAAATATTTCATTTTTGTGTGTAAATGAAAAGTATTGTTTTTAATTTCAAATTTCAGTTATTGTCAATGTAGAGGAAAATAATTGAGTTTGTATATTAGCTTTGGGTTCTGCAACTTTGCTCTATGTCACTTTTTAGTTCTAGCATTTTTTTTTATTGATTCTTTAATATTTTCTTCATAGACCATCATGTCATCTGTAAACAAAGTTCATTTTATTTCTCCCTTCCCAGTATTTGTAGCTTTTCTTTTTTTGTTTTATTGCTTTAGCTAAGATTTCCAGAATGATATTAAATAAATGTGAGAGGGGGCATCATTGCCTTGTTTCTGTCCTTAGTGGGATTAACGAAAGGTTATCTGTAGATGTTATATATCAAGTTAAGGATGTTTTCTCTATTCCCAGTTTGCTAACAGTACAGATGATTGTCAATTTATTTATTTATTTATTTTTTATTACTATTAAATCATAGCTGTGTACATTAATGCGATCATGGGGCACCATACACTGGTTTTATAGACCGTTTAACACATTTTTATCACACTGGTTAAAATAGCCTTCCTGGCATTCTCTTAGTTATTGTTTTAAGGCAATTATATTCTACATTTACTAAGTTTCACATGTACCCTTGTAAGATGCACTGCAGGTGTAATCCCTCCAATCACCCTCCCTCTGCCCATTGTTCCCCCTCCCTTCCCATCCTTACCCCCTTCCCCATATTCTTAGGTTATAACTGGGTTATAGCTTTCATATGAAAGCCATAAATTAGTTTCCTAGTAGGCCTGAGTACATTGGATACTTTTCCTTCCATTCTTGAGATACTTTACTAAGAAGAATATGAGGTAAAGTCTCCATCTTTCTTTAAGGCTGCATAATATTCCGTGGTGTACATATACCACTACTTATTAATCCATTCGTGGATCCATGGGTACTTGGGCTTTTTCCATGACTTAGCAATTGTGAATTGGGCTGCAATAAACATTCTGGTACAAATATCTTTGTTATAATGTGATTTTTGGTCTTCTGGGTATATACCTAGTAGAGGAATTATAGGATTGAATGGCAGATCTATTTTTAGATCTCTAAGTGTTCTCCAAACTTCTTTCCAAAAGGAATGTATTAATTTGCATTCCCACCAGCAGTGTAGAAGTGTTCCCTTTTCTCCACATTCACACCAACATCTCTGGTCTTGGGATTGTGTGATATGGGCTAATCTTACTGGAGTTAGATGATATCTCAAAGTAGTTTTGATTTGCATTTCTCTTAATCATCTGATCATTTCTATTAATCATCTGATGATTAAAGATGATGAGCATTTTTTCATATGTCTGTAGGCCATGTGCCTGGCTTCTTCAGAGAAGTTTCTCTTCAAGTCCCTTGCCCAGCCTGCAATGAGATCACTTGTTCTTTTCTTGCTTATACGTTTGAGTTCTCTATGGATTCTGGTTATTAAACCTTTGTCGGTGACATAACCTGCAAATATCTTCTCCCATTCTGAGGGCTGTCTGCTTGCTTTACTTACTGTGTTCTTGGCTGTGCAGAAGCTTTTTAGTTTGATCAGGTCCCAGTAGTGTATTTTTGAAGCTACTTCAATTGCCTGGGGGGGAGGGGGGTACTCCTCGTAAAATGCTCGCCCAGACCAATTTCTTCAAGGGTTTTCCCTGCACTCTGTTCTACTATTTTTATAGTTTCATGTCTTAAGTTTAAAACTTTAATCCAGTGAGAGTCTATCTTAGTTAATGGTGAAAGGTGTGGGTCCAGTTTCAGTCTTCTACAGGTTGCCAGCCAGTTCGCCCAGCACCATTTGTTAAATGGGGAACCTTTTCCCCACTGGATGTTTTTAATTGGCTTGTCAAAGATTAAATAATGGTAAGTAGCTGGGTTTTTCTCTTGGTTCTCTATTCTGTTCCAGACATCCAATTCTCTGTTTTTGTGCCAGTACCATGCTGTTTTGATCACTATCAATTTATAATATAGTCTGAGGTCTGGTAGCGTGATTCTTCCTGCTTTGTTTTTATTTCTGAGTAATGTCTTAGCTGTTCAAGGTTTTTTCTGATTCCATATAAAATGAAGTATTATTTTTTCAAGATCTTTAAAGTATGACAGTGGAGCTTTAATAGGAATTGCATTAAAATTCTATATTGCTTTGGGTAGTATGGACATTTTAACAATGTTGATTCTTCCCAGCCATGAGCATGATATGTTTTTCCATTTGTTAATGTTTTCAGCTATTTCTTTTCTTAGAGTTTCATAGTTCTCTTTATAGAGATCTTTCACATCCTTTGTTAGATAAACTCCCAAATATTTCATCTTCTTTGGGACTACTGTGAATGGAATAGAGTCCTTAACTGTTTTTTCAGCTTGACTATTGTTGGTATATATAAAGGCTACCAATTTATGAATGTTGATTTTGTAACCTGAGACACTGCTGTATTCCTTGATCACTTCTAAGAGTTTTGTAGTAGAATCCCTGGTGTTTTCCAGATATACAATCATATCATCTGCGAAGAGCGAAAGTTCGATCTCTTCTAACCCTATATGGATACCCTTGATCGCCTTTTCTTCCCTAATTGTGGTGGCTAAAACTTCCATTACAATGTTAAAGAGCAGTGGATACAATGGGCAGCCTTGTCTGGTTCCTGATCTGAGTGAAAATGATTTCAATTTAACTCCATTCATTACGATATTGGCTGTGGGTTTGCTGTAGATGGCCTCTATCAGTTTAAGAAATGTCCCTTCTCTACCAATTTTCTTAAGTGTTCTGATCATGAAGGGATGCTGGATATTATGAAAAGCTTTTTCTGCATCAATTGAGAGAATCATATGGTCTTTGTTTTTTAATTTGTTTATGTGCTGAATTATACTTATAGATTTAGGTATTTAAACCAGCCTTGAGACCCTGGGATAAAACCGACTTGGTCATGATGTATAATTTGTTTGATGTGTTGCTGGGTTATGTTTGTTAGGATCTTGTTGGATATTTTTGCATTTTTATTCATTAGTGATATTGGTGTATAATTTTCTTTTCTTGTTAGGTCTTTTCCTGGTTTGGGGATCAGGGAGATGTTTGCTTTATAGAACGTGTTGGGTAGTCTTCCTTCTTCTTCTACATTTTGGAACAGGTTGAGTAATATAGGTACTAGTTCCTCTTTAAAGGTTTGGTAGAATTCTGACATGAAACCATCTGGTCTTGGGCTTTTCTTTTAGGGAGATTTTGTATGGTTGATGCTATTTCAGAACTTGATATTGCCCTGTTCAACATTTCCACTTGATTCTGGCTAAGTCTTGGAAGATGATGTGCTTCCAAGTGTTGGTCAGTTTCCTTCAGATTTTCATATTTCTGAGAATAAAGTTTCTTATAATATTCATTAAGGATTTTTTGAATTTCTGAGGAGTCTGTTGTTATTTTGTCTTTGTTGTTTCTGATTGATGAAATTAGAGATTTTACTCTTTTTTTTTTTCTGGTTAGGTTAGCCAAAGGTTTATCTATTTTGTTGACCTTTTCAAAAAACCAACTTTTTGATTTATTGATCTGTTGTATAATTCTTTTGTTTTCGATTTCATTTAATTCTGCTTTAATTTTGGGCATTTCTTTTCTTCTACTGGGTCTGGGGTTGGAATGTTCTTCCTTTTACAGTTGCTTGAGATATCCCATTAAGTTATTAACTTCCTGTCTTTCCATTCTCTTGAGGAAGGCTTGCAGTGCTATAAATTTCCCTCTTAGGACTGCCTTTGCAGTATCCCAGAGGTTCTGATAATTCGTGTCTTCATTGTCGTTTTGTTCCAAAAATTTAGCAATTTCCTTCTTGATCTCATCTCTGACACAGCTATCATTCAGCATAAGGTTATTTAACTTCCATGTTTTTGTATGAGTATGCAGGTTCCTGTTGTTACTGAGTT
Source organism: Nycticebus coucang (assembly GCF_027406575.1). Lineage (NCBI taxonomy): Eukaryota > Metazoa > Chordata > Mammalia > Primates > Lorisidae > Nycticebus > Nycticebus coucang. Next base: position 11,708,642 of record NC_069789.1, on the reverse strand, counting down.
CAACTTTTATTCCATGGTGGTCCGAGAGAATGCAAGGAATAATTTCTATTCCTTTAAATTTACTAAGGTTAGACTTGTGACCTAAGATGTGATCAATTTTGGAGTAAGTTCCGTGGGCTGATGAGAAGTATGTGTATTCAGTTTTGTGGGATGAAATGTTTTGTAGATGTCTGCTAAATCCAAATGTTGGATGGTTAGGTTTAAATCTAAAATTTCTTTGCTCATCTTCTTATTGGAGGATCTATCCAACACTGCCAAAGGAGTGTTGAAATCTCCGACTATTATGGAGCTGGACGAAATCAAGTTGCTCATGTCTGTTAGAGTTTCTCTTATAAATTGAGACGCATTCTGATTTGGAAATGTATTATTGAGGATTTCTTGCATCTATGTTTATGAGAGATACTGGAGTCTGTAGTTTTTCACTCTTGTGATGTTTTTACCTGGTTTGACCATTAAGTTAATGCTGGCCTCAGAATGAGTTAGGAAGTATTTTCTCTTGCATTTTGTGGAAGATAGTGTAGAGAACTGGTATAATTTCTTCCTTAAATATTTGATAGAATTTACATGAACCTAAATGGGCCTCATGCTTTCTGTATTAAATGTTTGCTAATTATCTGCCGGGAGCACTGGTGCATGCCTGTAATTCTAGCACTCTGGGAGTCCAAGGCAGGTGGATTGCTTGACCTCAGGAGTTTGAGACCAGCCTGAGCAAATATTTCTTCTGCTCTTTTTTCTTCTCTTTTTCTTGTATTCCCATTACTCATATGTTACAATATTTATAACCATTGTAATCAACTTTCTTCTTGTTGTAAAGATGAAAGTGATATCTTCCAAACTTACTATATTCCAGACTGAAAATAGCAAGTCTACAGTATTTTTTAATTACAACTATTTGTTATCAGTGCAAACAATGCATAATGAAGAGTTGCTCAGTCTCTTCAGGCAGTGATCAAATGTAATTTCATGTTTATTTGGCTAGGAGTTAGGGTGTGTTTGCTGTTATAATAGGTGTCAGAGGCTAAAATTTCCTTTGATATCCTGGTTTTTGTCTTTTCTGTTGTCTTTGGGTTTCCCTAGAGAATTCTTCTTAAATATAGTCTGAGATACACAGTTCTTTCTTTTGAATTTCCCTGTTGGTATATAGGAGCCCTATTGATGAGGTAGTAAACTGTGGAAGTAGAGAAAGCATTCAGTAGTTCTGTTATTAGGTCTCAGTCTTTTAGGGAGCCTGGGCTGTGACCTTTACAAGTACTTCTTAGTATCCTCCTCTTGTTCAAGTTAGGAGAGATAGAGGGAGCTGGCATTTCCTTCTCCCACATACAAGGCTAGAGTAGAGCATCTATCTTCCTCTGTGTTTTTCAACTTTTTTTTATCTCACGGCACACTTGAACTTATAGTAAAAGTTCTGCCGCACACTTTAATTATGTTGATTTAAAAAAAAAGTAAAAAAAGAATATACTTACTATGCTTTGAACTTCTGTCAAAAATAATTTAATTAATGATCTTTTAAAATGTGCAGTGGCACACTTGTTGAAAATCACTGCTGTTAGTCAGTTAAGGCTCTAGTAAAATGATTTCCCTTGAGTGGCCACAAGAAACACAATGTTCTGGGCATATTTCAGAATGGCTCCTTGTCCTATCCCTAGCATAAAGGGATTTTTCTCTAGTTGTTACTGTGAAAACCTATTAGTGCTGTGGAAATAAAATTGTGAGGGCTTTCTTAAGATTGGGTTTTTGTAGACTTTTGACTCTCAAACTTGACTACAATGACCTTCCAGTAATTCATCAATTACAGTTTAAATCTTCCTGCCTGGGCACTGATTCCGACAGAGGTTTCTTTTCTGCTCCAATAAGTTTTGTGTCTCAGTATTCACCTGTCTCTCCAATTTGGGGGCTCCAGTTTTCCCTATGACCTTAATTCTTTGCTGGAGCTGAGAAGAGTTGTTGATTTTCACTTTGTTCAACGTTTTTCTTGTTGTAAAGGTAGGAATAATGTCTTCCAAGTTTATCACATTCCAGATTGAAAATTGAATGTTTGCAATATTTTATAAATTATGACATTCTATTACAGCTTTGGTAGTTTTTTTTTGTAAATAAAAACAATTGAGAGAAATTTGCACATGTTGTACAATAGCTTTTGTTCATACTAGTAATAAATATTGGGTTAGATATTATATAATTGATATACTGGTATTTTAGACATTTTGTTTCGGAGAGTAACATGCTACTCCATCACTATTCTAATCATTACTTATCGGTAATTTTTTATGTCACCCTGCAAAGCCAAGGAAACACTCTTCCAGAACTCTCTACCCAACTGTTTTTCTCACCATTTCCCTTTGGTCAGCCACCAATCCATAGGTAATCATTGTGCCTTTCTATATCTTTCTATCTCAGAGCCTCCTTCTATTTAATATTCCATCAATTTTCAATAAGTTATTGGCATGTAATCCTGAGTGATAATATTTTGTACCTTATTTTTCGGCAGTCTATCCCATTCTTTAAAATCTCTTAAATAAATGAAATAATAAATTAATAAAAAATAAATAAAATAAGTAACTCTTTTAGTTAAGGCCTTTCTAAGGGCCTTGGTTTCTTGGAGAAAAAAATTGTTGGAAACTATATACTTTTGTGATATACCTATCAGTAGGCCCTCTATTATACACGCTCAGCCTTTTCTTTGTTAGCTAATGTTTAGGTTGCTTCGTTTGTCTAAATATAATTATAAATATTTCAGGAAATGGATGGAAAACTTATCTTTTATACTTGATATCATGCTGGATCCTTTAATAATCAGCAAAGTACTGCTTAAAAATGCTTAATATATTTGGATTTTTCTTTATATAGGAGGAACTCTCTGGAATGAAAAATAGAGTTCAAGTAGTTGTACTTGAAAATGAAAGGCTCCAGCAACGGCTGAAATCGCAAATACAAGAGGAGACGATGAGGGAACAAACACTTCCAGATGTGTCTGTGAGCATTTTTAAAACCATCAGTTTCATTAATTTGTCCTCCTTCCCTCTCCCCCAACTTTCTTAACTGATTAGATTTTTCTCCTTGAAGTTAAGCCAAAGTATTATGCTGGTATTTGCTTGAGGCCTCAAAAATCAGAATTCACTATGATAGAATGAATCCTCGAATGAAACGATGTTGTGGTTCCTAATACACGCATTTACCCTGGTTTTTTCTCTGAGCATATTGTATATGCTTTTTTATATGGAAAGAGCAGATCTGAAAGCAGGAAGTGTGTTATATAGGGAGGTCTTTGTTTAATCTAGAAACTGTTCAGAATCTTAGCTTAGATTTTCATTGGATTTCTCTAAATTTTCCTTGAGCTCTGAAATTTAATAAGTCTAATTAGCAGTGTATAGCAGAAAGAAGGTTGCCCCAGGGTCCAAAGAATCAAAATATTAGTCTTTCCTTTGTCCCAGAGAAGCTGAGCGTTTTTGTGGTTTAACCATATGGGTCCTCCATTTCTTTTCTTTTTTTTTTGGGTCAGGGCTGGATTTGAACCTGCCACCTCTGGCATATGGCGCTGGTGCCTTACTCCTTTGAGTCACAGACGTCGCCATGAGTCCTCCATTTCTTTATTGGCAATTTGCAAATATTAATCTGTATGAGGTGTTGACAATGTAAATTCATGAGCTCGATGCCCCGAGAGTCTCAGTTGGTCTGGTTGGGTCCTAGGAATATGACTTTTTATCATGTTTTTATCAAGTTGCCTAAGTGATCCTAATATCAGTGGCTCACAGTTTAAAGAACAGTGGATGAGATGATAATTATGAGACACAAAATTATCATGGTGATATTTATGTTGTGTTTAAACTTACTTTCTTCATATGACTTCTCAGAGTGCTTTTGCCTTAAATTTTTTTTTTATTCTTTTGCTATAAGAGACAATTAATCACAGCTTGTTCTGCTTTTTGAGACAAATTCATCTTTCCATGGGGAAGTTTTAATACTTGCCTATTTCAGTTTTACTTTGCAATTTTTTTGGTGGTTTTGACACAGTCGTTATTAGTAAATTGGTTGTTAAGAAACAGTATGAGCCTTGGTTTTTTTTTTAAACTTGACTTGATACTTTATTTGTAATCCTTGAGTTGTATGTGTTAGAATTTGCAATTGAGAAGTATTAGGTTGTGTTAATTCTGAAAAAGAAAGTTGGCTGATCAGCTCTTTAGTTTACAGTTCTGCAATTACATGTGAGATTGTAATTAGTTATTTTCCCCTCACAATATAACTTTTTTCTAATGACTGATATAATTATTAATATTAGTGGTTAAAATTCTATCTTCATTGCATATTATTTTAATGTCAACTTAAAGGAGAAAATATTTAGAAGTAACTCATTTAGAAGACATATTCTTTTGCTTTTCTTCCAAATATGTAGCAACTTAACAAGTAGTGACTCAATTATTCATAATCTTCAATATTTATATGATAGCAAAGAAGTGGAAGAAGGGGAAGTGAAGTGAGATAGGAAATTAGGCAGACGAGTGAATCAGAGGGCAAGATAAATGAGTAATGCCAAAGAGGAAGGAAATGATGGTGAAAACACACTTGTCTTACAGTATGAGCAAAGGAAATTTGCTAAAGGAAACTGCAGTCATAATAGAAAGGACAAGGTTATGAAGAGATTTTGCTTTTTTAAACATTCATATAAACTAAAATATAATGCAAATATTGAAATTATTATTGTAGATATGTCAGGTGACCCCAGTACCTATTTTAATATTGGTCTTCTGTTATTTGTTGTTATGGAATTGTTACCCCCACTTTAACCTGTGTAGGTGAATTGAAGCATTTCAGCAGTGCATGAATAATGGTACTATATTAGGAGTTTTAATGTTACTAAGACTTTTTAGAATATCTTAAATATAAATAGATCAATAGGTGGTATCTTCTTTGGGGGGGGCTTTTTAATGAGTGAACTAAAATGCTGATGCTAGATCTTGCCAAAGCTTTTTGCTAATCTGAATATAGATTTTCAGTGCTTCATAATGCCTTCTTATAAAAAAGAATCAAAACAGCTAAATGATAGTAACTACCATTTATTGATGACTACTTGGTTATAATGTGCCAGTCACTGTATCAGGCACTTTATTTCCATTATATTATTTCTGTTTTATACTATCCACCCAAGGTAAGTGTTATTATCTCTGGTTTTGAAGAGATAATATAAGGTACACAGCAGTTAAGTACCCTAAATAACTGGTATAATGTCACAAAGCTAGAAAATGGCAAAGGAAGGACTCAAACCCAAGATTGTTTAATTCTCCAAATCCATCCACCTGACCTTAAATTATACTACATTTCTGCTAAATTAGGAAGAACTTGTTTAGTTCAATGTTGAACTAAATTATCTTCATTCATAGAGGATAGAATTTTCCTCAACAGAAACGAGAATTCTCTCACTTTTAGGCCTAAACTTGGATGATAGCCTGAATGACTTTCAGCTTTTGGCCTAGTTTATGACCTAGAAGTCAAGAAGCAAGCAGATGTGTTTTTAAAAACTGAAACCTTTTGAAACACATTTAATTTCTGTCTTTATTTTTCATCACTTTTCCTTCTTACAAAATTTTTCTTCATGGAAACTTTCTTCTAGAATTCAAATTATAAGAATATGAAAACATGTTGTTTATTAGAAATTTTGGCATGTGCACTCATTCAGAGATCTAGGAGTTTAACAAGGAGACTTTTTTGTTTCATGTTTGTTTTCTTTCTTTCTTTCTTTTTTTTTTTTTTTTTTGTAGAGACAGAGTCTCACTTTAAGGCCCTCGGTAGAGTGCCATGGCATCACACAGCTCACAGCAACCTCCAACTCCTGGGCTTAAACGATTCTCTTGCCTCAGCCTCCCGAGTAGCTGGGACTATAGGCGCCCGCCACAACGCCCAGCTATTTTTTGGTTGCAGTTCAGCCGGGGCCGGGTTTGAACCCGCCACCCTCGGTATATGGGGCCGGCGCCTTACCCACTGAGCCACAGGCACCGCCTCATGTTTGTTTTCAATGCCTGTACTATCAACCCTCCCTTCTCACACCTATAATCTTAGCACCCGAGGCTCAACCGAGGCTGGAGGATTGCTTGAGTTCCAGCCTGAGCAAGAGAGAGACCCCCATCTCTAAAACAGAAAAATTAGTTGGGCATGATCTTTTAAAAATCTTGGTTAAATACCATTCGTGTTTTTAAAGCTATCTGAAAAAAATGAAGTGTCCATTAAACTAGTACTTCCTTTCCAGAGAATGATACATCATAAGTCAGAGATCTGTGGTCTGCATGCTTTCTCTAAATTCTCCATAGGAAATTAGTACCACATTTTTTCATTGATCAAAAGTAATTTTAAATGCAATCAGGTTTGGGGGAATTTGGCCCTACCTAGAGAATCAAGTACAAGTTTATTAGCATGGCATGCTAAACTTTCAAGTCTCTTATTTGATTCTCTAACTTTATCTTGTGACATGCATTGCCTTGTACTTTGACCTCTCGTATGTGTATGTGGGTCATTATGAAAGTTTTGATTTACACTACAATCAAGAAATGTAAAATTCACCTAATATATACAATGTGAAGTGTTCAGCATGCCCCCCCGGGTGAAGGGCTCAACTACAACTTGAACTTCACCTTAGAAGTGAAAATAATATAACCTAAGCATTTGTACCTTCATATTAATTTGAAATTAAAAACCCTCATAAAATCCACATATAGAAACAAATTAAGTCCTCCCAGCAACACCAGTAAGCAGAAGAATTTGAAATTTGCATAGACGAATCAGAAAGGATGCTGTTGACTGCGTTTCTTGGAAATGAAAGAATGGACCATAACACAGTCTATCTGAAAAGTTTCATAGTGACCTATGTAATACTGAATTTCCTAAGTCCCCACTGCAGGTATCATGTTATTTCACACCTCTGTGACTTTTCACATGAGGTTCCTTCCTCCTAGAATTCCTTTCCCAACTAGGTAGCCCTTATTCATCTTTCAAGATATCATACAAGTTTCAAAACTTCTCCAGAAAACCTTTCATAATTTTCTGGTTACTCTTAGTCTCCTCCCTCTGTTATGGCATAGTCACCCATGCACACCTCTGGCCTAGCACTTACCTTATTAAATTTAAATTGTTTGCTTAGGTGTGTATCTCCCTCATTAGACAACTCTGAATGGATGTGTGATACACTGCTGCAATGTAGTTCAGTGTTTGGAGACCCGTTTTTTCTTGTGAGTACAAGTACCGTATCCTTGGGCCCTTAGCAAGAGCTCAATAATTACTTGTTTACTAAATTAATGTAACTATTACCCAGATCTTTGGGCTGCTTCTTACCTTGACTGTTGAGAGGGCAGCAGAGGTTGCAAACAGTGGGTACACAAAAGTCAGCTCACAGACATGTTTGATTTGTTTGACAAATTTTGAGCCAATATTTAACAATGTTTCAAATGAAGAACAGATATCTGGCTTACCATTTTTTAAATACAGAAGAATTTCTAGTAACATGAATTTTTATTTCCACATGGCAGTGATTTGATTCCTTTGGATGGGACTCATTGCCATGGTATCTCATAGTCCCTACCATTCCTGTACCATTCCATACAGGTTACATGTTAGCTTTGTTTATCACTACACGTGTACTGTTTTTATTAGTGAAGATCAATATTTTTCTGGAAAGATAGAAGAGCATAATGGAGCAGAGCACTAAAGGAAAAAACAACCTCCTTTTTTTTTTTCCTCTACCTATAACACTTCTGATATCAAATACTGGGGATTTCTTCCCTCACACTAGGCCATCCTCCATTTCTCTGTGGATGTCAACTGGGTATCCAGTGATTCAACTCAGTTCTGACACTAGCTACCCAGAGTTAGTATAAGACCCACAGGTTAAGGGCTCAGTCACACAAGACTACTCCCACTTCAGATATCAGTCACAAGTAGGGGAGTCTCCAGGTTACCCACAAGTCTGTCTGCATTGGCTGCAAATTGGGAGTTCACACATCTCCTTTCTCATATTTGATCATTTGCCAATAGCTCACAAAATTCGAGGGAATGCTTTACTTGATAGTATTACTTTATTATAAAGGATCTTATACAGGATACAAATAAATAGCCAAATAAATGAAGAGGTACTTAGGGCAAGGTCCAAGATGGTCCCAAGCATAGGAGCTTTTGTCTGTGGAATTGGGGTGTACCACCCTCCTGGCACGTGGATGCATTCACCAACAAGAAATTCTCTGACCCTCACCAGAAAGGACTTTTATGGAGGCTTAATTACATAGGTATGATTGATTAAATCATTGGCAGTTAGTGATTATCAATCTCTAGTTCTTTTCTCCTTCCTAGAGGTTGGGGTGTAGAGCTAAAAGTTCTAGTCCTCTAATCACGTTTTAGTCTTTCTAGTGACCAGCTCCCATCCCGAAGCTGTTTAGAGGCCCAGCCACCAGCCATCACATTAGCATAACAAAGATGCTTTGGAGATTTGAAAGGTCTTAGAATCTCTTGTGTCAAGAATTTGGGACTAAGACCAAATATAACAAAAAGTGCCCCTATGGCCCAGATGCAGTGGCTCACACCTATAATCCCAGCACTCTGGGAGGCAGACGTGAGTAGATTGCTTGAGCTCAGGAGTTTTAGACCAGCTTGAGCAAGAGCAAGGCCTCTGACTCTAAAAATAGCCGGGCACGTGGCAGGTGCCTGTAGTTCCAGCTACTTGGGAGGCAGAGGCAAGAGGATTCCTTAAGCCTTAAGATTTTGAGGTTGACATCACGGCACTCTCCCAAGTGCAACAAAGTGAGATTATCTCAAAAAAAAAAAAAGGTGCCCCATATGACTCCTACTACTCAGGAAATTATAAGAGTTGTAGGAGCTCTGTGTCAGGAATTGGGGGCAAAGACCAAATATATGTTTTTTATTACATTGTAGATGTGGACTCTGCAGTTAGGTTGCCAGTGTTCAAATCCTAGCTCTGCCACTTGTTAGCTACTTCCTGTCTCTGTCATCCATAGCTAGTTGCTCTATGGGACTCAGTTTCCTCATGTACAAAATGGAAACAGCAATGGAACCTACCTCATAGAATTTAAGGATTAAAGAAGTTAATATTTGTAAAGCACAAGTAAAACAATGTGTGGCACATAGAAAGCACTGTATTTGTTAACAGTTATTATTACTCTTAGCCATGCCTCTATGAAATGTATAAAATGAAAGACAAACTAAGAGAAGATGTAAAATGAAAGACAAACTAAGAGAAGATGATGTGTTTTAAGAGTGTGTATCTTTAGAGGAGTAAGAGATAATTCCAGTTGTTGAATACATTGACATCCATTCCTCTTTGCTCATATTTAAATTATTGCCTGTACCTGTAGGAATTTCATTTTGTAGTAGCAGTTGTAAAATCTGACCCTAATAGTCTGAAAATGTAAAAATGATTCTTGACTTACGGTTTAAAAGCAGGTGTTGGGTTTATTTCCCTCCTGTCATGGGTAAGAATCAGTATTCTATTTGTAAAGTATGCATGTTTATTTAAAGTTGAATATCAATTGCAATTACTGGCACATTTTGTTTTAGGGAAACATGCAGAATTCTTGGATTACAACAGCTGAAGATTGTGAGGCGGATGAAGCTGCCAAGAAACCACATTCCCACGGCAGTGCAGATACTGGCAAAGAAAAATCTGCTGGTGAGGCTGAAAAATGGAAGCACGAACTGGTTAGTATTTGGATACTTTTCTCTGATGCGTTTTTTTTTTCTTTTTTGCACTTTTTAAAAATTCTGGTAAAATGTACATAACATAAAGTTTACCATTTTAAGTATTTTTAAGTGTAAAATTAATCAGCATTAAGTACATTCACAATGTTGTGCAATCATCATGATGAAAAGTTTTTGTTTTTGTTTTCCCAAACAAAAACTCTGTGCCCTTTAGACAATAACTTTCCATTTCTCTCTCCCCCTGACCACTGGAAACCTCTATTCTACTTTTTGTCTCTATGAATTTACCTGTTCTAAAGTCTTTGCCAAGGAGAGGATGAAATGCTTAATTCAGGAATGGATTTTAGGGTTTCTGGGTGCTGAAGAAATAGGGCCCTTCTGACTACAGGCATAGGCAGTCAACACCATGGAACTCCCACCGGATCTGGGACCTACCACTGAATAAATTCAGTCCAGAGCACAGCAGCTCACTGGCTTCATGGGTGGCAGCAGCCCCTGGGGTCTCTGCTGTTCTGCAAGGAGGGTGAAGCACCCCAACTTGATGCCACTTCTAAGGGTAGGTGGAGAAGTTACTAGGCACACCTTCACAGATCCTATTGCCATCAACCTAGCTTTTTGGGTTTGGGGGAACTTGTCATAGGGGCCCCAGCTGAGCCTGCTCCTGTATCTGCTGGACAACTGTTCATTTAAAGCTGACACTAGGAAACTTGCAAGAGACAGTCTCCTAACTATCCTGGGATGGATTTGATAATGTGTCTTAGAGTGGAGCTTACATGAGTTCTGTTTGTAATGGTTCTTTTGCCATCCCTGATATTCCATGATTTAAACCATGACAAGGGAATTGAATGCTGCTATTTATTTACCTATTTATTTACAGAAAATTCAAGAACAAGATATTGTTAATTTTAGACAAATTATCTATTATTCTAGTGCTCAAGTTAGAAATCCTGCTGCTATTGGAGCATTTCAAATGAATTTTTCCATAGAAATCCAGTTTACCTTTACATATTATTCCACTAGTTAAAAAATGTGAAGTTACAGTTCTTTTTGGAGCTCATGGATCTTTAGTGGATATTGTCCAGGACATCATCATGAGTAATGTTACTCACTATGATTTTGAGAGTCAGGCATTTGTGTCAGATGTAAGGCCATTTTTACTTAGGTGAACTGAGCATTTTACACATAAATGTATCAGTTTGCTGTATCATCTTTTAACATGGCAGCCTTTGACCAGCATGCTAATTGTGATTGCCCTGCTCTTTCATATGAAGAAGGCAGCCATTCTGATTCTTCAGTCATTAACAATATCTCCAGATGGGGCTGAAACCCAAGACTTAGATAGTAATGTAGCCATTGTTCCATTGTTAGTGAGGCATCATAGGATGATGAAACTCTAGGATCATTTTACTAAAACTCAGAGCAGGTACGTGTTGCTATATCTTCCTTTAAAAAAATATTTCCAACAGTTCAGATGATGAACTTGTCATGGAGAGAATCACAGTTCAGATACAAGGAGTACAAATCATTAAGGGCTTAAATAATGATAGTGATTTTTCTTCATAAAATTGTGTCATTGTTGAGTTTGTTATTGCAATTTGGCCGGGGCTGGGTTTGAACCCACCACCCTCCGTATATGGGGCTGGCGCCTTACCCACTGAGCCACAGGTGCTGCCTTGTTGAGTTTATTAAACCACTAGTTGAGAGGATCCCAGAACCAGTTGAACTGTCCTCTGATTCTGGGGCGTTAAGTACTTATGAGAAAATGGAGGTAGCAAAGACACAAGAACGAGACAAATCTTACAGTTTCAGTTATAGTGATGTTAGTAGATGTTAATCGCCATGCTCTGCCCTTGGAGAGGATGATCAAGTAAATAAAGGTCATTATGATTTCAGTACAATAATCAAAGAAGGAAGAGAAACAATCGATCTACATCACTGTCATCTCCCAGGGACCTGAGCTCATCTGCAAAAGGAGACAGGGGATAGTCTGCATGTAGCCATAAACATAGAAAGAGGGGAAGATCAAGAATTTCACATTCACATTTCCAAAGTAGAAGTGGGCAGGAAAATTATAGGAAGCATCATGGGATCCAGAAGCAGGGCCAGTAGCAGACCCAGAGGGAGAGGAAACAAAAAGAGACCAATAACTAGAGACAGCATTTGGTCAAAAAGAAGCCACACTCCAAGTAGTGAAAGCACAAGCAGATCAAGGTCTCATAGCAGTGACCATGGCCAAGGATTACAGAGCAGAAATAGAGACCATGATTATTTAAGAAAAATTATGGAAGCAGATATGAGTGGGAGTATACTTACTATAGTAGAAATAAGGACAGCGATAGTTACAATCATCTTACAGGAAGACGGCTCTATCTAGAGCTCATTATTCCAGATAATCTTCAAGCTCAGAATTTAGAATTCAATCCTTTTCTCAAAGAACAAATGCTAGGGAAAAAAAAATAATCACAGTGAGAGAAAATACTACTGCTATGAAAGGCACAGGTCAAGGAGCCTGTCTAGTAAGAGATCAAGGACTGCATCACAGGGCCTGTGCAGGTGAGAGATGGAAGCCCTGGGGGAAAAGGAAAATAAAAACACAGCATTTGGAGGTAATTTGCTTCTATAGTAAAGGACAGTCATTACCAAAAGTCGCCATCAAAATTGGAGGGAAACTATAAAAACAAGAGTGACAGCTTTTCAGACAGCCGATGATCAGAAAGACAAAATGCAAGAGGAGAAAAAGGAGGACCTGGAGCCTCAGTGCAGAGATGGTTTATAAAGGAACAGCTGCCGGTACAACTGAACATCACAGAAAGAAAAAGAAGCAACACAAGAAGCAGCCTGAGAAACACTGGAGATGACACTTCCCTGTCCTCTCTTTAATTGTCATTGGCAGTGACAGTGCTAAGGACTCTGAAGAAGACGCAGATGTGACAATACGGGCCTCAGGACCTTCTGCAAATGAGTTTTTGGCTCCTTTCTTGGAACTATACGAAGCTAAAAGTGTAGTTATAATAGAAGATGAATTGGTGTCCTGGACTAGGAGTGTGATATTACCACGCTTACTGAGAACTTCAATAATACCAACAAAACTGTAAATAATCTTTTACCCCCAGAAGCTTCAGTTATACAAACTCATAACGTAAAAGAAGAGAGCACCTTTGCCTTTGATGTGGTGAACCAGCCTAATAATGTTGTATCTATTTAAACTGAGCCATCAAGGTAATTGCTATCTTCCCGGACATTACTAATGGCAATGTTTCTTGGTAGAGACTGTGATATGTTTTAAAACTTTCCAAAGAATCTCATTGAGAATTCTGATGACAAGAAACATCTACTATATTCTATTTCAAGATGGCTTTTAGTGAAAACTCTCTTCCCCTTTAAAGTATTTTAAATGATTTTTGTGTGTGTGTTAACTTGTAAAAATTATTATTTCTTCAAAAACTGTGTGTATCCTACTATCAGAGACATGGACTTTAAGGTGAAAAAAATTATACGGCTAGAAGCTTATTTAAAACTTAGGATCCTTTTTAAATTAAATAAATTTTATAAGTTATTTCATAAAGACATATGGTATTGATACATTTTTAAGATAATCAAAGTATTTTTTAATTTTTTTAGAGTTATTCTGGAAATGTGTTATAAGCTAGGAGAATCCCTTCAGACAGTCTTCATTTTTCTTCTTAAAAAATTTGTATGCTTCAAAACCATTTCTTCATGTTAAATAGAGGCATTTTAATCTGCAGTTTACCTTGACTTATACCAAAAGAAAAATTTAATATTTCCTTTACATACTTGTTCATCTGGACAGCCTGTAAGACAAATGTATATTCAACAAAAGAAAAATAATAAAACAATACTTTAAAGCAGTGATTTTTAACTGGCATGCCACCAGAGGATCTTAAGTGTGCCGTAAAAAGTTTAAAGATCACTAATTAAATTATTTTCAAAAGAAGTTTTTTTTTTTTTTTATTGTTGGGGATTCATTGAGGGTACAATAAGCCAGGTTACACTGATTGCAATTGTTAGGTAAAGTCCCTCTTGCAATGGTGTCTTGCCCCCATAAAGTGTAACACACACTAAGGCCCCACCCACCTCCCTCCTTCCCTCTTTCTGTTTCCCCCCCATAACCATAATTGTCATTAATTGTCCTCATATCAAAATTGAGTACATAGGATTCATGCTTCTCCATTCTTGTGATGCTTTACTAAGAATAATGTCTTCCACGTCCATCCAGGTTAATACGAAGGACGTAAAGTCTCCATTTTTTTTAATGGCTGAATAGTATTCCATGGTATACATATACCACAGCTTGTTAATCCATTCCTGGGTTGGTGGGCATTTAGGCTGTTTCCACATTTTGGCGATTGTAAATTGAGCTGCAATAAACAGTCTAGTACAAGTGTCCTTATGATAAAAGGATTTCTTTCCTTCTGGGTAGATGCCCAGTCATGGGATTGCAGGATCAAATGGGAGGTCTAGCTTGAGTGCTTTGAGGTTTCTCCATACTTCCTTCCAGAAAGGTTGTACTAGTTTGCAGTCCCACCAGCAGTGTAAAAGTGTTCCCTTCTCTCCACATCCACGCCAGCATCTGCAGTTTTGAGATTTTGTGATGTGGGCCATTCTCACTGGGGTTAGATGATATCTCAGGGTTGTTTTGATTTGCATTTCTCTAATATCTAGAGATGATGAACATTTTTTCATGTGTTTGTTAGCCATTCGTCTGTCGTCTTTAGAGAAAGTTCTATTCATGTCTCTTGCCCATTGATATAAGGGATTGTTGGCTTTTTTCATGTGGATGAATTTGAGTTCTCTATAGATCCTAGTTATCAAGCTTTTGTCTGATTGAAAAAATGCAAATATCCTTTCCCATTGTGTAGGTTGTCTCTTTGCTTTGGTTATTGTCTCCTTAGCTGTACAGAAGCTTTTCAGTTTAATGAAGTCCCATTTGTTTATTTTTGTTGTTGTTGCAATTGCCATGGCAGTCTTCTTCATGAAGTCTTTCCCCAGGCCAATATCTTCCAGTGTTTTTCCTGTGCTTTCTTGGAGGATTTTTATTGTTTCATGCCTTAAGTTTAAGTCCTTTATCCATCTTGAATCAATTTTTGTGAGTGGGGAAAGGTGTGGGTCCAGTTTCAGTCTTTTACATGTAGACATCCAGTTCTCCCAACACCATTTATTGAATAGGGAGTCTTTCCCCCAAGGTATGTTCTTGTTTGGTTTATCAAAGATTAGGTGGTTGTAAAATGTTAGTTTCATTTCTTGGTTTTCAATTCGATTCCAAGTGTCTATGTCTGTGTTTTTGTGCCAGTACCATGCTGTCTTGAGCACTATGGCTTTGTAGTACAGACTAAAATCTGGTATGCTGATGCCCCCAGCTTTATTTTTGTTACAGAGAACTGCCTTAGCTATACGGGGTTTTTTCCGGTTCCATACAAAACACAGAATCATTTTTTCCAAATCTTGAAAGTACGATGTTGGTATTTTGATAGGAATGGCATTGAATAGGTAGATTGCTTTGGGAAGTATAGACATTTTAACAATGTTGATTCTTCCCATCCATGAGCATGGTATGTTCTTCCATTTGTTAATATCCTCTGCTATTTCCTTTCTGAGGATTTCATAGTTTTCTTTATAGAGGTCCTTCACCTCCTTCGTTAGGTATACTCCTAGGTATTTCATTTTCTTTGAGACTATGGTAAAGGGAGTTGTGTCCTTAATTAGCTTCTCATCTTGACTGTTATTGGTGTACACAAAGGCTACTGACTTGTGGACATTGATTTTATATCTGAAACATTACTGTATTTTTTGATGACTTCTAGGAGTCTTGTGGTTGAGTCTTTGGGGTTCTCTAAGTATAAGATCATGTCGTCAGTGAAGAGGGAGAGTTTGACCTCCTCTGCTCCCATTTGGATTCCCTTTATTTCCTTGTCTTGCCTAATTGTATTGGCTAGAACTTCCAGCGCTACGTTGAATAGTAAAGGTGACAGAGGACAACCTTGTCTGGTTCCAGTTCTAAGAGGAAAAGCTTTGAGTTTTACTCCATTCAGTAAAATATTGGCTGTGGGTTTGTCATAGATAGCTTCAATCAGTTTTAGAAATGTCCCACCTATGCCTATACTCTTCAGTGTTCTAATTAGAAAGGGATGCTGGATTTTATCAAATGCTTTTCTGCATCTATTGAGAGGATCATGTGATCTTTATTTTTGCCTCTGTTAATATGGTGGATAACGTTTATAGACTTGCGTATGTTAAACCAGCCTTGCATCCCTGGGGTGAAGCCTACTTGATCATGATGAATGACTTTTTTGATGATAAGCTGTAATCTATTGGCTAGGATTTTGTTGAGAATTTTTGCATCTATGTTCATGAGTGAGATTGGTCTGAAATTCTCCTTTTTGTTTGGGTCTTTTCCTGGTTTTGGTATCAGGGTGATGTTTGCTTCATAGAATGTGTTGGGGAAGATTCCTTCTTCCTCAATTTTTTGGAATAATTTCTGCAGTACAGGAATAAGCTCTTCCTTGAAGGTTTGATAGAATTCTGGAGTGAAGCCATCTGCACCAGGGCATTTTTTGGTTGGAAGATTTTTTATTGTTTCTTTGATCTCGGTGCTTGAAATTGGTCTGTTCAGGAGCTCTATTTCTTCCTGGCTGAGTCTAGGGAGAGGGTGTGATTCCAAATATTGATCCATTTCTTTCATATTGTCAAATTTCTGGGCATAGAGTTTCTGGTAGTATTCAGAGATGATCTCTTGTATCTCTGTGGGATCAGTTGTTATTTCCCCTTTATCATTTCTGATTGAGGTTACTAGAGATTTTACTTTTCTATTCCTCGTTAGTCTGGCCAATGGTTTATCTATTTTATGTATTTTTTCAAAAAACCAACTCCTTGTTTCATTAATTTTCTGAATGATTCTTTTGTTTTCAATTTCATTGATCTCTGATTTGATTTTGGATATTTCTTTTCTTCTACTGAGTTTAGGCTTAGATTGTTCTTCTTTTTCCAATTCCATAAGATCTCTTGTGAGATTGTTGATGTGCCCTCTTTCTGTTTTTCGAATGTAGGCATCTAAAGCGATGAATTTTCCTCCCAAACTGCTTTTGCAGTATCCCACAGGTTTTGGTAGCTTGTGTCTTCATTGTTGTTATGCTCAAGGAAGTTAATGATTTCCTTTTTTATTTCTTCCTTCACCCATCTGTTATTCAACAGAAGATTGTTTAGTTTCCATGCCTTTGGGTGGGGTCGAGCATTTTTGTTAGAGTTGAGTTCCACCTTTAGTGCCTTATGGTCTGAGAAGATACAAGGTAAAATTTCAATTCTTTTGATTCTGTTGATATTTGTTTTGTGTCCCAGGATATGATCAATTTTGGAGAATGTTCCATGGGGTGATGAGAAGAATGTATATTCTTTATCTTTGGGATGGAGTGTTCTATATGCGTCTATCAAGCACAGTTGTTCTAGGGTCTCATTTAAATCTCTTATATCCTTGTTTAATTTCTGTTTAGAGGATCTGTCCAGCTCTGTAAGAGGAGTGTTAAGGTCCCCTGTTATTATGGTATTATCAGCTATCATATTGCTCAGACTGAGTAAGGTCTGTTTCAAGAATCTGGGAGCATTTAAATAGGGTGCATAGATATTTAGAATTGAAATGTCTTCTTGTTGTATTTTTCCCTTGACCAATATAAAGTGACCATCTTTGTCTTTTTTGACTTTAGTTGCTTTAAATCCACATGTATCTGAAAATAAGATTGCAACTCCTCTTTTCTTCTGAATTCCATTTGCCTGAAAAATTGTCTTCCAACCCTTGACTCGGAGCTTTAATTTGTCTTTTGAAGCCAGGTGTGTTTCTTGCAGACAGCAAATGGATGGCTTGTGTTTTTTAATCCAGTCAACCAATCTATGTCTCTTCAGTGGGGAATTCAAGCCATTAACATTTATTGAGATAATTGATAAGTGTGGTAGTATTCTGTTCGTCTTATTTTGTGAGAGTCCATTGCTTAGTTTTATCTTTTGCACCAGTGTGGAGGTTTGGTTCTGTCCTTTAATTTCTGAGTTCTTACTTTGCTGCTGATCCATTGTGGTGGTCAGTGTGCAGAACAGGTTGAATATTTCCTGTAGAGCTGGTCTTGTTGTGGCGAATTTCCTCAATGTTTGTATATCCGTAAATGATTTGATTTCTCCATCAATTTTGAAGCTTAGCTTAGCAGGGTACAGAATTCTGGGCTGGAAATTGTTCTGTTTAAGTAGATTAAAGGTAGATGACCATTGTCTTCTTGCTTGGAAAGTTTCATTAGAGAAGTCTGCGGTCACTCTGATGGATTTGCCCCTGTAGGTCAACTGGCGCTTACTCCTGGCAGCTTGCAGAATCTTTTCTTTTGTCTTGACTTTGGACAGGTTCATCACAATGTGTCTTGGAGAAGCTCGGTTAGAGTTGAGGCGACCTTGGGTCCGATAGCCCTCTGAAAGCAGTGTGTCAGAATCTTTGGTGATATTTGGGAAATTTTCTTTTATAATATTCTCTAGTATGGCTTCCATTCCTCTGGGGCATTCTTCTTCCCCTTCTGGAATTCCTATAACTCGTATGTTGGAACGCTTCATAAAGTCTCATAATTCTGACAGTGAACGTTCTGCTTTCTCTCTCTTCTTTTCTGCCTCTTTGACTATCTGAGTTATCTCAAAAACTTTGTCTTCTACCTCTGAAATTCTTTCTTCTGCATGGTCTAACCTGTTGCTGATACTTTCCATTGCATCTTTAAGTTCCCTGATTGACTGTTTCATTTCCTTCAGTTCTGCTATATCCTTTTTATATTCTTCATATCGTTCATCTCTGATTTGATTCTGTTCTTGGATTTCCTTTTGGTTATTTTCCACTTTAGTAGGAGTTCCCTTCATTGTTTCCATCATTTCTTTCATTGTTTTCAACATGTGTATTCTAAATTCCCTTTCTGTCATTCCTAACATTTCTGTATAGGTGGAATCCTCTGCAGTAGCTACCTCATGGTCCCTTGGCGGGGTTGTTCTGGACTGGTTCTTCATGTTGCCTGGAGTTTTCTGCTGATTCTTCCTCATGGGTGATTTCTTTTATCTGTTTCCTTGCCCTAATTTTCCTTTCACTTCCTCTTGCTCTTTAAGTTCTCGTGCCTGTGGACTAAGGGTTACAGGACCAGAAGGGTGAGAAGGTTGAAGAGCAAAAAAGGGATGAAAGAAAGGAGGACCGAGTGATAAGAAAAAAAAAAAGAAAAATAGAGAAAGGAGAGGGGGTGGGTAAAAGGAATATTGACAAAAAGAAGAGAGGCACAGAAAGAGGGAGACAGAGCAGTATAGGTGTACAGTAGGGTACTTTGATACAACCTTAAAAAAAAAACCCACCTTCTCGGGGTGCCCAGTTGGGTGGTTCCCTTGAGGTCAGCAGCTCTTTGCTAACCTGATCAGACACAGTACCCCACCTCCACCAAGTAGAGAGGAAAGACAAAAATGCTATAAATCAAACCAAAACAAGCAAACAGAAAACTTTACGGGATAAAATTGGCTGGAAAAACCAAATAATAGCGGTAGAAACACTAACAAAAATGAAGTTCTAATTATTGAAATAGGCAGCAATGGGAAATTATAATTAAACTAGAAAAATTGAGAAAGAAAAAGGATCTGTATGGAAAAGGTTGAACTTGAAAAACAAAACAACAATCAACAACATCAAAATAAACAAAAAAACCCAACCAAACCAAAAAAAAAAAAAAACACACACAACCAAAAACAAAGCAGTATGTATATGTTATTGAATATTTTCTGGGCAACACATGGTCTTCTGGGGTATGAGATGTTAATCACAGTTCTGATACGACTGGAGGCTGCTAGTTTCTCAAACCCCAGCAGGTTGACACCCTAAATCTCTCTCAGCCCACTTAAAAGGCACTTTGTACTTGTTCAGTTGCTGAGCAGAAGCTTTCCCAGGGAAGTGCTTGTCACTCGAATCACTGCTGAAGTGGCTATCCACTTACCCTGTGTGCCAAAACTGGTCTCCCTCTGTCCCCGAGGGTTAGGGCTGCAAGGCGGCTCAGACCCCGCCCTTAGGCTACTTGGTCGCTGGGTTACCAGCTCCCACCCAATTCCAGCTCTGCGACCCTGAGGGCGGAGCTTGCCGGGGCAGATCGCTCACAATGTCTGCCTGTGACCCAGAGCCAAACACTATTAGCTCCATCTGGCTCAGCGGCTCAGACTGGGGCCCTAGACAAAGGCCAAAGTTCTCTGCACTCCCGCTCAGGCTCTCCCCAAGGCAGTTCAGCTGAGTGCCAAGTCCAAAGACACCAAAACAGTTCACAGGTAAGGCCTTTCTGGTTTGCAGTCTCGCTGCTACTGAACTTACAGTTGCGGGTGGGTTTAGACAGATTGAACACATGCGACCACTTGCCGTTTTTCCACTGTTATAGTCCTCCTCTTGGGGTCCAGAAGTCTCTCGCTGACTCCCTGTATCCTCTCAGGGGTGATGATAGGCAGATCCCACCAGCCAGAGATGCCCGGAGTCCTATCTCCCCAGACTCACGGTGCCCAGATGGAAGGAAGCTGTTACTCGGCTGCCATCTTGCTCTGCCTCCTCAAAAGAAGTTTAAAGCACACTGTTTTTTTACTCTTTTTGGGGAGGCGGGGGTGACGTAATTTAAGTGTACCATGGAAGTTTAACTGTATGTGAGTGTGCTGTGAGAGTAGTAAAAGCAAGTTGAAAAATACTGCTTTAAAACAAAAAACAAAACAAAGTCTTTACCTAGTATAGTCTGGTGTCTGTGGTTTCTCAAGGATAGTTTCTCTCAACTTACCCTGTTCCTTTGAGTGACCCATCTTTTGCATTTCTTGTATTCCATGTGATTTTTCTTGTTGAAAATTGAGCATTTCACTATCATAATATGGTAATTCTGAAGTCAGATATGGTCTGTTTTCTAGGATTTGCTATTTTTTCTTATTGTTGAAGGCTATAGCAGTCCCTTTGGTTTTGAGACTTCCCTAAACTATTGTTTTGCAAAGACTGTTTGTTCTATGTCATGTGTGATTACTGAAGGCTCTGTTTTAGTAACTCATGTTCAGCTAAGGCTCCATAAAGCTATCCTTGAATGAAACAAGGAGCTAAAACAAAGAAACAAACATCCCTGTCCCCAAAAAATGGAAAGAGAAGAAGGGAGAGAGAATGAACAGCCACCTTTCCCAGTGTGAGCATAGGCTCTTTGCTGGGCCATTCTTTCTCCATTTTAGCTAGAGCTCTTTGCCGGGCCATTCTTTCTCCATTTTAGCTAGACTTGCTGTGAATCTAGGGATCAGCCATATGTGAAAGCTTAAGGTTTTCTCAGGAATCTTCTGAGCTTGAATCTTCCTAGGCATGCTTGTGGCTTTTTAATTTTCCTATATACACAGCTGCTTTTGAATGTCCTAATTTCCCCAAGAGTTTAACATAATTCTATTTTAAGACCAGATGATACTTTTCAATGCTTTGATCTGTGTAACAGACCTTTTTTCTTTTCTTACTAGCTGGAAGTTGTCTTTACGTTAAATTCTACATGTCAGACTTGATCAACAGTGATGAAAGAGTAAGGATAAAACTGTGAGGAGTGTTCCAGGGAAAGATAGAATGAATCATAGCTCAGGTTCTCATTATCATCTACAGATGTTATTGTTACAGTTTTCTAAAGACTCTTTCTGCCCCAGTCTCTTTCCTTTCTCAGTCCCTAATCCAAACTTTATTTAAGAAATAATACTTTTCTTTTAAAACATTTTTAAAAGACTTAGTGGGTTGTATCTCTTTTTCCCCATTGGAATAATTAATGGAGCTACTTAACAACCACAAGGTAAGGCCCAGTCTTCCAAGCTATCCACAATTTGTCTCCACTACCTTTTCTGGACTTATTTTCTCACTCTTCCGCCAGTCTTACAAATCTTACCCGTAGGCACACAGACCGCTCAGTAGTTGCTACTTCATAAACTTATTACCCACTTTATTTTGTCTTTGAAGAACTAGCTTTGGTTTATGGAATCTTCCCTACCTAAAATATTTCCTTGCTTCCTTTTCCTGTATCGTAATTCCTTTTTCTTTTTCTTTTATGTTTTTCCCTAGTATTGTCTTTATAATTGTTATAAATTCACCTTTATCCCCAGGTCAATCTCTGCATTTGTGTGTTCTCCATCCCAAATGTTTCTTACTTTTTTCAAGGGTTTCTCTCTTGCACTTATCTCTTCTTTCTCTTGTATCTTTTTTTCCCTCTTGACTGGTTCATTCTTAACATTCAGAGTATGTTCTTTAAGGGCTCACATCTTAAAGCAAACACAAAACAGATTCTTTGACCCTACATTCCCTTCCAACTACCATCCTACATTTTAGCTCTCCTTCATCCCAAAACTTTTATAAACAGTTGTTCCAATACTAGGGAAAGACATAAAAGAAAAATTAATTACGAGTCGGGAAAGGAAGCAAGGAGGCATGCAGTCAGGGAAAGTAGAACCACGGACAGCATTTGAACTAAACCTTGCAGACTAGAAACATTTCAATAGGTAGAGAGATTATTGAAATGACAGAAATAGAACTCAGAATATGGATGGCAAATAAGATGAAAGGAATTGAAGTGAAGATGGAAAAACAAATCCAAAAAGAAGTCAAAAATGGTCAAAAGAAATTAGTGAAATTAAAGACAAAGTCACCAAGGATCTGGATATAGCAGAGCTTAAGGAATTGAAAGACACATTCAAGGAGGTCAAAACACATTAGAGCACCTCAGCAATAGAGTAGAACACGGAGAAGAAAGAATTTTAGAAATTGAAGAAGGCAAGGTATTTGAACTAAATCAATTAAAGAGGCTGAAAGAAGGGACTAAAAGTAGAGTATTCCCTGAGAGAGGTAATGGGATTACTCCAAAATACTGAACATTCAAATTATAGTGATTTCTGAAGGAAAGGAAGATGGTCCTAAAGGAACAGAATCAGTACTTCAAGATGTCATGTGAAGAATTTCCCAAGCATTGTGAGAGACCCAGAAATCCAGATACTAGAAAGTTTCAGAACCTCATCATGACTCAGTTCAAACAAAGCATCCTTAGACACATGGTAAAAAGTTTGGCCAAAGTCAAAATGAAAGAGAAAATCCTGCAAGTGGCCAGACATAAGCAATTTCTTACCTACAAGGGTGACAATGGGCTTTTTAGCTGAAACTTTTCAAGCCAGAAGAGGGTGACCACCTATCTTTAACTTTCTTAAAAACTTCCTTAAACAACACAATTTCAGCCTAGGATTCTGTATCCTGCTGAACTAAGTTTCATGTTTGACAGAGAAACCAAATACTGATACCCAAATATTGAGGAATTTTACAAGACCAGCTCTGCAGGAAGTACACAGATCTGTTGTTCACATTGACCAGCACAATGTAACCCAGCAAAGTAAACACCAAGAAACTAGAGGACAAAGCCTAGCTTCCACAGTGGTTCAAGGGATAAAACTAAACAGTGGACTGCCACAAAACAACACAAACAGAAGTCCATCATACCTATCAATTCTCTCAATAAATGTGAATGGCTTGAATTCCCTACTGAAGAGGCAGAGACTGGCTCACTGTCTAATAAAATGATATGCCAAATATATGTTATCTTTAAGAAACACATCTAATCTCTTAGGCTAAAACTAGACTCAGGGTAAAGGGATGGAAAACAACATTTCAGGTAAATGGAAGTCAGAAGAAAGCAGGGGTTGCAATCTTATTTGCAGATACAATTGGATTTAGAACAACAAAAAGAAGAAAGACGAAGATGTACACTGTGTACTTGTCAAGGGAACAATGCAACAATGCTCCAAAATTGATCACATCTTAGGGCACAAAGCAAACCTCAGCATCTTTTAAATTTAAATCAACTCCAACAGAAATCTTCATACTTTCATAAAGTCATGGAAACTAAATAACCTTTTGCTTCATCTCAAGGAGGAGATAAAGAAGGAAATCATTAAATTTTCTGAACAAAATGACAAACCACAAGCTACCAAAACCTTGGGATACTGCAAAGGCAGTCCCAAGAGGCAAATTTATAGCATTAAATTTCCACTTCCAGAAAACAGAAAGAGAGCAAGTCAGCAGCCAAATGGACCACCTCAAGGAGTTGGAAAAGGAAGAACATTCTAATCCCAAATCTAGCAGAAGAAAAGAAATAACTAAAATAGATTAGAATTAAATGAAACTGAGAACACAAGAATAATTCAGAAGATCAGTGAAACAGAGTCAGTTCTTTGAAAAGATAAATAATATTGATAAACCCTTGGCCAGATTAACCAGAAATAGAAAATTAAGATCGCTAATAGCCTCAGTAAGAAACAAAAATGGGGAAATAACAATAGATAACATAGAGATTAAAAATCACACCAATTACTATAAAAAACTCTATGCCCAGAAATTTGAAAACATAACAGAAATGGACCAATACCTGGAATCACACCATCTTCCTAAACTCAATCAGAAAGAATTAGAAAAAACTAAAAAAAAATTTTTTTTTTTTTGAGACAGAGTCTCATTTTGTCACGAGCGCTTTGGCATCACAGCTCATAGCAACTTAAAACGCTTGGGCTTAAACAATTCTCTTGCCTCAGCCTTCCAAGTAGGTGGGACTACAGGCACCGCGACAACTCCCAGCTATTTTTAGAGACTAGGTCTTGCTCTGGCTCAGGCTAGTCTTGAACCTGTAAATTCAGGCAATCCACCTGCCTTGGCCTCCCAATTGCTAGGATTACAGGCATGAGCCACCGTGCCCAGCCCAAGAATTAGAAATTTTGAATAGACCGATATCAAACACCAAAATTGCAACAACAATTAAAAATATTTCAAAAAAGAAAAGCCTCAGACCAGATAGTTTCACACAAAAATTGTCTTACCTATGTATTTGCAATGATTTCTTTACTGGTTTTCCTTTTCCCACATTTCAAGAGTGATTTAAGAATCAGTTCTGATAAAGTTTTCAGTGGCTATCCAGTGCCTCTTCTATAGGGAGACTGTATGTGTCATGCACCCCAAATGAAAGTATTGATATTTTTAGTCTTCTCATGGACCAACCTTCCTGTTGGGCCCATCTCCAACCACTACTCCATATAGCATTTTATATTCTAGTAATACTCATCTACTTATTGTCAAAACGTATAGCATGCTTTCTTTAGCCTCTGTGCCTTTTGCTCTGTTTGGAATTAAACTCCAAGTCTTAATATCTCCATTTTGAAGTCTTCTTTATTTCTCTTTATCTGAATAAGGAGTTCCTGCCTCTCTCGTTTCATTTTAACTTCCATATACCTCCCTAGAACAATTGTATGTACAGTTGACCCTTGAACAACATGGGTTTAAACTATGCAGGTCTACTTGTGTATTTTTTAATAAATATATTGGAAATTTTGGAAATTTTTTGGAGATTTGTGACAATTTGATAAAATTTGCAGAATCACATGTCTAGAAATATTGAAAAAAATTAAGAAAAATCTAAGTATGTCATTAATATATAATATCCATATGTAGATACTAGTCCATTTTATCATTCACTACCATAAAATATACAACATCTATTAATATAAGAAGTTAAGATTTACCAAAAGTTATGCACACAAAGATTTACAGACCATATGTGGTACCATTCACAGTTGAGAGAAATGTAAATAAATATAAAGATGCCATATTAAATCATAACTACATAAAATTATCGATAGTAGGTACTATACTATATTAATTTCATAGCCACCTTCTTTTGTTATAGTGGGAGTTCAAATGTTTCAAGTATCTGCTTGCCACTAATCAATTGTTTCAACAGTTTATCTCTCCATATATTGCATATCACAGTAAGAAGGGATCTCTCGTGGTTCTCATGTAGTTTTCATTGTGTTTAGTACAACACTGTATACCTTAAATAATATCATGGGACCCATATGAAGCATCACTCGTGATACTGGAAGTGCTCCCACTAAGCAGAAAAAAGTTATGACATTACAAGAAAAAGTAGAATTGCTTGTTATGTGCCATGGATTGAGGTCTGTAGCTGTGGTTGCCTGCCATTTCAAGATAAAAAGTCCAGCAGAAGGACCATTGTAAAAATAGAAATGGAAATTGATAAAGATATCACTGCAGCTATGCCAGCAGGCATAAAAACCTTTTTATAAAATACTGTTTTATCTTGTATTAAAAATGTAACTTTTGGGTGGTGCCTGTAACTCAAAGAGTAGGGTGCTGGCCCCATATACCAGGGTGGTAAGTTCAAGCCCACCCCCAGCCAAAACTGCCAAAAAAAAAAAAAATAATAAGAATAATAATAAATAACTTTTATGTGGGCACAGGATTGCTATAGGAAAAGAGTATCCATAAATGCTAATATAATTCGAGAGAAAAACAAAGTTATTTTATGACAACTTAATAGGAAGGTGAAGAAAGATATTAAAGCTAGACAATTTATTTTTATTTTATTTTATTTTGTGTTGTTTTGTTTTATTTTGTTTTTAATTTTGACAGAGTCTCTCTCACTCTGATGCCCTGGGTAGAGTACCATGCATCATAGCTAATAGCAACCTCAAATTTCTGGGTTGATCCTCTTGGCTCAGCCTCCCAAGTAGCTGGGACTGCATGGGCCCACACAATGTCCAGCTAATCTTTCTATTTTTAGTAGAGACAGGATCTGCTCTAAGTCAGGTTGGTCTTGAACTCTTGAGCTCAAGCAATTCAGCAAGTCATCTTCTCAGTGTTGGGATTACAGGCTTGAGCCACCATGCCTAGCCCATTAAAGCCAGAGAATTTAATGCCAGCAAAGATGGTTTGATAATTTCTGAAAAAGCTGTGGCTTAAAAAAATGTCAATATAACAGTAGAAGTTGCCTTTGTGGACCAAGGAGTTCCCAGATGTCATGAAGAAAATCATTGTGGAGAAAGGACATCTGCCTGATCAGTTTTATTTGTGTTTGTTTGTTTGTTTGTTTGTTTGTTTATTTTTAAGACAGAGTCTTATTCTGTTGCCCTGGGTAGAGGTAAGTCATATTAGCTTGCAGCAACTTTGAACTCTTGGGCTCAATTGAGCCTCCTGCCTCAGTTTCCTAAGTAACTGGGTCTACAGGTTCCCATTACAATGCCAGGCTAGTTTGTCTATTTTTAGTAGAAATGGGATCTTGCTCTTGCTCAGGCTGGTCTTGAACTCCTGAGCTCAAGCAATCCACCCGCCTTGGCCTCCCAGAGTGCTAGGATTATAGGTGTGAGTCATTGCACCACGCACTGATTAGGTTTTTAATATAGATTGAAGTGTTCCATACTGGGGAAAAAAAATGCCACAAGGGATATTTGTTAGTAAGAAGGAAAAATGAACATCAGGATTTAAGGCAGGAAGGTATAGGCTAACTCCACTGTTTTATGCAAATGCAGCTAGGGTTATGATCAGGGCTGCCCTTCTTTATAAAGCTGCTAACCCCCAATCCTTGAAGGAGAATGATAAACACCAGCTTCTAGTCTTCCAGTTGTACAGCAACAGTGCCTGGAAAACAAAAACTATTTTTCTTTTGGATTGATTTCATTGATGCTTTGTCTCTAAAGTGAGAAAGTACCTTGCTATTAAGGGACGGCCTTTTAAAGTTTTTCTGGTAATGTACAATCTCCCTGGCCACCCAGAACGCCATACCTTCAACACTGAAGGCATGGAAGTGGTCTACTTGCTCCCAAACACAATTTCTCTAATTCAGCCTCTTAATCCATGGGGTCATAAGGACCTTTATGCCTCATTACACACTGTACTCTATGGAAAGAATTGTCAATGCTACGGAAGACAAAACTGATAGAACACAATGAAAGTCTGCAAGGATTATAGCATTGAAGATAACATTGTTGTTAGAGAAAAAAGCTGGAAAGCCATAAAGTCCAAAACAATGAATTCCTACTGGAGAAGATTTTGCCCATGACTGGCCATGATTTCGTAGGATTTATAAACAGGGCCGATTAAGGAGATCATGAAAGAGATCATGGATATGGCAAAAAAAAAAGGTGAGGAGGTCAGCATTTCAAGATATGGATCTTGGAGAAATTCAAGAGCTAATAGATGCACCAAAGGAATGAATGGAAAATGACTTGATGGAGATATGTGGTTGTAAATTAGTGCCAGGCACTGAGGAAGAAGACGTAGAAGAAGCAGTGCCAGAAAACAAATTAACATTGTGCAATCTGACCGAGGGTCCCAATTATTCAAGACGGCTTTTGACTTCTTTTATAACATGGATGCTTGTCTGATATGGACACTGAAACTAAAGCAAATGGTGGAAGAAGACTTGGTACCATATAGAAACATTCTTAAAAAGACAGAAACTGTGACATTTCCATAAAGTTACACTGAGTATGCCTGCCTTCCCTTCCAGATCCTTCACTTCTCCCTCTGCCACTCCTGAGTCAGCAAGAACAACTCCCTCTTCTTCCTCCTCCTCAGCCTCCTCAATGTGCAGACAATAAAGATAAAGACCTTTATGATAATCCATTTCGCTTAATAAATAAATAGAAAATATATTTTCTTTTTCTTATGATTTTCTTAAGAACATTTTCTTTTCTCTGGTTTACTTCATTGTAAAAATACTGTAGATAGTATATGTAACATACAACATGTGTGTTAATTGACTGTTATGTTACCAATAAGGCTTCTGGTCAGCAGTAGACTATTAGTAATTAAGTTTGAGGGAGTCAAAGTCTATATACAGATTTTCAACTGTGTGGATGTCAGTACCCTGAGCTCCTGTGTTTATTATGGAAGATTCAATTACAATTGAAATTGTTCATTTGTCTTTCTATTTCTTTCTACAATGCTGTATTGTAGAAAGTTCCTTGAGGTTCAAAGTGCCTTCATTTTACATACCCAATAAATATTTATTGAATGGAAGGGTGGAGGACGAAAGCCAAAACATTGTTGAATGAAAGACTAGTTAGATACAAGCAGAAGCTTTTAGATAATTCATCAGTTTGGTGTATCATCAGGTGCTTTATAACTTCCCTTTTATCATTCATCCAAATGTATTTATCTTATGTCAAATAGACAGCAGCCATAATGAGGGATCCAACAAGATTTGATCTTTGCCTTTATCAGCCTTATCGATTACACCTTTTTCCCCTTGGGTCACATTTTTAGGGATGTATGTAATTTTGAAAGGAAAAATTTGTTAGTTATAGCCATTTTATGACTTAGTAGTCTTTGCTGGCATTCTCTCAGTAACAGTAGAAAATTTGGGGTGAACGAAGGAAAATGTGTCCTAAGAGGACACACTTTTTTATCTTGGGTAAAAAAAAGTAAGTTTAATATTAATAATTAAAATTTGCTTACAAAGCATAGAACTTGGAGAAAATGTACTGGTTTTTTTCTTTTTTGTAGGAGAGGTTAAAGCTTACCTATGAGGAAAAGAGTGCAATCCTGGAATCCCAAATAAAGTTTCTGAGGTAAATTTAACTCATACATTTATAGTCTTACTAAATCCATAATAATCTTGAAAAATATTTGAATATTTGCTAAACTGCCAGTTTTAATCAATATTAAAATTACTTGATAACATTTTATATACAATATAAAAAATTTCCTCAGGTTATAAAAGGCTAAAAGAGCATAAAATTTTAAGTAGTTTTCCAAATCCCGTTTCTGTGAGCTAATTTATAAATTTTAACCTTTCATCAGTTGCAAAACATTTGTTTTTTTCTCATAGAAATAAGAATCACTAGTTGCTCTTATAAAAATTATGTTTTGAAAATAAAATACAACTTGAAAGCAAAGTACTGTACTTTTCAAATTACAAGCAAGTGTTTTTCCTCTATAGATAGTCTTTAACTAATTTTAAAATTGCAATAATGGTGTAATTGCACATGAACTTTATGGCCACTCTGTATAATGAGTAGAAAAACGACACCAAGAATTAATAAACTTTTTTATTAAAGGTTATTTTAAAATAGTCTCATAAGCCAGGTGCATTGGCTTAGACCTATAATCCTAGCACTCTGGGAGGCTGAGGTAGGAGGATCCCTTGAGCTCAGGTATTTGAGACCAGCCTGAGCAAGAGTGAGACCCCATCTTTACTAAAAATAGTAAAAAATAGGTGAATATTGTAATCCCAGCTACTTGGGATGCTGGGACAGGAGGATCACTTGAACCCAGGAATTTGAGATTGGTGTGAGCTTGGCTGACGCTACTGTACTTTAGCCTGAGCAACAGAGTTAGACTCTGTCTCAAAAAATAAATAAATAAGTAAAGCAGTAATTATTTTCAAATCAAATAAACTTGAAAATATTTTTATAATTTTATTTTAATAAGTCCAATTTGAAATAAGTTTTGAAATCTTTCAGGCTATATTCTATCTAGAGACATAACTGGAGTAATACTAAGAACCAGAACTCAAAGCTTTCACTACGCACGTTGTTGTTCATTTGTTTTAAAAATACTTTTATGGTTTTCTAATAGATTGCCCTGAATGATTAGTTTTAAGATTTCTATGAAGGTTTTTGTTTTTTCAAAAAGAAACCCAACTTTTAAAAAATGGTCGTGCTTTCTTCCTTTTTATTTTACTTGATTTCTGTTGTGATTTGATTCTTTAGTTTTTGAAGTAATATATTTCTAGGTTTATACTTAAGGGAATGTGATGTAATTTGTCTCATTCAGAATTCAAATATACCATCTTTAATTACGTTAAAATATCAACTTGCAATGGACTAGACTTTGTACCCTGGATCCTTCTGTTTCTTCATTTTCTTTTAGCCTAATTTAAGATTAAGAGATAGTTTCTTAAAGAAAGAAACAAAATCATTTTTCTCAGAAACCTTGGCTCTTAGGTAACTATTTCTTTTTCTATTCCCAGCAACCAAATCTACTTAAGTCTTTTGAGTTTGGACCGGACATGAATTAATAATAAGGACCATTTGACTTAAGAATGTGCTTCCAAAATTATTTTTATAAAGCCTTTGAGTGAGTGTCAGACTTTCTCCACATGGTATTGAGAGAGAGAAAAAAAAAAAAACACAACACTTTTTATGTTAGAGATATTAATTTAGGGATAGGACAGAAGTAGCTCCTCAGCTCTTCCCGTGTCCACTCCCACCCCAAAACTTGAGATTGTCATTAGCTTTTTTTTTGGCAGAATGCCTGTGGATCTTTTCCATCTCCCCTAGGAATGGAAACTGTTGGAAATCCTAGCAGTTGAGGTGGTGTCTGACAGCCAGGTGTCTTGGTTGTTGGCTTTGTCTCTGACAGCAGACTTAGACAGCTGTAGAACCTTGAGCATAGAAACTCTGACAATAGGGAGTAGAAGGGGCCGGAGATAAAGTATCTGCCTTCAGAAATCTATGTGAGCTAGGAAGTTGATCTTTAAAAAAAATATATGCAGTAGAAAAGAGACATCTAAGTGAGAAAGCTCAGTTGCCAAGTTGACTTTACCATAGTTTTAGTGGGAAAGAGGAAACTACAATGCACATACTGGTCACTTGATGCTTAAAAAATCAACTTGGAAAAAAACTCCACCCAGGGGTAAGCCCATAAGGTAAACACAAACAAAAACTATACACACACACACACACACCCCATTTCTCACTCCCTTCTTCAGCAAACTGCATGTTTCCAGCTCCTATCTGCTACTATTGAAATATGAGTGGCCAAGTTCTATGTAACTTCTTTTGTAGCCCATTCTCTTTTGAAACAGATCTTTGTAGAATTTTGTGGTTAGATAATTTTTTTTATTTTCCACATGGACGAAAACTCGCCAATAATAATAAATTAGTTATGGATAAACTAATTTACATAAACTTGTTCTCTATGTAAACTTATACTTTTCATAAACTTGTACTCTATAAATTTTAAGGAGTTACTACTTAAAATAGTGTATTAACCTCATTTTAAGTATATTGTATTATATTGCCCCAATCCCTTTATTAAGAGAAATTGTTTAGGAACAACATTTAGGGTTTTATTTTTTTCTGTGGATAATATGATGTTAATAAAGGTCAGATTCTATGAAAAGAAAACCAGTATCGGAGACAGACTCTAATCTGTATTAAAATCCTACAAGACTTTAGTTAATTGTTTAATGTCTTCAAGTCTCATTATATTCAATGTGTCAATTAGGATAATCACATCTAAGTTTCGGGTTTGTGTAAATTATTAAGATACCGTGTGTAAAGCATAAGGTGCACGCCCATAATGGCAGTAATAGTTACCATTATGATGATTTATTTGAAATTAGTATACTTTTACCTGGCTATTTCCTAGAATTTTTTTCCTTCTTTTTAGGAAAGACTTAGCTGAATATCAGAAAAACTATGAAGATCTTAAAGAGCGACTAAAGCATAAAGAATCTCTTCTTGCTGCTAATATTTCCAAACGTGTTGGTGGTCTTTGTTTGAAATGCGCTCAGCAGGAAGCTGTGCTCTCTCAAACCCATAATAATGTTCACATGCAGACCATTGAAAGACTGACTAAGTAAGTATGCTGCCATGCACAGAGTCTCTGGCAACAGGGAAAAGTTGTGACTTTAAAGGGGCAGTATGTTCTTTTATCCCTGTGCTAAATAACGTGATTAATGTTAAGCTTCAAATAAAATGGATTTTAAAATATTCCTTCCTTATAGATTCCTTGAAGACAAAATAGGTAGGTTCTGCCAACTATGGGTAATCACGTCACTTTAAACAAATAATTTTATCTGTGGGTTTCAGTTAGAGAATTGAACTAGATAATCTGTACAGTTCTGTCTTGTTCAAGAACAGATTACAAATAATAGCATTATAATTAACGAAACAGTGGGTAGGAATTCCTTTGATTTTGCCATATTATGCATTTCCCTGCTGTAGTTTAGGTAGAATGAGTTATTACCACATCTTCATCGTGTGTCTGTTGTAACCAGGACTGGTTTCACGGAAGACACCAGGACTGGTTTCACAGAAGACAACTTTTCTATGGTTGAGAATGGGGATGGTGGGGGGAGAATGGTCTCTGTGCAGTCAAACCTCTCTGCTAATGATAATCTGCATTTGTCACGGCTCACCAGTGCTAGCATTACTACCTCAGCTCCACCTCAGATCAGCAAGCAGTAGATTCTCATAAGGAGCGTGCGAGGTAGAGTCCTTGTGTATGCAGTTAATAGTAGGGTTCATGCTTCTATGACAGTCTAATGCTGCTGCTTACCTTACAGGGGGTGGAGCTCAGGGAGCCGTGTGAGTGGTGGAGAATGGCTGTAAATACAGAAGAAGCATTGCTAGTTTGCTGCTACTCACTGCCTGCTGTGCGGCTCGGTTCCTAATAGGCCAAGAAAGGGGGTAGAGGACTGAAGTGTTATAAAAAATATAATGAATGTAGTAAAGTGGTGGTCTGTGGCCTGGGGTTGGGGACTGCAGTGTTATAAAAAATATTGTGAGTGAAGTAAAGAAAGACCCACTGTATTCCAGTATTAATAATTGAGAGTTGACTAGGGACAAGTTACAAATTAGCTTTTATGTTGTTGAAATTTATATTTAGGCTGAAATGCTACAATTCTCTGTGTATATCTATTTTGTTCTATTTTCCCTATTCCAGAGGAAGCCTTTTCCTGTGAAAATTTTATTCAGCAGAAGCTGAGAATTATTATTTAGTGTATAACTCCAGGGTGGTTTATGGTGTGTGTTCTTCCATGTCTTCTACTTTTCTCTATGCTCAAGGTCACCTCTCTCCGTCCTGCTCATTTAAATAACCCAAACATCACTTCTTTTAGAAATAATGTCTCGTCAGCCCTGCCCCATTTTGTCCTCAACTAACTTTGACTTCTTTCTTTTTTATTTTATTTTTTTTGTTGTTGCAGTTTGGCCGGGGCGGGTTTGAACCCACTACCCTCAGTATATGGGGCTGGTGCCCTACTCGCTGGGCCACAGGCACCGCCCACTTTGACTTCTTTCTTCTGTAATCTTACAATACATAGTGCACACATGGAGACAGCAACTGTGTGTTGTTTATTTCTGTAGCCCCTTGTTCCCAACAGAATGGCTGGCCTTTAGTAGAGTAAATGTTTCCTGTTTATGTGATAAGGCATTTTGGCATTTACTGCTTAACAGTCAGAGATCATCCAGTTGGACCTGATATAGCAAAGTGCAATGACTGTGACCATTAAAGTCAGACCAGTTTTGTTCTGTGTCTTGACCTTCAACCAATTACATATTTCTCTTCTCTAGGTAGAAAAATATTTGAAAGAATAAGCCCCAAATATTTAACAGTGATTGCCATTGTGATGTAAGAAGGCATTGAAATTGGCAGTGTGTGTCAAATAGGCCTTTAACCATATTAGTAACTAATTTTGAAAGGAGCATGTAATGAAAAATTAGTTTTAAAAAAGAAAAAAGCATATTCATAGTCACACAGTTTAAAAGAGAGTTTAAAAGTAGGTCATCGAACAAAACTGATTAACAGAAAGCATACTGCCTTTCATATTATCCTTCCAGATCGTGAGAAAAATACTTTAAGCTATAATATTTATATAGATTCCACATCTGGCAGTCATTGAGAAATTAGATTCTTGCTCAGTTTTATACTCCTTTGTTTCTCTCCTACATTTGAGCTCTTAGCCTCTTCAAGTAAATGTCAACCTTCCTAGTTCAATTTTCTGCTTTGTCAGCATATCACATCCTGTTCTGCTTTAGTAACAGAAAACAGGTTGCTGCTGTTGACCCTAGCTTTTAGCTCACGTGTTGCATCTTTCATCATGTACTGTTTTGAAGTTATGACCCAAGACTGACGTGCAGTTGACATGGAGAGGATCAAGTGTGACTTGGAGAACAGACTATATGTTTGTGATGTTTTTTTAGGACCTCAGGGACTTTGAAGAGCATATTTAACAACTGCTGATGACGTTTGATATATTTTTAAAGTTAATTTGAAGTCTTCTTATAGTTTTTGAACTTCAGTCACTCAGGCCTTTTTATGCCATGGGGTAGGTAAGAGTAACAGTAACCTCTTTTTCTTGCTTAATTATCAAAATGCCTCAAATGGTGATCATGATGGAGCTGATTTATATTAAATCCCTTCCCATAGCTCACAATATCTTGGAGAAGTTTCAGTGTACTTTTCACAAAAAAGAAATGATTACCAGCATACTATTCTGGGTCTTCAGTCCAGCTTGCAATTTTCGGGTGGATCACTGGCAGCGTTCTGTGTAGTTGGCTTTCAAAGACTACAGCAGGAACTTCCCAGAAATGAGGAACAAAGGAATGTTGTAGTCAGCCTTCTAAGCATTCTTTTTGAAAACAGTAGTAATAATGCTTATTAATAATGCTAATAATTCTTAAAATCGATAACAATTCTGGAATAATTTAGGAATTAAAAGGCATTTCTTAGGCATTCCATATTTCAAGGTAAAGCTCATGCCAACACATGAGACCAACATTCTCTTTTGCTTATTTTAAATACTTGGCAGAGATTATTTAGGGACTTTCTCAGTCCTTTTGGCTCTGATTGTCGCACCATGTTCCTTAAATATTACATGCTCATTAGTGTATGTAAGTGCATGCTTTTTCATCCCAGAACTGACATTCATGCTCTTCACATCATCTTTCTGCTTCAACTGCTCTTTTGTCTGGATCTTAGAATGTTGCAGGGTTAATGCTTTGTTGTTGGCTTTGCTTCAAGAAATTCCTTGATTACTTTCATTAAAATATTCTTACAATATTTTCAAGCTTTCATGTAACTTTTGCCATGGAAGATGGTAATTTGGAGAACTTCCCTCTCCCCTCACATTAATATGTCACGTGTGTCTGTACAACTTCCCCTGTGACAGCCTCACTCAGGCCTGGCTCTGGGGCTGGCCCCGTAGACTGCAGTCTGACGCAAAACCATTGCTGGTGCTGGAATTGATTGTTTTTTAAGGGAAGCTCATGAGTAACACTATTTGATTCAGGGGACAAGTGTGGGGCTAAAATAGGGGAGATCAATTAAGAAAGTGAGAGACAGAGGAATGGAGCAGAAAGCACGGTCTTGTGTTGAAGAGAAGGGGCTGCCAGTCCAACCAGGGCCTTTATTATTATTATTTTTTTTTTTTTTGAGTGCTTCCTATTTGGTGTATTGGCTGGCTGAGTTAAAATAAAATGATCAAAATTTAGTGACTAAGTAGATAATCCTAAATTGCCAAAATAGCTACTCGCAGACTTCCCGAATGGGCTAAGGGCTGCCTTGATGCATGTAGTACATTTATCTTATGGAAAGTTGGAGTGTATCAGTTCAATGGTTATACGGACTTTTAGTGTAATCATTTTGTGGTCTGTTAATGATGAGCTGAATGAGACATCTATTTTGGGGTTTGTCTTTGATGATTTTTTCTGTGGTTCAGTAGTCTAAATTTGGTGAACTTATATTCTGAAAAGTTTTTGAATCGGAGCAACTGTTTATTTTTGAATTCTAAATAGTCAAATGGCTTTTAAGTTTACACAATAAAATGTAAGAACTGAGAGGCAGCTTTACTTCAGCTTTTCTGATGTCTTCCTATAGCAAATTTCTTATTTATTCATTTGTTCTTTTGTCATTTATTTCATTGAGCATGTGCCATGTGGCAAACACTACTTTTGGCAAGAAGGTAACCTGAAAAGACATTGAATGTGTTAAGCATAGGTCTCCTGTAAGAAGCAAATTTGTTAGATTTTGATCCTATTGTGATTTGTATGCATACTAATAAATACTGAGCGTTTTTGTTCATTCTTTTTACTTGGAACTTTGGCTTTGGTGATAGCACGGTATCAGGAACAGATAAGAATATTATTGAATAGCTTTTGCTTGTCAGGAAGTCTTAGAACTTTTGAAAAGGTGACTAGACGTTGCCTACATTGACTTGTTATCCTTAAAGAATAAAATTTTTCTTTTCTTCTAGGTCACAGGTCCTAGTTGGATTACATATCCTCAATAAGACTAGTCCCCTTTAATGTTATAGGGCATTTTTGAAAATACAAATAAATACAAATTTAATTTTGTTTGCATTTAATTTATTTTTTACTTTACAAGAAAGCTAAAATCTTGTTTTGATTCTTTTACTTTTTCATATAGTCATTGATTATATTTGGTCAAAACTATTTTCTTTTTACATTTCCTTTAGAATAAAAAAAACTATATTAAATTATTTTTTACCAATCTAAAACAAATGATTTGGGAAACTCTAAAGTGAATATCACTTTTATGATATTTGTGCTAATTTATTCTTATTTTAAACAAAAAGAGCCTTTATGCAACTGCTAATAATTGTAGCTTTGTTTAGTATTAAATGTTTCTTAAAAATGTGGCTGCTTTCCAAATACCATGAATAGTTTAAGTTATTTTATCTTTAAGAGATTTTTTTAAAAATATGCTCATTGATTAAGTCTAAAAGTAATTCAGACTCAGACTTTATAATCTTCTCTGATTCTTTAAAAATTGCTTTAAAAAAAAAAAAACTCATTTGGCTCTTTTCTGGTAGTTGAGAACTTAGCGACAAAAAGGAAACTGGAAGCATTTATTTCAAATGAATTTGAAACTACAGTTTAAAACTTGAGCTCTTTAACAAAGTATGGAACAGCACATGTGGCAATCCAATACGTTTTTGCTTCGTGTGCACAGAAAGTTTCCCACCTCACTTTCTCTTTGGGTTACTGGACATTTTTATTTGGTCAATAAATTCCAAATATTCTGGCATATTTTATATGGGATCTATTTAACCTTTGAGATTGGATCCTTGCTATTTTACATGCCAAAACATTTTGGCATGGAGTTTACTCTATGCTCAGTAAATAGCTTAGCTTAGGGTACTTCTGAGAATTGCTGAGGAGGAGGTGGGGCTTGGCAATGAACAACTCCAGTGGAACAGGACCATGTTGAATTGTGAGTGTTAAATGCATAACCAGGGGATTTGGGGAGTTCAGAGTAGTACTACCCACTGGAAGAAAAGAATGTGTTCCTAAGTAGGTGAAAGAATTTAATTGAAAGAGAGGGCAGGAACAGAGGATTGTGGAGAAAGATGAAAAGGAAAGGATATATGTTTGTTGAATTAAGTGAGGGAAGAATCAGCGGTGTGAACTGAAGCCTGAGTCCCTTCTTAAAATGGTGACTTCTACTTGGAGGTGCAATCCCAACCTTTCCTACTTTGTTGCATTTTCTCTTTTCATCATCCCTCTCCTCTCTTTTTGAAACTTGTTTGCTCTATTCTGAGATTGTCTCTGCAGCCCTCTCCACAGTAGGCTGCTGTCCCAGGCAGATGCAACCCTGAGTGCCTGCAGCCTTTCTGGCTGCTCTGCTTGCTGCTGTCCACGTCAAGACAGTGACCTTCTCTGGAATGCGCCTTATTTAATGCATGCTGAGCCAACCCACCTGGCTCTTTTAAGACGTATTAATACTTTTTCTTCCCAACGTATGAGTGCATGATCATTTGATCATTCCTTGTTTTGAATGTTCTTTTTGTGCTAACAGAGAAAGAGATGACTTGATGTCTGCGCTAGTTTCCGTACGGAGCAGCTTGGCAGATGTGCAGCAAAGAGAAGCACATGCTTACGAACAGGTGAAACAAGCTGTGCAAATGACCGAGGAGGCCAATTTCGAAAAAACCAAGGCAAGTCTAATAAGGTGCAAATAAAGACATCAGAGAATTGCTCTTTTTTTTTTTCTTTTGAGTTATTTCTTTGGTTATTCTTCCATAACAAAACTCTCTTTTCCAAACACAAAGTGAA
The DNA here is from genome assembly GCF_027406575.1 of Nycticebus coucang. Taxonomy (NCBI): domain Eukaryota; kingdom Metazoa; phylum Chordata; class Mammalia; order Primates; family Lorisidae; genus Nycticebus; species Nycticebus coucang. Next base: position 11,670,281 of record NC_069789.1, on the reverse strand, counting down.
TACCAATTGTTAATGTTGACTTTCTAAATTAAACAAATTTGCTTTTTGGAGAATTCTTATTCCTCTGCAAATGCTCTTGTTGTATCACTGTTCAGAGAATGTAGTACCATATGGTACGGTAACATACTTTGAGGGATTTGTATACTTCATCTTTTTATTTGCTGATGATTTTCAATGCTGTGAAAATCATCAGCAAATAAACGTATACTACTTTGTATACGACTAAAGACAAAGGTTTTTCCTGCATTCATATGACTAAAGACAAAGGTTTTTCATATGACTAAAGACAAAGGTTTTTCCTGCATACATGGAAATTTTAAGAACGTTCAAATGTGCCAAAGAAAATAATACATATGTGTTTAACAGCATCTTTATCTATGAGTATGCATTCATTGTACGCTAACTCAAGCATACTTAATACTAGTGATAATAATAGTTAACAGTGATCATTGTTCTAGGGACTTTGAATAATACGTTGCTGTTGATTCCCTGGTAGGTTTGGAGGCCGTACCTTAATCTGTTAAAGTTGCTGTGTATTTTCACTAGACACACTAGCTACATTTCAAGTGCTTCATGACCACATGTAGCTAGTGAGATTACCATATTAAATAGTGCAGATATAGAATATTTTCATTACCATGAAAAGTTCTATTGGATAGAAGTGGTCTGTGACTTACAGGAATGTCAGTGTTTTACTAAAATATTAGGGCTATTTAGTTCTACAGTAAGCCTCTTGTCAGCCATTGCCTTATCCAGCCCTGGCTCATTACTAATGGGGCTCTCTGCCTTCTGAAACTTAGTTTTAGTTCTGACCAAGCTCCTTAACATGCTTTGTTTCCTTACACACTCCTGTTTCTTCATTTGTTCTGAACTCTGGTGGTCCCTTGATGATATCAGGATTTTTAAAACCTCCAGCAAAGGCCCATTTGTGTTGATTTCATCTCGAGTGTCTATGATGGAGGAATCAGCATTTATGAAGGAGGAATCATTCCTCACTGCCATTTCCAGGGCTTTGTTTTGGTGCCACTTTCATTACCATTCATTCCTCTTTGCAACCAGTGTTGCCTCTCTTTTCACTAGTCCTAATCAATAAAAACTCTCAGTTTGTAATAGACTTCTCTGCTTTAGCATATGACCCTTTCATCATCCTTAAAGGTTTCCACGTCTATGGTGTTCGTCTATACAGTGCCAAATCTCTCTGGCCTCCTTGACTCTGATGCATTCCCCCTACTTTACTGTAACTCCTACGTGAGCTTAGTAACCAGTTACTAAGCGCAAATCTGATGTTCTCTGGAAATATTTTTCTTACTAACACTTTTCTTGTTCTGGGTACAGCAGTCTCTGGATTTATATGTTATGATAGCCTCCTAACTTGCCTCCCTTCCCTCCCTCTGTTCTCTACACTGCAGCCAGAAGCAATCTTTCTTGAAGATAGATTTGATCATGTGATTCTCTGATTTAAAACCAGTGAATTTCCATTGCCTTGAGGATGATCTCCAGATTTCTTTACATACTTACGAGGCCAGATATGGCTTCCTTCTCCCTTCCAATGTTGCTTCTAACACTGTCCTGTCACACCCTGTTTTCCCATACTTTTTGTCATTATCAAAGGCAGGAGAGTTCAGTGCTTGAGTATGAGCTTATTAGAGTTAGTCCGACCTAGATTCAACTTCTGGCCCCACCATTTACTGGCCTTGTGACCTTGGACAAGTTATTTAACTTCTCTGTGCCTCTGTTTCTCCTCATCTGTAAAATGGAGAAATATGTGACTCACAGGCTTGTCAATGAGGGCTACATTTCAAAATGTGTATCAGTTATCTTGTAAAAAGCCTGGTACAAAATATTTCCTCAATAAATAGTGATGATGGCATGATGGTTACAATCCCACTGATTAGCCTGTGCTCTTTCCAGCTGCTGGGTCTTTGTACACGCTGTGCACATTTTTATCCACCGGACTGCCTGGATATTTCCTCCATCCTTACATGTCTTAGTTTATGTGGCACTCTCTCTAGAAAACTTCTGATTTCCCATGTCTAGATTTGATGTACCTTTTATGTGCTTTTATAACAGGGTTTCTCTTGGCACTGTTGACATTTCTGGCTGCATAATTCTTTATTTTGGAGGCTGCCCAGCAAATTGCAGTAGCATCCCCCAAATTATGACATCCAAAGATGTCTCCAGACATCATTTCTCTGGAGGGCAAATTTGCCCCCAGTTGAGAACCACTATGTATTGCAGCACTTATCAAAATATATTATTATGGCTTATTTATCTGTGTCCTTCATTAAATTTTAAAATCTCTGATAGTAAGGAACTTATCCATCTTAATCACTCTTCAGTCTCTAGCAGACTTCATAGTACTCAGCACATGGTAGGTACTCAGTAAACATCTACTGGTGAAGGGAATCACAATTCTATTCTCACCAGTTCCCTAGAATTCCTTTATTCTTTTTTTTTTTTTTTCAGATAGAGGCTCACTCTGTCGCCCTGAGTAGAATGCTGTGGCATCATAGCTTGCAGTAACCTCAAACTCCTGGGTTTCAGCAATCCTCTTGCTTCAGCCTCCTGAGTACTTGGGACAACATATAGGTGCCCGCCACAATGCCTGGCTAGTTTTTCTATTTTTAGTAGTGATGGGGTCTCATTGTTGCTCAGGCTGGTCTCAAACTCCTGACCTCAGTAGATCCACCCACCTTGGCCTCCCAGAATGCTAGGATTACAGGCATGAGCCACTGTGCCCAGCTGAATTCCTTTATTCTTATCTTTCCACTTTGCCAGTGCCCAGTGAAAATTAAGCTTAATCATGTATGTGTTTTCCTATTGCTACGTTCAGCCTACCAAGCATTGTTGAAGAAAGTTACTTAAGAGAGCCGCTGAATGTGTTCCACCAGAGTAATACTGGTCACCTGAGGTCCAGTTGAACAATTATTTTTCTCTGTCGTTTTCTGCCTCATACACTCTACTCACTTTTCTCACTTCCTCAACTCCACTGCTAGGTCCTCACCCTGAACAGATGACCCACTATTACTTTACTGAAAATAGGACCAACTGACCACAGCGTCTTTAACATCTTCTTCCTCAAATGTCCCTTCTACTCATTTTTTTCCCCTTGCTTTTCTAGCCCTCTTATTTCCCACGATGAATCACTTTTTCTAGGTTCTTGATGTCTTCTGGGGTTTCAGGGACCCTGAGCCATTTGTCATCACATCTTTCTGTCCTTCCTTGCCTCTCTTCTATCTTCCCCTGTCCCATCTACAGCTTTTATTCCTGTTCAAGCAAAAAGCAGCCTTCACATGACCATCTTCCACTTAATTTACTACCTTCTGGCCATCATTTCACTGGCAGACTTTTTAAACCAGTTGTCTCCTCTGGTAGCTTTCCTTTTGCTTCCAAACACATTGTAGTTGGGCTTTAAGCAGATGATAGTGGGATTCCATGCTACTGAATTGCTTGCGCAGTGGTCACATTACCAACCCAGCGACCTCATCTCAATCCTCATTGGACTTAAACTGTAGTTTTGGAAGGTCATGCCATATTGACCTTTTCCCTTGATTTAGCTGATACTTTACTCTCGGAGGTCCACATTGCATTATTCATTCTTTCAATTTGTTTCCCACAAGCCTTAAATGTAGATATTCCTCAGAGTTACATCCTAGCTGCGTTGCCCTGATTTCCTGGGATTCACATGCCCTTTTGTGGCCAAACTTTACATTCATTTGAACACCCCTGTATTGCACCTTTAGCTCCAACTGCTCTCCTGGGCATTATTAGCCCTGCATTTCTTGCTGCTACTAGATCTCTGAAATGGAAGACATTCTACTTGCATCGGAAGCTACACAACCAAATTATTAATTTTCTCTACCACTCCTTTTCCTTCTACCATTTTCTGTATTAATTTTTCAAATAATGGTGCTGCCATCTTTACAACAGCGCTGGCTTGTGTCCTTTAAAATATCTTGGCTCTTCCCCATCACTTGCTCTTTAATATCCAATCAGTTGCCAAGTTTCATCCCTCTCTTCAGGGTCCCTGTTTAGCTAGACCCTCCTTTCCTTTCCTTTACCACTGCCCTGGTTCAAGTCTTTCATACTCGTGTGCAGCCTGTGCAGACTACTGCAGTCGCTTTCTAATTGATTTCCATCAGATTTCTTCCAGTTACAGGGTCTCTCTCACGGTGGTGCCGTCTTTCTCGTCAGGTAGCAGAGTAAAAGACAATTCCTTAGCGTAACTTTTCAGGTCTTTCATGATCTGGCCCCACTCTCACTTTTCTAGATTTACCTTTCACTACACTCCTTCATATAAGCTGTACTGTTTTCAGAACATGACCTACAATTGACCATTTTCATGAATTTGCTTGTGCTACATTTTCTAACCTGTGTTCATCGGTGAAATATCTATTCAATCTATGAGGCGCAATGCAAATGGCAGTCTTCCTAGAAGTTTTCCCCAGCCCCTTCTTATTTGAATTAATCTCTTCTTCCCATATATTCCTATTGATGATGTGTGTAAACGTAGTGGCTGTGTACATAGTTCTCTCTACCAAAGACCGGGAAAGTCAGGCAGGTCTGCGTCATCTATCACTGTAGTCCTCACATCACTGTTTACATCTTAATTCCACAAAAAATGTTTTTTGAATTGAATTAAGTCAATCATTAGTTTTAACTATTAATGTGAAGTTTTATAATTAATGCTTTTTAAAATTTAACACTTAAGAACAAGCAAGGCGACTGTGTGTTCTAAATCTGTAGCATTTTTAGTAAATGAAGAAAAGTTAATGCAAGGATTGATATTAAGCACTGTACAAAATGTAATATGGGTTAGTAGTTTCTATCCAGAAGGTGTTTGAAACACATTAAGATTTTTGCTTTCTGAGAGTATTAAAAAGTCAGAGGACATATATATTTTATTTTAATTTTAAAACCAACTGCTTTTATTACCAAACTATGAAATGGTTTCTTTGTTCTTTAGTTCCTTGACATTTGTTGCCATCTAGTGTTCCATTTGCATATTGCATGCTAAGTAAATATAAGGAATTAGTGGCAGGGAAAATGCCTGAGGATTTTATAAGAAAGGAAATACAGGGCGGCGCCTGTGGCTCAGTGAGTAGGGCGCCGGCCCCATATGCCGAGGGTGGTGGGTTCAAACCTAGCCCCGGCCAAACTGCAACAGAAAAATAGCCGGGTGTTGTGGCGGGCACCTGTAGTCCCAGCTGCTCGGGAGGCTGAGGCAGGAGAATCGTGTAAGCCCAAGAGTTAGAGGTTGCTGTGAGCCGTGTGACGCCACGGCACTCTACCCGAGGGCGGTACAGTGAGACTCTGTCTCTACAAAAAAAAAAAAAAGAAAGGAAATACATAGGGCGGCACCTGTGGCTCAGCGGGTACGGCGCCGGCCCCATATGCCGAGGGTGGTGGGTTCAAACACAGCCCCAGCCAAACTGCAACAACAACAAAAAAAATAGCTGGGTGTTGTGACTGGCGCCTGTAGTCCCAGCTACTCAGGAGGCTGAGGCAAGAGAATCGCCTAAGCCCAGGAGTTGGAGGTTGCTGTGAGCTGTGTGACGCCACGGCCCTCTACCAAGGGCGATAAAGTGAGACTCTGTCTCTACAAAAAAATATATATATATAATATAATATAAGAAAATTTCAATGTGATGCAAAGATTCTGGTATGAAACTACTTTGGATCAACTCTTTACCCTTCTACTTCCTAGGTCTGTGATTTGGGCAAACTTGTCTCAAAGGCTCAGTTTCTTCAACTGAGTTGTAAGAACTGCTTAAAATTTATTAAGTAATTAGTTAATGAATAAATCCAAGTATGCCATTTAGCAAACTACCACATAGTAGGTACTCAAAAAAAGTTTGTGTTTAAAAATTCTAAGTTGGCTTGGCGCCTGTGGCTCAAGTGGCTAAGGCGCCAGCCACATACACCTGAGGTGGCGGGTTCGAATCCAGCCTGGGGACTACCAAACAACAATGATGGCTGCAACCAAAAAATAGCCGGGCATTGTGGCGGGCGCCTGAAGTAGTCCCATCTACTTGGGAGGCGGAGGCAGGAGACTCACTTAAGCCCAGGAGTTGGAGGTTGCTATGAGCTGTGATGCCACAGCACTCTACCCAGGGTGACAGCTTGAGACTGTGTCTCAAAAATAAAATAAAATAAAAATTGTAAGTTATGGCTCGGCACCCATAGCTCAGTGGTTAGGGTGCCAGCCACATTCACCGGGCCTGCTAAAACTACAATGACAGCTACAACAAAACAATAGCCAGGTGTTGTGGCGGGGGCCTGTAGTCCCACCTACTAGGGGGGCTGAGGCAAGAGAATCGCTTGAGCCCAAGAGTTTGAGGTTGCTGTGAGCTGTGACACCACGGAGCAACATAGTGAGACTCTGTCTCAAAAAATAAATAAATAGGGTGGTGCCTGTGGCTCAAGGAGTAGGGCGCCGGTCCCATATGCCAGAGGTGGTGGGTTCAAACCCAGCCCCGCCCAAAAACCAAAAAATAAATAAATAAATAAATAAATAAATAAATAAGTTATTACAACTGGGGATAATTTTAAAAGGGAAAAAAATTAATCTGAGAATAAATGAGGGTGGAAAGCTAGAGGCTTTTGTAGTGACACCCTGGTAATGCTATGAAAAGGTGAACCAGGCCTTTTTTTAATGGCAAGGGAAATTATTAAGAGACACATGGGAGGGTCTGAGGCACAGGATTTAGCATGAAGTTACTATGAGCATATCTGTCATGAGATAACCCTCAAAAGATTTTTTTTAAATACCAACCTGATAGGTTAAATAAATGTTTCCTGAAACTTTTTCTGTTCTTTTCACATATCCAAGTTATTCTGTTTCTTGGATTACAGTGAATCAGAAAGGCAGGAATTAGAAACATGGAGTAAAAAGAAAATCAGAAAAGCACTGAGCATTTGGTTGCAGTCACAGGCATAGAAAATAATACTTCTTGACATGCTTGCACATTATCTGCTGCAAGATGAAAACAAATTATAAATATCTTGAAAATGGCAGATGGGATAGGCTTATAAGTTTCTGGTAAGCGAAGTTTTATAAATTAAAATCAATAGTTTGCATTATTTATAAGTTAAATGCCTAAAATATGTTAGTAATTTCTTTTTTATGGGCTTTTCATAAAAATTAAAACATGTTCATAAGTTTTAAAGTTCATGTTCAGAAGTGTGAACTTTGTATTTCTCATAGGATTTTTTTAGCAACCTGAAATGCTCCAAAATCTCATAAGATCTTAATTATTTATTCATGATTTCTTCTATCACAAGGATTTCTAGGAAATTAACGCCTGCAGTTGAGAAAGACGATTATATGTACTACAACAGGTTTCCTGTCTTAACTGTTTGGTTGACTAGATATAAATTTTGTTTTGGAAAATGTATTGACTCTTTCTTTTTGAGACAGAGTCTCACTATGTCACCCTGGCAGAGTGCGGTGGCATCACAGCTCACAGCAACCTCAAACTCTTGGGCTTTAGCAATTCTTTTGCCTCAGTCTCCCAAGTAGCTGGGATTACAGGCACCTGCCACAATGCCCAGCTATTGTTTTGTTGTTGTTATTGCAGTTGTCATTGTTTTAGCTGGCTCGGGCTGGGTTTGAACCTGCCAGCCTCAGTGTATATGGCCGGCACCCTACCCACTGAGCTACGGGTACCACCCAATGTATTGACTCTTAAGATTGTAGTTCATAATACCCTTTGGTCAATAAGACCAGGACTTAGAGTATCAAGTTTAATTAAATTATGTTTTGAAAATAGGATTAATGTGCTCAGCATATAATGACCACAAATGAAATTTCCCAGAAACGAAAAGATCCCTGGAAGATTAAGTCCACTGGATGGGAGGACAATGTAGTTCTGCAACTCCCCAAGACTTATAGCCATTTCCACCAAGGAAGGGGTTGTGCTCAGGGAAAGGGAGAAGCCACCACCTTGAGAACTATTGGAAGAAACAATAGCTGCAGGCCTCCACTTAACTTGGTAACCTAAGAAGGTCTATCATTTAATCATATTTGACTATTCACTTACCTAGCTTTTGAGAAATCAGTTGTTACGCCTTTATTGAATGGTTAGGTGAGTATAATTAGAGGGTACCCAAATCAGCTGGGATTCTGGAAATCAGGAGAGAGGGAACCTTAGAATTAAAAGAGAAAGCTTCAACAGAATTAGTGTATAAATATTTGTTAGTAGATCCAAATCTTTGAGTATGTGAGATCTCTTGTAAAAGAGATTTATCTTTAGAAAGACTAAATCACTTTTCTAATTCCAAAGTCTTAATATTTTCTTCCTTGTGACCAGCCATATATATTAAAATCAAAGCAAATAAAAGTAAAAACTATTTTCTAATGTGCAATTATTGGCTCTCTGCCAAGAGATATCAGAAACCAGTTTTTGTCAGCGTTTTATCACTTCTTTCAGTCTTACTCATCATCCACTGGTGGTGGCTAATCTTAATAGAAGACCATCCACAAAACAAAGGCTGTGGCAATGGTTTACAACTTCTTACATTGTACTTTTTGCTATATCCTCTTATCTTGGCCTTAGGCCTCTTAACCTGTCAGGATCGTTTAGTGTTCTTTGTTCCTGAATTGACTGAATTCTTTGAATTGACTCTTAATGGTTGCTCTTCTCGTAGCCTGATTCTGGATCTTCAGCAATCTCTTCCACTGTTCCTATGTGATGGTATTGATTCCTGAGGTTTTGTTGAGAACTTTCTGATTATAAATATTAGTTTATATTCAATAATCCTTTTATTTGTGCATACGAGTGGTATTCATTATGTCAGTAAGAGTTATGAACATTTTTATTAGAGTCATATAAAGTATTTTTCACAAGAGCAATTGCATTTTGAAGCACAAAAGTCATTAAATCAAAATATTTCAAGTTCCAAGGGCCTAAATTGTAGAAAACTTATGCTTTTTCGTTCCTTTTAAAATGTAATATAAAAGTTTATTTTCTAGGCCTTCTCAACTAGAATTGAATGTCTAATTCCCTAGGAGAATCAATTTTTAGTCATCATATTTGTTTATCAGTTAATCTGAGACAATTGAATTTTTCCCTCACATGTTATGCCTGGGAGTACAGAAACTTTTCAGAAGAAACCAAAAGAAATTGAAGTTTAATCTTTTTCAGATGAAGGGAGGAAAATTCACATAGATATTTATTGTCTGTATTTATTATAGCTTTCACCAGAGGGAAGCATAACTATGCATAAAACTCAGTGCTTCCTGAGATCATTTCCATTAACATCAAATGTGACTATCAAATTTATAATCATGCAGTACGTAAGTCATACAAGACTTGGGTTTCTTTCTACCAACTCAGAGGAAAGGGGGTGAGTGAGGTGGATATTGTAGATAAAAGCCACTGGGAAAAGACTTAAGATACTATACGTACCTTAATTTAATTTGAATTTTTAAAAATTGAGATTTTGAAGTCATATTTTATTCTTGGGTATCATGCATAAAGATAATTGTAAATGTGCCCAAAAGGATCTTAGAAAGTTTTTATTTCTGGAAATGCACAGTGGGAAATTTTAGACCGTAGGACAATTATGGACTGTTACTAGAACTAGAGGATGGCGGTCCTTGTAAAACTAGGTGAATTCTGTTTTGAGTGTTTCCTTATTTTAACTTGTGGTTATTATATAATTTTTACTTTACTTTGTATGTAGGTGGGGGAGCTAAATTTTGTTTTAGTTATATTAAGGAAACTTGATTGTTATGTAGTATTGAACAATAACAATTGCTATTATTATAATGGCAATTGCTATTGTTTAATACTATATAACAACAATTAACAATCAACAATCAACATTTTGATCCGTTGATCATTTAAAGTATTCAGACAATTTTTTAAACCATGATCAAGTAAGAAATTAGTAAAATCAGATACCTTTATATTTCATGGAGTATAAACATGATGTGTAAATGAAAATACTACAGCACTTGGTTCTTTTGATCCCCTTTTTCATAATTCTGACTGTCTGTGGTCTTCATCACGATTCATTACCTGTATTTTGTAGTTGATTAGCTAATGTACCCTTAATTGGGAAAATTGAAATATGTGAGTAAATGTAACATTTGGATACTATTTTAGTACCAAGTAGTACTGAGAAACAAGTACATAATTATTCCAGTGGCCTTAATAGTGAGTTTTAACTGTTTTAAGTAAAATTAAATCTTAATTATCTCATTTTTCCCCTTGCTTTTTCCAAATTCTAAACTGTTCTTTTATTCTGCTTTATCCTGGCAGGCTTTAATCCAGTGTGAGCAGTTGAAGAGTGAGCTAGAGAGGCAGAGAGAGAGACTTGAAAAAGAACTTGCATCTCAGCAAGAGAAAAGGGCCTTTGTAAAAGAGATGATGAGACAAGAAATAACAAAAGAAAGGGAGGACATGGCATCAAAGGTACTGAAGGACTCTGCTTTTATCCACTTTGCAGAAGAATGTTTGTTGTATTATCACTGGTGATTCTAGAAGATGCAGTTCTTGAATGAAATTTAAATTTAAAAACCTGTATTATAAGTAGTCAAATTTCTTAGAATTTTCGGTTCATAAAAATGTTCTTATAATTTAAGGTTCATAAAGATATATTTTTCCATATATTTCTCAGTAAAGTTCATTCTCTGAACTTTTCAAATAATGTAATCAATTACATTCCATATTATGAAATTTACTTTAATTGTGCATTCTGTTTAATTCCCTCTCTCATATTTACCAGAGGAGAACAGATGCTCTGAGGATGCTTAGATTTTATTTCGTCCTTAGATGAATCAAGGAGAGATAACTCCCTAACTTTATCCCCTAACCTCCTTTTTTTTTTTTTTTTTTTTTTGAGACAAGGTCTCATTCTGTCACCCAGGCTGGAATGTAGTGGTAGGATCATAGGTCACTGCAACCTCAGAGGCCTGGGCTCAAGTGATCCTCCCACTTCAGCCTCTCCTGTAGTGTGAGAGTCTACATATGCACCACCATAGCTCGCTAATTTTTCTATTTTTGATAGAGATGGTGTCTCGCTGTACTGCTCAGGCTCCTAGCCCCAAATTAAACATGCAGAAGTTAAAATACTTCTTAAAAAACAAGTAACAACAACTACAAAAGTAATTATACACTCTGTATGAAATCAACTCTCACAAATTACATGGTGAATAATGACTACAACAGATGAAGGGAGAAACGAAAGGCAAAAAGAACAGATAACATGAAATGGGCAGAGTTTGAAAAACTGGTAACAAACAGGAATTTAGACAAGTAGATCCTAGTTTAAAATTGCTAAAATTAAGCAAAATGTGGTCCATAAAGTAATCAAAACAACGGTGTTATATGTTTTCTTTAAAAAGTGGACTAATAGCTTGTATTCCAAATGCTATGTGGTTTTAATTTTCCAGTGTGTGATAACTAAATTACTCAGCAAATATCCACTGAGTATCTGCTGTGTGTAAGGCAATGTGCAAGAATGAGGATATATGAAGAGAAAAATCACAACTTCTTCCCAGTGTGTTTTGAGTCTTGTTTTCTTATCCTTTTAAAAACACTGTGTCTGTCAAAACCCTATCGTAGGTCAGCCTGTCTCCTGCCTTCTCTTGCTTGGTCATCTCAACTGGTGAACATCCCACACCCTCGCAGCTGGCCTTGCTGTACACTCAGGGCCTTCAGTGTCCATGTCCTCTGGTGCTTTCCAGCAGACCTCCTCTGCGTTCCTTCCGCTCCATTCTCTCAGCACTCAACAGGTTAATTGGAGGGACTTGTAATGTAATGAAAGGACCAGCACAGTTCCATCACAAAGCTTACAGATTAGAAGTAGAGGCAGACATTAAAGAAATATTTTCATAAATGAATTTTTAATTATCACTGTGATAATACCATAAAAGTTCAGTATAGGGTACCATGAGAATGTGTAACAGTGGAGTTTTGACCTCATCGAGGCAGTTGTGAAAGACGACTGAGAAACAGATTTGAAAAATGAGACCTGAGAAAGAGCGGTCAGGTGAAGAGTTGAGGGAAAACAATACACCCATGACCCTGAAGCTGGAAGAGAGATGTACTTTCTAGGAATACAGGGAAAGCCCCAAAGGCCAGAGCATAGGAAATGAGGGATCGAGTACTAGGGATGAGTTTGGAGAGGGATGCTGGAACTAACTCATGCATGGCCTTAAAGTCTATGTGAAAGATTTGTAATTTTATCCAAAAAACAATGGAAAGGCATTGAATGACTTTAAGTTGGACAGTGAAATTTATATTCGAGAAAAAATAATTTTTTCAATAGATGAGAAGGAGAACCGGAATAGATGCCTAAAGATCTGGAGAGGGGTAGTTGTATTTGTCCAGGTGGGAAGTGATGGTATCTTGGGCCCATTTTCCAAAGACTATTTCAAATCACATTGTTTTTCTCAAATTCTCTACCATACCACTTTATCCCTCATTCTCAGTAGAAAGCATTACTTACCTGACAAAGAAAATTGGAGCCATTAGGTAATAATCACCTCAACTACTTATCTCCCCCCCTCACCTCTGCCTTAAAATATATTTTCACCTGCATTTTTCCCAGTCATAATGGGAAAGGTTTAATCCTAATCCTTTCCCCTTCCCCTGGGTCTCATCTCCTTTCACCACCTCAAGGAGCTCATTCCTTTTGTCATCCCTCCCCACCAACCGCCCAACCTTCAACCTTCCCTTCATTATAGCTTCTTCCTTATCATCAGAAACATACCTTAAATTTCTCTCACCTGTTGCAAGAAACAACATTTCTAATATAGTGTTTCTCAGTCTTCAAGACACAAGAAGTTCTAAAACTCTTATTGCCCAAACTGCACCCTAAGCCAATTACATCAAAATGTCGGAGAGTAGGATCACATATCAGAACCATCTGAAGTTGCCCAGGTGATTCCTCGTGCAGCCAAGGTTGCCACTTCAGTAAGCCCATGTCTCTCCTTACTCTTTCTTTAATGGTCAAGTTTCTCAAAAGATTTCTTGTCACAGCCCATTTACTCTTCAGCCCACTGCATTTCAGCTTCTATGCCCACAGCCAATGAGATTATTTCTATTACTGACCTATTGCTGTATTCACTAAAGACCCATTGGTGCTCCTTAAAAAGTTCTTTCCTTGATTTCTTTGAATCTATATTCTTGGTTTCAGAGAATCAAAAATATAGGTTACTCTGAGTTTAAAGGCAAAGAAGGAGCATATCCAGAAAGCAGCATGATGGAAGAAGGTTCTAGAGTTCAGCAAAGAGCTATAGATTTAGGTGTCGTTAGCACTAGTATGGCTTTAATTCCATATATATGGTTATTGATTCCTAAGTCTTTAATTATCTGTTGAGCCCCCAAACCAGCTTACTTACCTTTTTCCCTATCCCAGCGGACCCACTACGCATTCAGTTGCCCAACATGAAGTTCTTGTTTTCCTTTTCTCCTTCTCCCTCACTCCACACATCTCATTGTCACCAAGTTCTAGAGATTTAGGCTGCTGAGCACTTCACATCTCCCTGTCTCTCCGTCCCACTGCTGTCCACATCTCACCCTTGGATGATTCCTACAGCCTGTGGTGTCCCTGCCTCCAGTCTCACCTCCTTCCCATCTGTTCTCTAAACCACAGGTGGGATGGCCTTTCTAAAATGCCCATCTCTTGCTTTAAAATACATCCTGTCCCCCTACAACCTTGGATAAAATGTAGGATCTCTTAGCACAGCATAAAGGCACTGCAGCAGTCTTCCTCTCTTTGGCTCACCCGTCTCACCTCCCTTCATCTCTATTCCTCACACCCACCATATGGAGCGAGTTGTGCTTCCTTAACCACGCAGGCATGCCAGGCTGTCTTACTGTCTTCATGCCAGGATGTTGTGTGCCTTGCCCCCTGCGTGGAGGGGTCTTCCTCTGTGACTGATCCTTCAGAGTTCTTGATACTACCTCCTCTCAGAGCCTCCCACGGCTGAATTGGGAGCCTCCATTAACTCAGTTCATTGCAGATGCTGGTTGGATAGTTGCCTCCCCTAGTTCAAGCCCCTTGCATGTGTGGCCAACTAACATCTCTTTGCTCGGTACGTTCCTCTCACATAAAATGTGCTCAATATACAGGGTGGACGTAAAGTTCATGTGCAATTTATTTTGACATAGTAAATTGCATTCGAACTTTGTGGACACCTTGTATCCTTGGTGAATGAATGAAATACAAGGAAAAGAAAACAGTCCCTGTGCCACTGGAAAGGTACAACTAAGATGCTGGGAGTTGAAAGGATCAGAACTGATTCCCTGTCTGCAAAAGCTCATGGAAGTCTTTGTGAAGAAGATGGCATTTCAGCTGAGCTTAGAAGAATAGGTAGGATTTAGTAAGGCAGAGAATAACTGCCTGTAACTAACGTGAATAAGGCATGGAGAGGGATGATGTTGTGAATTGAGTGTTGTGTGAAAGGGAAAGTGGTGTCAGTAACAAAGACCAGCTATTGTTCATACCTAGGATATTTTGATTTTTGGTTTGTTCAGTGGAAACCATTTGCCTTGCTGAGTAGTTCTACCATATAAAAGTATGTTGATGAGAAATCTAGACAAGAAAGGAAAAGAAATGCTGAAATACGTCTGGAAGTATTCCAGGTGCTTTCACATGTAACAGAACCTCTCTCTCATATTGAAGTTGTTTCATGAATAAAGGTGGTGTTGAAAATACAGTGCCTTTCTGAACCTTAGTCATTTAAGTTCATTTTTCCCCCAGCAAGCCTTGACTGACATTTGATCTCAAGGTTCTGTCCTAAATAAAGATGTATGAATAAAGAACTGACAGTGGTTCTCGCACTGAGGAAAGTGCTCTCACTAGGAGACAGCACAGAGTGGCTTTGGAGTAAAAGGGTTTACTTGACCTTTCTGTGTCCGTGAACAATTCACTTAACTCTTAAGTTTCAGAGAAATGCAGAATAAAATTGGCAATACTTCAGGAAATAGATAGGATTAAATTAGATAATGTTTTGAAAATGTATAATGCCTGCCTTACTGTGAGCATTTAGTAAATTTTAGCTTGTGGCTATTATCATTCTTATTTTAGATAGCTTGCCTTACTGATTAGATTTCTTAGACCTTCACATTAGTAAAGGCACATAGGCTTGACTTATAAAGTCTAACCTGAACTTGGGAAAGTAACTTAGATTTCTGAATTTCATTTTTTCAACTGAAAATTAATTCAGTATAATTATTTCTCTAGAGGAATTTAAGGAGATAACACACATCACACTGCTTGGCACAAGGACGTAATCTAGCAGGGAGACTGACTCATAACGTTACGAGTACCAGAGCTAACATCCCTGCCTTCCTAACCGTAGGAATATTTGTGAAACCTAAAGGTTTTCCTCCTTTCTTCTTATATTTGTCTTCTTTTCTTTCTTTCTTTTTTTTTTTAAAATTCCATTTGTGTGGGAAGCTGTAGGAGAGCAGATGCCTCTCACTAGACAGGTTTGAATCAATTCCTCACGAACGGTCCTTGCTGTGCATTTGTTGGTTGTCTTCAGTAATGCTCCTGGACTGCACTGAGCACTCAGGTTTGCTAGTTCGTTCAGCCATTGATCATTTATTTGTTGAGTACTCCTGTGGTCTGTGCACTTTCTCAGTTGCTTTCCTCGATAATTGCCCATTGTTAGAATCCTTAATTCTTGTACAGAAAGTATTGCTTCATACTATGTTGATACTCTAAGGACTGCTCTGCAGAAATTTCTACCAAGCTCTCCCAACCTGGGTGTCCTTGTCTCTTCCTTGCTCCTGTCAAAGTTTAAAGGACTTCCCTGATGTCAGTGTTCCTGGACATCCAGCCGTGTTGCAGCTGTGTCTGTGTTACTTCTGGCTCTGCAACAGATGTGGATGGAGAAGCTCCTACAGTGTAATGTTGACTTCCAGATGGTGGGCAGGGGAGAAAAGAAGGTGTGACCACAGGAGGGGAGACCTCAGAAAGTGGGTGACAGGAGGTAGCATACAGGTAGTGGGCAAAGAAAGGAAGTGATGGGCAGCAGAGGGAGGGAAACGTCAGAAAGGAGAAGGATTTGTTACATGCCTTGTGCTAGAAATAGACTAGAATTTGCAAGTAGCAAAATAAATATCTGCATATTTACTTAAAAACTATACAATGTTAATGTCTACCATCACATGTATCTCCACATAAAAAAACATAAGACTTTTAGTAGCTGATAATTAAAGCTTGTGGCCATTATATGGTTCTAGAAAAGCTATGATTATACAGTCATAATGTTTATACTCACGAATTTGAATTTTTAAATTCAGGATGTCCAATTGATATTTTTGATTTGTGATATATTTTAGGTTCAGATTGTATTGTGCACAGGGGTATACTTTGTAGTTTGTTATTTGTAAAACTAATTTTATGTAAAAATTAGATGTGTAGGTAATCTTTAATAATAAGGACATATAAACAACCACAAGTCAAATACAGTTCTCTACAATCTTCAGAAAAGTTAATTAATATATCTGCTTAAATTATGAAGCAGCTCCTTGGGCTCATTATTTTCTTTTTTTTTTTTTATTAAATCATAACTGTATACATTGATATGATCATGGGGCATCATACACTCGCTTCATAGACCATTTGACACATTTTTATCACAATGGTTAACATAGCCTTTCCGGCGTTATCTCAGTTACTGTGCCAAAACATTTACATTCTACATTTACCAAGTTTCGCAAATACCCTGTAAGATGCACCACAGGTGTGATCCCACCGATCCCCCTCCCTCTACCCACCACCCCCCCTTCCCACTTCCCCCTATTGTTAGGTTGTAACTGGGTTATAGCTTTCATGTGAGAGCCCCAAATTAGTTTCATAGTAGGGCTGAGTACATTGGGTACTTTTTCTTCCATTCTTGAGATACTTTACTAAGAAGAATATGTTCCAGCTCCATCCATGTAAACATGAAAGAGGTAAAGTCTCCATCTTTCTTTAAGGCTGCATAGTATTCCATGGTATACATATGCCACAATTTATTAATCCATTCGTGGATCGATGGGCACTTGGGCTTTTTCCATGATTTAGCAATTATGAATTGGGCTGCAATAAACATTCTGGTACAAATATCTTTGTTATGTTGTGATTTTTGGTCTTCTGGGTATATGCCCAGCAGAGGGATTACAGGATTGAATGGCAGATCTATTTTTAGATCTCTGAGTGTTCTCCATATATCTTTCCAAAAGGAATGTATTAATTTGCATTCCCACCAGCAGTGCAGAAGTGTTCCCTTTTCTCCGCATCCACGCCAACATCTCTGGTCTTGAGATTTTGTGATATAGGCTAGTCTCAGTGGAGTTAGATGATATCTCAGAGTAGTTTTGATTTGCATTTCTCTGATGATTAAAGATGATGAGCATTTTTTCATATGTCTGAAGGCCGTGCACCTGTCTTCTTCAGAGAAGTTTCTCTTCAAATCCCTTGCCCAGCCTGTGATGGGATCCCTTGTTTTTTTCTTGCTGATGCGTTTGAGTTCTCTGTGGATTCTGGTTACTAAACCTTTGTCAGAGATATACCCTGCAAATATCTTCTCCCATTCTGAGGGCTGTTTGCTTGCTTTACTTACAGTGTTCTTAGCTGTGCAGAAGCTTTTTAGTTTGATCAAGTCCCAGTAGTGTATTTTTGAAGCTGCTTCAATTGCCCGGGGGGTTCTCCTCATGAAATACTCACCCAGACCAATTTCTTCAAGGGTTTTTCCTGCATTCTCCTCTAGTATTTTTATAGTTTCGTGTCTTAAGTTTAAATCTTTAATCCAATGAGAGTCTATCTTAGTTAATGGTGAAAGGTGTGGGTCCAATTTCAGTCTTCTGCAGGTTGCCAGCCAGTTCACCCAGCACCATTTGTTAAATAGGGAATCTTTTCCCCACTGAATGTTTTTAATTGGCTTGTCAAAAATCAAATAGTGGTAAGTAGCTGGATTCATCTCTTGGTTCTCTGTTCTGTTCCAGATATCTACTTCTCTGTTTTTGTGCCAATACCATGCTGTTTTGATCACTATCGATTTGTAGTAAAGTCTGAGGTCTGGTAGTGTGATTCCTCCTGTTTTGTTTTTATTTCTGAGTAATGTCTTGGCTATTCGAGGTTTTTTCTGATTCCATATAAAACGAAGTATTGTTTTTTCAAGATCTTTAAAATATGACACTGGAACTTTAATAGGGAGTGCGTTGAAATTATATATTGCTTTGGGTAGTATGGACATTTTGACAATGTTGATTCTTCCCAGCCATGAGCATGGTGTGTTTTTCCATTTGTTAACATTTTCAGCTATTTCTTTTCTTAGAGTTTCATAGTTCTCTTTATAGAGATCTTTCACGTCTTTTGTTAGGTAAATTCCCAAATATTTCATCTTCTTTGGCACTACTGTGAATGGGATAGAGTCCTTAACTGCTTTTTCAACTTGACTGTTATTGGTGTATATAAAGGCTACCAATTTATGGATGTTGATTTTGTATCCTGAGACGCTGCTGTATTCCTTGATCACTTCTAGGAGTTTTGTAGTAGAGTCCCTAGTGTTTTCCAGATACACAATCATATCATCTGCAAAGAGCGAAAGTTTGATCTCTTCTGACCCTATATGGATACCCTTGATCGCCTTTTCTTCCCTAATTGCGGTGGCTAAAACTTCCATTACAATGTTGAAAAGCAATGGAGACAATGGGCAGCCTTGTCTGGTTCCTGATCTGAGTGGAAATGATTCCAATTTAACTCCATTCAATATGATATAGGCTGTGGATTTGCTGTAAATGGCCTCTATCAGTTTAGGAAAAGTCCCTTCTAGACCAATTTTCTTGAGTGTTCTGATCATGAAGGGATGCTGGATATTATCAAAAGCTTTTTCTGCATCAATTGAGAGAATCATATGGTCTTTGTTTTTTAATTTGTTTATGTGCTGAATTACATTTATAGATTCACGTATATTGAACCAGCCTTGAGACCCTGGGATAAAACCAACTTGGTCATGATGTATAATTTGTTTGATGTGTTGCTGGATTCTGTTTGTTAGGATCTTGTTGAATATTTTTGCATCTATATTCATTAGTGATATTGGTCTATAATTTTCTTTCCTTGTTGGGTCTTTTCCTGGTTTGGGAATCAGGGTGATGTTTGCTTCATAGAACGTGTTGGGTAGTCTTGCTTCTTTTTCTACGTTTTGGAACAGGTTGAGTAATATAGGTACTAATTCCTCTTTAAAGGTTTGGTAGAATTCTGACGTGAAACCATCTGGTCCCGGGCTTTTCTTTTTAGGGAGGTTTTGTATAGTTGATGCTATTTCTGAACTTGATATGGGTCTGTTCAACATTTCCACTAGATTCTGGTTAAGTCTTGGAAGGTGGCGTGCTTCCAAGTATCGGTCAATTTCCTTCAGATTTTCATATTTCTGAGAATAAAGTTTCTTGTAATATTCATTAAGGATTTTTTGGATTTCTGATGAGTCTGTGGTTATTTCGTCTTTGTTGTTTCTGATTGATGATATTAGAGATTTTACTCTTTTTTCCTGATTAGGTTGGCCAGAGGTTTATCTATTTTATTGACCTTTTCAAAAAACCAGCTTTTTGATTTATTGATCTGTTGTATTATTCTTTTGTTTTCAATTTCATTTAATTCTGCTCTAATTTTGGTTATTTCTTTTCTTCTACTGGGTTTGGGGTTGGAATGTTCTTCCTTTTCCAGTTGCTTGAGATGTCCCATTAAGTTGTTAACTTCCTCTCTTTCCGTTCTCTTAAGGAAGGCTTGCAGTGCTATAAATTTCCCTCTTAGAAGTGCCTTTGCAGTGTCCCAGAGGTTCTGATAGTTTGTGTCTTCATTGTCGTTTTGTTCCAAAAAATTGGCGATTTCTTTCTTAATCTCATCTCTGACCCAGCTATCATTCAGCATAAGGTTATTTAACTTCCATGTTTTTGTGTGAGTATGCAGATTCCTGTTGTTACTCAATTCAAGTTTTATTCCATGATGGTCCGAGAAGATGCATGGAATAATTTCTATTCCTTTAAATTTACTGAGGTTAGACTTGTGACCTAAAATGTGGTCAATTTTGGAGTAAGTTCCGTGGGCTGATGAGAAGTATGTGTATTCAGTTTTGTTGGGATGAAATGTTCTGTAGATGTCTGCTAAATCTAAATATTGGATGGTTAGGTTTAAATCTAAGATTTCTTTGCTCAGCTTCTTGCTGGAGGATCGATCCAACGCTGCCAAAGGAGTGTTGAAATCTCCAACGATTATGGAGCTGGAGGAAATCAAGTTACTCATGTCTGTTAGAGTTTCTCTTATAAATTGAGGTGCATTCTGGTTGGGTGCATAGATATTAATAATTGAGATCTCATCATATTGAGTATTACCCTTAACAAATATGAAGTGACCATTCTTGTCCTTCCTTACTTTTGATGGTTTAAAGCCTACTGTATCTGCAAATAAAATTGCAACACCTGCTTTTTTCTGATTACCATTTGCCTGAAATATGGATGACCATCCTTTCACCCTGAGTCTGTATTTGTCTTTTAAGTTAAGATGAGACTCTTGTATGCAACAAATATCTGGCTTGAGTTTTTGTATCCAGTCAGCTAACCTATGCCTCTTTAGAGGACAGTTTAAGCCATTCACATTGATGGAGAGTATTGATAAGTCTGGTTAAATTTTGGGTATTGAGTTTTTCAAAGGTCCAGTGGACATTTTTAATCCTTTCGCCAGTGTGGAAGTTGGAGTTTGATCCGAAGTTTCTGAGTGAGTTTACTTTTGTGGTATAGGATTGGGTCGGTCATTGTGGAGGATAGGTCTGAGAATATCCTGAAGAGCTGGTTTACTTATGGCAAATTTTTTCAACATGTGAATGTCATTGAAGTATTTAATTTCTCCATCATAGATGAAACTCAGTTTAGCTGGATACAAGATCCTGGGTTGAAAGTTATTTTGCTTTAGGAGATTAAAAGTTGATGACCACTCTCTTCTGGCTTGAAAAGTTTCAGCAGAGAGATCTGCAGTTATTCTAATATTCTTACCTTTGTACGTAATAGTTTTCTTTTGCAGGGCTGCTTTGAGAATCTTCTCTTTCATGTTAACTTTAGTGAAGCTAATTATGATATGTCTGGGGGATGACTTATTGGGGTTGAATCGTGCTGGGGTTCTGAAGCTGTCTGCTATCTGAATTTCAGATTCTCTAGGCATATCTGGAAAATTTTCTTTCATAATTTCATGCAGAAGGGCCTCTGTGCCCTTCAAGGCCACTTCATCATTCTCAGAAATCCCAATAATTCGTATATTGCTTTTTTTCAAATTATCTGAGAGCTCTCTGAGTGAGTGATCCGTTTTTGCTCTCCATTTCTCTTCCTGTTTGAGAGATTGGGAGCGTTCGAAGACTTTATCTTCAATGTCAGAAATCCTTTCTTCTGCTTGCTCCATTCTGTTGCTGAGGGATTCTACTGTATTTTTCATATCTTTGAGGGCTGTAAATTCTTGCTTCAGTGTGTCTAAGTCTTTGGTGGTTTTGTCTTTAAATTCTTTTTTTTTGTAGAGACAGAGTCTCACTGTAATGCCCTCGGGTAGAGTGCCATGGCGTCACACGGCTCACAGCAACCTCTAACTCTTGGGCTTACGCGATTCTCTTGCTTCAGCCTCCCGAGCAGCTGGGACTACAGGCGCCCGCCACAACGCCCAGCTATTTTTTTGTTGCAGTTTGGCCGGGGCTGGGTTTGAACCCGCCACCCTCGGCATATGGGGCCGGCGCCCTACTCACTGAGCCACAGGCGCCGCCCTAAATTCGTTAAATTCTTGAGACAACTTTTGAATTTCTCCTCGAATTCCTAATTTCATTTTATTAATCTTGTCTGCAATCCAAATTCTGAATTCGATTTCTGACATCTCAGCCAGTTGTTTATGAATGGAATCTTCAATCACATCTGCCGTATCTTTTCTTGGGGGGGAGTTGATCTATTCTGGTTATTCATGTTACCAGAGTTTTTCCGCTGATTCTGCCCCATGGTTATTTTACTCCCTTTGATTTTTCCCCTGGGGCTTTATCAAGGGCCCGTACAGTGTTGTGGCCTGAGAAACTGGGGCCCTGTCTTGTGTGGTGGAGCTAAGTGGTTCTGTCTTGTTTTCAGCTGGTTTCTGTTCGATCCTATTGCAACTTCTACTCTGGCTTGAAGTCTCAGCTATGTGGAAAAATCAGCAATTAAGTCATCCCGCCTGCCCCACTCTGGCCCCAGTTGGAAAAGGAGAATCAAACCTTCCTACAACCGCACACCCAGGGCACCGCCTGAAAAGTCCTCATTCTATTAGCCCAGTTCAAAAGGTCCAAATCAACTGTCTCAATTGGCACCTGTCTCGGGTGGGAGAGTTCAAGAGGTCTCTGGGAACTAGATCACAGGGGCCTGGTGACTCCTCTGACACGGCTCATCCCAGTGCAGCGTGGAGTCAGGAGGAGCTACCCAGCAAACAGAGCAGTCTGGGAAGGTTGACGTCTCCTTCCCCACTTTGCCCCTCTGTCGGACCCAGTCACTGGTGTCTCTGCAGATGGCTAACCCAGTTGCCTGCAGTGAACAGACACTCCAGGGGTTTGCACCTGCCTGAATCGCAAGGAAGTCTGCCAGGCCCCCGCAGACTGCCGCTATTTAGCAGGAGGAGATGGGGCCTGACATCTTTGAGTGCTTGATGCAGGTGATGGGAAGGAGGTGTTCACTCAGGCTTAGCCCCATCCCTGATGGGTGCTGTTAACAGAACAGAACAGAACAGACAACTTTGCGGGGTTCTGTCTCTGTTCCTGCCGAAATCGCCTACAGAAGACGGGCTGTTCTGAGTTCAAACGTCTTTGTTGCTGGAGGTTTGTGTCCTCTTTGCTGTTGAAGGCTTGCGTCCGATCACCTCTCTGGATCGCCCCGCCCTGGAAGCTTCCCGGGTTTGTGAGCAGTGTCAGGAAATCCCCCGCTCACCAGTGGCCTCCTCTGGTTGCCCAGGGAGACAGGGGGTGTGGCCTCAGAATATCCAGAAGTGAGCCGTTCTTTTGTTTGCGTCCTTGTGATCACAGCTTGCCTCAGCGGTGTTGATGTGCGTTCTTCAACCTTCTCTCTTGGTGTGGCTCAAGTCCACCAGGATACTTACTAAATTCCTGTCCCTTAACTCTCCTTCTGGACAGGAGCCTCTGTTGAAAGCTGGCTTCAGTCTGCCATCTTGTCTCCCTCTCATTATTTTCTTATGAGTCAACTTTAGTTATATAATTCAAAGACAGACACCTATCTTGGTTTTATTGATGTAAGGTTCTTAATTTATCAAAACTTTGTTTCAATGTTTATTTTTTTCATACAACTTCAGATACTGACTTCAGTTATAAAACTGAATTCATACATGTCAGTGTACAATTTCAAATAACGTTATTTGAAATTTGTTACTAGTTCTTGTTTTAACAGATAAAAACTAATAGATATTACTATATATTTTGCTCTGAGTTTAGGCTGCACTTCTTCATTTTAAAACTGCTAATACCAGTAATAGAGTAAGAGCCTAGAAAAGTTTGACTTTGTTGGAGCAGAGCAAAACCTAATTGCAAACAAAAAGCTATAAAAGACAAGTCAAAGATCTAGAAAGCATTTCTAATCCAAAGAAGAAAAGCTAAGAACCCAATATCCATGGAGTTCCTTGGAAAAGCCACTTATTCTAATTATTCATGCATTCATCAAATATTTGATACTTCTGGAGGAACACGCCCTTAAGGAACTTAGTCTAATGAGGAAACAAAACAACTAAAAATAGTGGAATAAATACTGTCATAGAGGTATTCAGTGGTTGGGCATGATGATGACAAATACACGTGTCCTGAGGTGGTTGTAGGAGCACATGCCAGAGTGATATTCAGAATAGTAAGCAATGAGTACAGCATGAACATCTATCAGTGGGAATGGTTGAGGGCTACACACAAGAGCCAGGACTGTACCAGAGGACAATAGCTGAGCATGCGAAGGGGCACCTGTTATATTTTGTGCTGGGAACTGGAAGTTAAGGAAGACTCTGGAGGAGGAGAGGTGATAGCTGAGATATGGTCTATGGGAGAAATGGGGAGAGCTAGATAATGGGAGGACAAGTGGGGTTTTGCCAAGAAAAGCGACTCCTTTTTCTTGGTGTTGCAGGAAGGGAAGTGGGAGTCATAGACCAGTACCTCTCTCTAAACATGCCTTTCAAAATCAATCCTTTTATGCCCTTCATCTGGGAGAAGGGTTTAAGAGTTGTCTGATTCCTTCCCACTGACTCTGAAATTTGTTTATGGCAGTCTATTCCATAACTTACTTGGATGTCATATCTGTCACCTTAGGGGTTTCAACCAAAACTTTGATTTTATCATCTTGTCATACATTTTTCAAAATGAGATTAGAGACCAAGAGAATGAATAAGAGGTAAGCATATCTTTCAGAACATGAGGGACAGATGAGTTAAAGAGGTAGAGAAATGGACCTATCCAATCCACGGAGAAATGACTTAGTGATGGAGTTCAGTGACATGCTGAGAATCTGTTAATTCAACAAAGTTTTTTGATTTACTTTGTCAAATGGCATTATTGTTTAATGCTTTTATTTCCTTTTACAGATACTGATCCTGTCTGAGAATATTGCCCAACTAGAGGCCCAGGTGGAAAAGGTTACAAGGGAGAAGATTTCAGCTATCAATCAGCAAGAGGAAATTCAAAAACAGCTTGCTTCTCGGGAAATGGATGCCTCAAAGGTAGAAAAAGAGATTTTAGTTTAATAGTCACTTAGTAAATATTTTCCTTGAAAAATATTTTAATGTGCAGGTCTATTAGCTGGAAGAAGTTTGGAGTCAAGAAGTTATGTTATTTCAAGAAGAATAGAAGTCTACCTAATGGTCATTCTGCAAACATTTGTTTACTATAAACAGGCCATTTCCTGGGTACTGTAAATATAAAGGTGAATCAGACACAAATATCTTTGAAGAGCTTAAGGGTTAAGCTCTCTGTGGCAGAGACAGACTTGTAAATAAGAATTAACATTACTTTAATTATTGAATACTTGATAAAGTTTGTATTTATAAATTAATTTGGAGTGATTTTTTTTTTTTTTTTGCCATAGATAGCATAGGACTAGGCTTCACAATAATTGTCAAAGACATATACAGTAGAACCTCCATAGTTGACCGCCTCCCTATAACAAGCACTTCCGTAAGTTGATCTAATTTTCATAGGCTGGACATACACCATGTATACTCAATGAAAGTTCCTTGTATTGACCACCTCTGTATGTTGAGCAGTTTGTTGCAGTCCCTTGAGTGGTCAACTTACAGAATTCTACTATTTACAACTTGGAAAGTATGCTTAACGCAAAAAAATCCTCCACCTCCCATTCCATTTCAGACTTAGTAACTAAAACAAAGATTCTAACTCCATATGAATTTTATTGGCACTTAAATTTATACTTCTTTTTTTGAGACAGAGTCTTACTATGTCACCCTTAGTAGAGTGCCATGGCATCACAGCTCAAAGCAACCTCAAACTCTTGGGCTCAAGCGATTCCTTGACTCAGCCTGCCAAGTAGTTGGGACTACAGGCACCTGCCACAACGCCTGGCTATTTTTTTATTGCAGTTGTCATTGTTGGTTAGCTGGCCTCGGCCGATTCAAACCTGCCAACTTCGGTGTATGTGGCTGGCTCCGTAACCACTGTGCTACGGGCGCCAAGCCTAAATTTATACTTTAAAATACTGTGTTGTCTGTACTGTGGGCATCACTAACTTGTGAATCAAGAACGAAAATGATTAATGATCTTTACTGGCTGAGGTTAATAAGTAAGGAACATATTTTAAGAAATATTAGAAATCTGGGCAGTGCCTGTGGCTCAAGGAGTAGGGCACCGGTCCCATATGCCAGAGGTGACGGGTTCAAACCCAGCCCTGGCCAAAAATCCCCCCCCCAAAAAAAAAGAAAGAAAGAAATACTAGAAATCCATCTAGATTTCAAAAATCAGTTGCTTTAAAAATAAGGAAGTGGGCGGCGCCTGTGACTCAGTGAGTAGGGCGCCGGCCCCATATGCCGAGGGTGGCAGGTTCAAACCCAGCCCCGGCCAAACTGCAACAAAAAAATAGCCGGGTGTTGTGGTGGGCACCTGTAGTCCCAGCTGCTCGGGAGGCTGAGGCAAGAGAATCGCGTAAGCCCAAGAGTTAGAGGTTGCTGTGAGCCGTGTGATGCCACGGCACTCTACCTGAGGGCGGTACAGTGAGACTCTGTCTCTACAAAAAAAATAAATAAATAAGAAACTATGGGCATGCATAATACTATAATAAATGAAATCAATTTATTTTTCACTAATCAATACAGATAATTTGTTTAAAAATATACCTTTCTATATTGCCTTTTACTCGTCAATTTCTTTTCCTAATTTTCATACATTTTAATGCCATTTTAACTGTATAATTCAGTAATTAAAATTAATTTTAACTTATATGTTAGGAAACAAAGCCATTTTTTCCCTTTTTTTCTTGAATTTCCATAATTCTCCATTTGCTTTCTAAAATTCAAGCTAATGAATGTAGAAATTTTTAGGAAGCTCA
Source organism: Nycticebus coucang (assembly GCF_027406575.1). Lineage (NCBI taxonomy): Eukaryota > Metazoa > Chordata > Mammalia > Primates > Lorisidae > Nycticebus > Nycticebus coucang. Next base: position 11,643,735 of record NC_069789.1, on the reverse strand, counting down.
TATTTGGTTGGGTGCGCTGGCTCACACCTGTAATCTTACTACTCTGAAAGGCTGAGGTGGACAGATTGCTTGAGCTCAGGAGTGTGAGACTAGCCTGAGCAAGAGTGAGACCCCATTTCTACTAAAAATAGAAAAACCGAGGCAAGAGGATCACTTAAGCCCAAGAGTTTGAGGTTGCTGTGAGCCCTGATGATGCCCTGGCACTCCAGGGTAACAGAGTGAGACTCTATCTCAAAAAAAAAAAGTGAAGCTCATATTTGCCAATATACCTGATGGTGGAGAGAGGGATGTAAGTAAAGGAATAAGTGCAGAGGGATGGGAATGCTTAACTTAGATTTATGAGAAAAGCTGTGGTGGGATACATTTTCACTTATTATAGGGAGAAAATTTTCTGTTGAAATGTTATATAAGAAAGAATGAATTCTCGGTCTCTAGAACTATTCAAAAGGACTTAAGCATTGTAAGAATGATTAGACTAAATGAATTTGAGGTTTATTCCAACCCTGAGACTCTAATTCAATTTAATTTTTACATTTATTTTAACTGGAACTTAAGTGTTCTAGATATAAATTTAGCAAGTGCTAAACTGAAAGTAGTAAGGCAAGAGAACCTTAAAAGTAAAATTAAGGAATAAAATAATTTCTAATAGAACCTGACACTTAGGCATTTGTTATTAGTGTTGTATTAGTGTTGATTTTTAAACATCATGGTTCTGTAATTATTATTTTCTAATATTATTAATGTGGTTTATTTCTGTCTTATTCATCAACTTAAATAGATTGACATACTGAAGAATTAAGAAAGAAAGAAAATTAGGGTTTCTCTCATTTTTTAGTCATTCTTAATTTTTCAATTTATTTTTAAAAATAGCTTTTGTAAATTTATAACTTTTCAAAATGGGAAGAATCAACTCTCACATATTGAAGGCTTTTGCATTTCAAGTAGAACTTTCAATAATTTCATTCTTGTTCTAGCTTTCTCATGTTGGGTAGAGCTTACTGACTTCTTCTGTCTTGTCACTATGACTTTTAGACACAGATTAGTTTAGAAGGTTTTTTTTAGGTTCAGTTTTGATTGTTTGTCAAACTGAGGTAGATGTGGTCTATCTTGCCCAGGCTGCGTGCAGTGGCTATTCGTAGTCATGACTGTGGAGCACTACAGCCTCAAATGCCTGGGCTCGAGCACTCTTCCTGCTTGAGCCTCCTGAGTAACTGGGACCACAAGGGCACACTACCCAGGCCTGGCTTAAATGAGCAATGGTTTTCTACCTTAGTATATTCTAATTGCTCAGTAATAATAAAATTAATTTTTAATGTTTCCAAAACTGCCGCTTTGGAGAAATACCCAAATTGAAATGTTTTAAGCACATAAAGCCATTAGATAATACATATATATGGCTTTTTAAAAGTTGCGTTTGTAAATTAGAAGCAGATTTAGCAGACTTGTGTATTAATTGCTCTGTCCACAGATTCTTAGTTATCTCAAAAGGTTCATAATGTCTTTGTTATTTGATCTGCTAATTTTATTTTCCAAATATATTTCTATATCTGTAATGACCCTGGATTAGGAAAACAAATAAAACAAGGTTTTTAGTTACAAATACAAAGGATAACACATATCACTTTTAAGATACATCTATATTCATTATTTAATGATATATTAAAATTATTTCACTTCAATGCATTTTTATATTAAAATATAAAATTATAATATTAAGTACAGAGTGTGTTTAGTTCTAGTCTATGAATTTTGCCAGAAAATCTGCCTTACCTTGCATATATAGAATTGTGCATGATAAGATCAATGTTATCTGTAAAGCTTATAGTAAATGCTGGGTACTATAAACCTGAGCATCAAGAATGGAAATTTCCTTTATAAATTACCTCAGTAAAAGTTTAACTGATGAAATTCTTAAAGGAAAATTTTATAGCATGGAGTGAATATTTAACCATAACAATTTGAATGTATAATAACATGGCTTAATACTTTAATCACTAATTTTACTTAGGTAAAATTTAAATGATGAAAATATGCAATTGAAAGTGTTATTTTATATAAAATAATCTTAGTCACATTAAATTACTTAGTTGTATGCATGCATTTTTATTTATTTATTTATTTATTTTTATTAAATCATAACTGTATACATTGATATGATCATGGGGCATCATACACTCGCTTCATAAACCATTTGATATGCATGCATTTTTAAACTCTAATTTGAGTCTGTTAGATTCAATAATCCCTGATGTTGCTTCCAAATTTTAACCGGCTGTATTGAATATTGCAGTCACTATGAAAAATGCCATTCTTAGCAAAGTTCTATTGTATTTTATCTATGTTACCCCTAGGGGGCACCAAAAGATCTAATTGCAGATATTGGCGGTAGATTCCAGCAGCTACTAATCTAGTTTTTGCAATCTAACAGGTGTGTGGAGAAATGCGCTACCAGCTGAATAAAACCCAAATGGAAAAGGATGAGACAGAAAAGGAGCTCAAAGAGTACAGAGCAAAAACTAACAGGGATCTTGAAATTAAAGATCAGGTGAGAGATGCACAAGCAAAACTGCAGTGATTGAAGATGTAGCTGACATTCTTTCTGAAGTTGATGGGGTTTGATTCCTAACTTACTTATTTTCATTGTATTGTTTCTAATTAATGGAATGATCCAGTTTATACTATTAAAAGAATTTCATTTATAGTTGCCTAAAATTATCACCTTTCACATAAAGTGGTGAGAATACAACAGCAGGCATATAAAATTCCAGTCTGACAGGTCATAAATATACATTCGGATATGTGTATCTATTACTTACAAAAGTAAGAAAAAATGTTCTAATGCACAGTTTGAACCTAAAATATACATACATGGAGTTCTTGAAAGATGCCAACTTGAATCCAATTTTAAATGAAAAAGTTTAAAATTCGTAAGATGAGATGAGTTGATATGTAAATATGTCAATCAAATTGATTGTTGGCAGAGTCAAACCAGTGTTAACTAAGATAACCATGAATACGTTTGCTCACGAAGCCTTAAATACAGTGACATTAGAAATGGTGGGGGGGAGACTGCTTACTTCAATTTCATTTTGAGCAGATGTTTCATATCTTTGTTGAGATCAAGTAGATACTTCAATTTTAATTGACAACATGGATAAAGTTTTTAGAGAGGCAGTCAGTCCTCATAGGCTGACTTTTAATTTTCTATTTTTCATTACTGTACAGGACCTTGAAGCTTTCATTCCTTATGTTCAATGAAAGCAGATTGTTTTATCTAATTCAATTAAAGTAATAAGACTGAATTCTTAGTGTCAGTGACTTAAAGAAATCACTTCAGAATTTTGAAATAGGTAGCTCCAAGTAATTTTTTTTTCAAGTATATTTCTAGTTCATGGCTTTCTATTGTATTTTCCAGCATATTTTCCCTTTCAACCCAATCAACTCTTTATAACAAATGACACAAAGACAAGTGGGAAAAATATTGAAAGTTAATAACATGAAATTTAGTACAAAAGTTTTTAGAGACATAACTGAAATCTTTAGTACTAAATTAATATCCTAACAACCAAAGTAAAATTTTGCTTTTGTACCACTATATTCAAAGTGTTATAATACGTTTTCAATTGTCAGAAGATTTTTCATTAGTAACATGTGAAAATAATGTAACTATTTTATTTCATCCAGTTGGGGGCGTGCCTGATAGTGGAATGGAAAATTCTTTCTATCAGGGACTGAAGGCCTTTTGGACTACTAAGTCAATCACAGATAACTTTTCTTTTCTGATGTGTTAGAATTTTTTAAAAAGGTATCATATTGGCATGCTCACTAGTACTATCTTTTATATCATTCTATAGCATTCTGCCAGCACAATATTTTAAACTAACTGGAAAAATAGAGCAGAAAAGAGACTCTGGGTTATTTAGAATTCCATTAAAATATTCTAAAGGAAAAAAATTTCAGGATCAATTAGACCATAAAATCACTTGCAAGTGAACTTGTTTAAAAGCATTTGCAGTATTTTTCTTGTAGCACTGTATCTCATTATTAACCTCTATAGAAGCTAAAGTTGCAGAATTTTAAAAGAAATTTTTGTTTGTAGACATTTCTTTATAATAGTGAATTGTTAACAATTTTCATAATAATTTTTCATGGTAAGTTTTTAGATAGAAATATACCTTTTTGGGATATCATGGTTTAGGAATAAAACCTCTGAGCAGTTGAAAGATGTTTGTGATATGATGTGCTTGTTACCATTTTTTCTTGGACAGAATGTGAGGAAATCTTATAGGTACTCTTTGTAATTCTTTTGTATTGAACAGACAGTTTCAGAAAAGGGAGTAGTGGTGTCTCATTCCATGGATGATTTGGAGTAGCAAAGCAGCAATTGTTCTTTGGTCTTTCAGCCATGACCTGACCTTCTGTCTGTAAGACCAAAGAGCTACTTTGCTTGGCCACCATCTGTACTCAAGAGAGAAATTTACATTTAACTTTTAAAAGCTGGGCATGTTAAACATTTATCTGAAATGCCTATAATAATATAAAGTATATTAATTTTTAAAATGTTAAATATCACTTAAAAAATTCAGCATTACAAGGAGGTTATCTCTTGGTTTGCAGAAAAGGTGTTTTCCATAATATAGTCATTTTATTCATATTTAATCTGGCCACTTGATATATTTTTAAAGTAGGTGGGAAACTGTGAGATTGGAATGTGGCGAGAACAAGAGCGTTTTTGATGTATACAAAATAGGGCAAATGGTTGACCACCAAAATAATTTTCCTCGTGACCTGAGCCTTGACTCTGGCATAATTAGAAGGGAAGGTTAGGAGAGTAACAATGACAGTCTCTTCCACCCACTTTCTTCTTTTCTTCTTTAGATTGTGTCTGGAACCGATGGGCAGATTATCCTTCCCATCAACTCCTTTGTATCTTTTCAGCTTAGAGGATTCCTGTCAGCCTCAGGGGATGCTTCTCGCACCAAAAAATATAAAAAGAAAAAGAAAGACAGACATTCAGAATGGAAAAGAATGTGAAATCTGTGTCTTGATTTTTATTAATTTTTTTTAATTTTTATTAAATTGTAGACAGTGGGTACACACACCCACTCCGTCATGGGAATTTAAAAACACATATGAAGGTAAAGGGAATATTATAATGGCTCCCACATTTCTATCACCTCTATTCATCATTTTGCCAATCCTAGTCCATCTATCACATTCTTTTTCTCTCTACTCTTTCTGTCTTCAACTGTCACCTTCTTTATCTTCTTTGTTATCTTTTTCTTCTCCATCTTCTTCTTCTTATCTGTCATCTTTCTCCACTTCTTCTCCTCTGCAGAATTACATAAAACAAATTTCAGACACTGTATTATTTCATTCGTAAGTACCCAGGTGGATCCATGAAGGACATTTTTATACAATTATCCTGTCATTATCATACCTAACCATATTAATTCTTTAGTATTAAATGATGTCCAACCTACTGAAATCTCTTTGTCTCAAAAACCTTTTTTTACTGTTGGTTTTTTTAAATCAGGAAAACAGATATGTTTTTGTATGTTAGAGTGCTCTGGTATTGCTCTTTTTTTAATACACATAGGAAATAAAGGGAAATATGAGTAAAATATCATCTTCCTTGACTATTAAATTTCACACACAATGTTTTGATTGTGCTTTACATGCATAAAATACCTCATCATCATTCTAAAGAAATGTGAATTAATCCTGTAGCAAATTATTTGAGGGAAGTGGATACCATCCATGCACATTACATCCCAAAAGGAGCTCCTTAGAGTCTGAAACCCAAAATACGTAATTAATGTCAGAGCCTCATATTTGAGATTGAAAAATGCTGTCAGAAGCCCTGGCGTTTTATTAGGGTTAGATGACCTGAAATGACTGACGCGTCAGTGGCATTTTTTTGGTCAACTCCCATTCTGGTAGATGAATCTCAAGCTGATTCTTACAGCCCCTAACCTTTGTTCAGGGTCTAGTACAAAATGAAAATGTACGAACTTTTGTTCAGAAAACAGGAAAGAAGTGATGTTAAAGATCCTAAAATATAAAACATTTTCCTTCTTCGGTTTGTCTGGCTGTCTACCCCTCAACCCTAGACTAGTCATAGTACTATTTATTTATTTGCTATTTAGTGTTGGGTCTCCTCCAGCACAGGGATACTTATGGGGGAGCACAGACACCATAGTGCCCCATGACTTTGCACATGCTGTGCCCCAGCATGGAGCAGGGAAAGATTATTCTCCCCCATCCCAAGGAGGTCAGACAGGCAACTCCCGCAAAGGATTACAGCCACAGTTGGCACCTGGTTTAGGGATAGACAAGAGACTACACACGGAGTCCCCCGAACGTGCTGTGGTGCTGCCAGCTTGGAGTAGGGATGTCACCTCTTATGTCCTGCCCAACGATGCCAGTGACGAGCACAATCAACCCAGTCCTCCCTCGAGGCATATCCAGGATCCTGCCAGGAGCGGAGGACAATAGCAGAACGCACACCTCTCCTACTGACATGACCTAGCCACGCTCAAGGTGGTGGGCAGCAAGAGTCACAAGGCAGGGGCAGGAAAAAGGAAGCTGGAGGGGAACACATTTCTGAGAATTGCCCCAAGGCTGCAGTGAGGCAGTGGAAAGACAGTGCCAGGTGTGTGAGCCCAGGCTCCATTGCTCCATCAGACTGCACATACAAAACACAAATTCCAACATGGAATCATTAAGCATTTCATGACAGTGACCACAGAGCTTTAAATTGCACGTGCGGGACCTTTCTAAACACCACCTATGTGAGTGCACTGATTACATGCCTGTGAAACTGCCATGATTATGGGGCTAGGTGAACAGAGATTTGCTCTGCTAATGCACGTATATACACACTCCCACGTACATAGACAGACATGTATGCATATTTAACATGCCCACCTACCCTGTATGCATAAAAAAGCATTAGCCAACTATAGTCCATAAGCCAAATCTGGCATTGAAGTTTTATTAGAACACAGCCACACCCATTTGTTTTTATTTTGCCTACTATTGCTTTTATGAGAGTTGTAACAGAGTTGAGGAGTTGTGGCAGACCATATAACCCACAAAACCTAAAATATTTACCATCTGGCTCTTCATAGAAAATGTTTGACACCCTCTACCCTGTATAGAAATACAACTGTATTACTAGGATGCACGGTTTTGAGTTTAAAGATCCATCAATCTTAAATTGTAACTTACTAGTTTTTGAGTATTTTTCAGTACAACAAAAGTGCCACATCCTTGGTGTCTTCATCATCTAATGGCAAGGCCAAGTGAGTCTATTACTGGCTAGCCCGTGGTGCATAGTTTAAGAACAACAATAACAATAATGGCTTAGATGGGAATATTTGTATTTACAGTTTTGCTTTTAGGTTAGTACCAATTTTATCTTTGATGAAGATAAGCAGACTGATACAGAAAGCTTTTCTTAGCAGTATTGTGTAAGTTATAACACTGGAGTTGTGGCTCCTATCACATAGGAATACCGAAGTTCAAAATGACCTTAATGAAGTAATCGAAACAAATATGTAGACTGGAACACATATACAAACAAATAGATCAGAAAATATTGACTTCATCTAAGGTAAAAAGGATCTGGGGTTATTCATCTGTACATAGATCAGAAAATTTTGACTTCATCTAAGGTGAAAAGGATCTGGGGTTATTCATCTGTACCAGCAGTGTGATTCAGCACTGTTAAGCATGCAGTGTATCAATGCAGGAATTATTTCCTAAATTCAATCCACTTAATTAGCCTGTTGGAAGAAGTGCATCTATTATATTTTTTATGGCTTTGTGTGAAGACGAGAGGAAGCCCTGCAAGTCCTAAAAGTCTGTCCTGTTTAGCGCCAGCGAAATAGAAAAGTTGAAGAATTGTACCTTTTTACTTAGAGAAGACTGAAATATTGATTCTGTGTCTTCAAGGATTTGACAGATTAGTTCAAGGAGAAAGTTAAACACCTAATTTGAATCTTCAATATGGAAAGCATAAGAACAAAGTGATTTAATTACAGCAACCAAAAATCATGATTGAAATGAGAATTTTCTGACAGCAAGAAGATTGAAATATATTGCTGCAATAGGCCATGGGACTTTTTCCCTGAAATTTTCAGTTTAAAATAGTAGCAGCAATATGATTTACCTGAAGACCCGGCTAATGGACCTCTGAGGTCCACTATGTTCTCCTTGATTCTGGAAATGTCCTATAAATACAGTGTTGTATCTGCTCAAGTGGATAGCAGCCGTGTTAGTCTTTTCTACTTGAAAAGTAGCACCTACAGATTAAAGTAAATCCTGTTCAGTTCTGTTCTCTGCTTTATGTCTGCAAAGCTATATGCTTACTTCAGAAGGCTTTTGGGGAATATGCTAAGATAATGGATGACTTCTCAAGAGCCAGACTTCAGAGACGTAACCAACAACTACCTGCAGTCTCGCTTCTTTCTCTAAAAACTGACTGAGAGAGGGGCCTTTGGGCATGCCTTTGGCACATGTAATCACTCGGTCCTGGTGATGACAGAGCTGCTCTCCAGTGTTCTTCACACCCTCTTTCAGTGCCGTAGGCTTAGCACTTTCCCGTCGCTGCTCCTCACTAAGACAGCAGCAGTTCCTGAGGGTTGGCTTACCCAGACCAGTATACTAGACTCTCTGGGGGTAATAATGAGAAGACCCAGGTCCTGCCCTTAGGGAGTTTATATTCTAGTCGAGAAGTCAGAGTACATATTTGAACACGTCTTAAGAATACTTGCAAAGCAGCATATCGACAAGTGCAAATTAATGTAGTGTGAACTTCATGCTGGCTACAGCCCATGAGAGGGAGAATCTGGTTCCATGTGTGTGATGCAATAAAGCTTTTTTTATAACATCTTCTGTAACCATGCCCTAAAGCATTGTTCAGCACACTTAGATAAATTTGTGTTCTTATCACAGCCTAGCCAAGAATTCTGGAAAAATTCTTTAGCCCCTCATATGTCTAATCAGTCAGCCTCTTTTGTTCTTATCCTGCGTGATGCTTGAATGGGACAAATAGTATTTATTAGATTATCCAAATAATTTAAAATATCTCCATTTAATGAATCTTAAGTTATTGATTGTACTTATTTTTCTAAAACACCATGACAAATTACTTTCTTCATTTCAAATTATCATTATGTTGGTAAAGTCACAAAATTAGCAGTAAAAAGTAAATTCAATTTTTTAGCATAAAGGAACAGTTCCAGGGAATAATACCACGTCAGAGACCCCAGGGCCTTTAGAATTTAGTGACTTTGTTAATGATTTGGGCAATTGCTTTCTATGGCAATATGGATATATTTCATTCAGACGAGCACTGTGATTTAAATACCTATTCTCCAAAAAAACCCTGTTAATTTTTATTTGTCATTTGATTTTCCAACAAAGATGATAATGATATTCACTATAGAAATTTATTTTTAAAGATCAAATGTGTAAGCAGAAACTATATATCTGAAAATAGCAATTTAGGGCTATTTAGAAGATAAGAGTACAAATAGGAAACAAAACAAGCTCTCTTCGAAGTAATATGCCTTAGACAATAAACATTTAGAAATAGATGTTTGCACTTAGGAATATAAAACTGTAAACAGAATTCAAGGAATGTTTTTGTGTTTTAAGAAACTCATAAGTTTCATCTGCTTCTAGTCCTAAAGAAATATAATTTTTGTTGTATTTTAATTTTCAGCGAATGGTATGTATTTTGGATCCTTAAAGATTTGGGGCATACTTCTTTTGACACTGAAAGTTGACTCACCAGGCCAACCTACCAACCTTGCAAAGGTGTTCTCTGGTACCGTATCTGCAGTTCTGGTAGCAACCAAATAGAAACAGTTCTTTGAACATGTCCATCCATACAGGCTAGCAAGCTTAGAGGCATTGGACATAAGAAAGATATGTATGGGTGGCGCCTGTGGCTCAGTCGGTAAGGCGCCAGCCCCATATACCGAGGGTGGCAGGTTCAAACCCGGCCCCGGCTGAACTGCAAACCAAAAAATAGCCGGGCGTTGTGGCGGGCGCCTGTAGTCCCAGCTACTCGGGAGGCTGAGGCAAGAGAATCGCTTAAGCCCAGGAGTTGGAGGTTGCTGTGAGCTGTGTGATGCCATGGCACTCTACCGAGGGCCATAAAGTGAGACTCTGTCTCTACAAAAAAAAAAAAAAAAGGAGTAAAAAAAAAAAGACAGATATGTATGCTTTTTTTTGATAGTCAGAAATATTCATACCAATATCTAGTGTGAATATTACTAATTACTACATGTGTATGCATTTTAAAACAATGTTTATTGTACAAACAAAAACACATTAATAGAGGCAATAATTCCATCACCCAATAGAGCAGATTGTTTTCATTGTTCTGTTTTACCTTCCACTTTTTGTCCATATGCATTTATAATACTTGCAAGTAGTAAACAGCCTAGATATAATTTTGCCTTTTTTCACTTAACATCATGTAATTTTTTTTTAGATAATGATCATTATTCTTCATAGTGATCACTTTAATAAGGCCATTTATGCATACTTTTAAAGGAAAACAATAGCTTGTCAGATTTTGAAGAAAGCAGCCATTATTATGAATTTTGTTTTGAACTTGTTGCTTTAATTCAGTAACTATATATTATGTCACTGGACTGATCTACAATGAATTTATCAAAAGGAAGTATGTAAGACATGTGTGCAAATAAACATATGTCAAAGAGAACACAGAGACTATCAGTAAACTACAAAAGTATGAGGATTTAGAAGAGGGAAAATGACATCCTTGCAGGAAGGTTAGGACATTGCCCAGCACAAATAGCAGAGGAAGGTATTTGCTTAGAAGGCCCAACATGGCAGTTTAAGCAAAGAAAGAGACAAAGAAAAGAGGATACATTCAAGGAACATATGTGTGTTTTGAGCCATAGCATTTTTAGATAACTAACCACAATATTTCAAGTGCTAGTTCTCTGTTATAATAAATGGTCCATAGAAAATGAGCTTCTGTAACACTCAGAATCCCAGGATGATTGCCCACTTATACCATGCTGCATGTCCTAAGGTCGGGCACAGAGGTCAGAGTGTAGGAAGGGTTGCATATGTTTTTTATTTCCTTTGTAGTATTTTCTATGTAATTGAAAAATTTCAAGATTTTCAAAGATCAGATATGGTAGGATAAAATGTCACTTCATAAATAGTGTGAAAGTCATGTAATAAAGAAAAAGTGCCTTAGTGATTTATGGAGGATCACCACATGACTTGTGATAAAAGGTGAAACCCAGAATATGCACAGAATATGACTATGAGTTCCAAAGACTTGACTTCTCCATTTGGCTTTTCAGCTAACTTCTGGAGCAAACCACTTGGACCTGCAGTTTCTTTCCCATAAGGTGAGAAGCTTGGCCAAGTGATAGCTAAGGTTTTCTCTAGCTCCAAATTCTTACATTTCTCAAAACATAGGAAATATTTCTCTGCTCCTTGTAATTCTGAATTATTATAAATAAAAAAATTACGTGGAATTTCAAGTTTCCATATTTTCTAGTTGTTCACTATCGTCTTATAAAAATGACTCTAATGTTAAGATTATAAAAATGAACTTTTGCTGTCATCAGCAATTTTAAGTATTTTCATTATGATTACTAATAGAAAAATAAAATGTCCATCTATTTGAACAGTTGTATTTAATTATAGGACAGACATTATTTAATTTGAAATAAGGATTAAAGGCCCACTCAATTAAAATTTCAGTTCTACTGGAAAGATTTTAAGCACCAGCAAACTGTCAAAGGTAGTATTTTGGGGGAGTAGCCAGCTTTTTACAAAACCTGTGAAATTAAATATTCTTGGCCAGAGTTTCTTCTGTGTGTGAACTCATGATCATTGGGAATACATCGGTGGATGGATTCCTTTTTGAGCAACCCAGCATTAATAGTAAAAGCTTTTACTTTTGGTTTTCTCTTGGTGTCCTCATAAATGCAGCTATGGAATGAAATGCTATGGCAGTGCTGGACGCATGTGACCCAGAATGTGATCTTATGAAGTTTTTGGTTTTGTTTCTTTTTAAAAAATCATCAGAATGGAAACAAAATTTTTAAATTCTCTTAAACAATTTTACAGATCTGGAGCATATTTCCCTGACCCTTACTGGAGTCCAATGTGGGGTAGACGGCCCTAGACAGCTATTCTAGATATAACTGTAGGCTGCTCATGATTGTTAATAAGTTGCAAGGTGTTTAGATTTTCATATTACTCTTCTTAACAGATGGTCAAGTTAATTTAACCCTTTTTAACATCTGTACTCACGTGAATTAGCTGTACTAACAGGGAAAAGACAAGAAAGCTGCAGGGTCTTTATTTCTGGCCTGCCTTCTGCCATCCCTGAGAATTTCTAGGGGAACAGAAAATTCTTCTTTCAGTAGAAACCTTCTACTTACAACTGAAGTTCTGATATCCTCTTTTTCTCCATGGTAATAAATCATGCAGGCAGTAGCATTAGTCTGTCTTCATGAGTCAGGCTGTCATTAAAAGTTCCCATTAAAACACAAGGGAATGGTTACATCTTTTTTAGAGAGAGTGGCACCCAAGGAAAAGGGGGAGACAAAAGCAAACTTTTAGGGAGATCTTAAGAAGATAGAAGACAAAGAATTATTCTGCTTGAAGTATCATCCTGTCATTGCAAGAGATACTTTTACTATCAGCCTCTTATTTAGCTTGCTTAGGATTTTCTGCATAAAAATCTGAGTTCACTCATATTGAGAGGTGATTGTTGTATTCTAGTTTGCATTAGCAACTTCAGGGTGTCATTTCAACTTCTCTGTTCAACTAAGTTTATCATAGAATGACAGGACTGTCAGGTCCATGTTTCTTCCCTATTTACAGAAGGTCTGCTCTGTTTATATAATAAAAACCAAACAGGTTTTAGTTTAAAGGAGGAGTCAACACAGATTAATGAATGGACCAAGTATCTACTTGCATCTATATTTTAAAACCCTTATGTGGATATATATCTTTCTAAATATTACCTATCTTAAACTAATCTATAAAGTGAATGGGACTTACTGATTCTTCTGCAGCAAAGCCTGAAAGTATCTTTCTAAATGCTGAATTTAGCATACCTCAGATGTCAGTGACCAGGAGAGTGAGAAGGATCCCAGATTGTCCTGGCCATAAAAACCGTAAGAGGAGAGGAGAGAGGAAAAGGACAGGAAAGTAGGAAGAGAAAATGGGAAACGTTTTAGAGGAAGGCATTCTAAAGGCATTTATACTAAGAATAACTGAGCTCTTTCCCTCTGTTTACATGGTCTCACATTAAACTGTAGCCCAGAAGAGTCGAACATGACCACAGCCCCATCAATATAATCCATCAGTATTTTCAGAAGGGAGCCACAGTAATGGAATTTTTTTTTTTTATTTAGAGACAGAGTCTCACTTTATCACCCTTGGTAGAGTGCTATAACATCACAGCTCACAGCAACCTCCAGCTCCTGGGTTTAGGTGATTCTCTTGCCTGAGCCTCCTGAGTAGCTGGGACTACAGGCGCCCGCCACAGTGCCCAGCTATTTTTTTTGTTGCAGTTTGGTCGGGGCCGCGTTTGAACCCACCACCATCAGTATATGGGGCCGGTGCCCTACTCACTGAGCCACAGGCACCGCCCCACAGTAATGGATTTTTAAGACTACAATTGGTTGATAATCCCCTGCTCCCCTATAACCATTCCTGGATGTTAAGAATAACTTCATATAGCTTAGCATTTTTCAAAAGATGATTTTCAAACACATGGCAATAAAATTTCTGAAGGCAAATTTTATTTTTAGTCTCTCTTATTTCTATGACCACATGTAAAGGATTGAAGGCAGGGACTCAGATAATAAAGAGCAACGGCTTGGGGGGCACTGACAGCCAAAAAGACTTTAATGCTTGAAGTCCTCCTTCATTTTGTAGATGATTGGACTGTGAGTGAGCCGAGAGTAATCACTTTATTTCTTTGTGTTTGTGAATTTAGCTAATAATTGTTAATAATCTATCACAAACACATTGGACATGGGTTGCAATGAAAAATAAAATGTATTTATTGCTCTTACTACTCACAGTCTGATGAGGAAGTAAAAGGTGATTCGTGCTCAGTGGAGGGAGGGAGTGACCCACTGTAGTAGGGAAGGTTCCAAAAAGATTCTATACTTTTATGGTCATTTGATTTTCAACAGGGGTAGTAAGAAAATTCAATAAGGAAAGAACAGTTGTTTCAACAAATGATGCTTGGAAAACTGCACATGTAAAACAATGACCTTACACCATAGATAAAAAATAACTCAAAATGGGTGAAAGAGGCTCGGCATCCTTAGCTCAGCAGTTAGGGGCCCGGGCTACATACACCAGGGCTGGCGGGATCAAACTGGCCCGGGCCTGCTAAACAACAATGACAACTGCAACAAAAAATAGCTCGGTGGTGTTGTGGCCAAGAGTTTGAGACCAACCTGAGCAAGAGCAAGACCCCTTTCTCTACGAAAAATAGAAAAGCTACTGGGGTGTGGTGGTACATGCTTGTAGTCCTAGCTACTTAGGAGGCTGAGGCAGGAAGATCGCTTGAGACCAAGGAGTTTAAAAAGGTTGCAGTGATCTGCGATGACACCACTGCACTCTATCCTAGGCAACAGAGTGAGACCCTGCTCAAAAAAAAAAAAAAAAATACATTAATAGTAAAAGGACACTTTAGGGCGGCGCCTGTGGCTCAGTGAGTAGGGCGCCGGCCCCATATGCCGAGGGTGGCGGGTTCAAACCCAGCCCTGGCCAAACTGCAACAAAAAAATAGCCGGGCTTTGTGGCGGGCGCCTGTAGTCCCAGCTGCTCGGGAGGCTGAGGCAAGAGAATCTCATAAGCCCAAGAGTTAGAGGTTGCTGTGAGCCGTGTGAAGCCACAGCACTCTACCAAGGGTGGTACAGTGAGACTCTGTCTCTACAAAAAAAAAAAAAAAAAAAAAGGACACTTTAATTTTAAAATGTGAAAATATCTGAATAGACATTTTTTCCAAAAATAAACAAATAGTGAATAAGCACATGAAAAGATGCTCAATATTATCAGCTATCAGAGAAATGCAAACCAAAACTGAAATGAGAAACCACCTCACACCTACTATGATGACTATAGTTAAAAAGTTAGCTAATAGCAGGTGGTTGCAAGGATGTGAAACAATAGGAACGTGTCCTCCCCCCCCCCCATACATTGGTGGTAACATTGTAAAGTAGAACAGTCTGGAAAACAGGCAGTTTCACAAAGTGTTCAACACCAAGTTATCATATGACCTTAGCAATTCCACTGTTAGGCATATACCCAAGAGAAGTGAAAACAGGCCCACATAAAACTTGTACATGAATGTTCATAGCAGCATTATTCATAATAGTGCAAAACTGGCAGCAACCAAAATATCTATCAACTGATAAATGGATTTTTAAAAAATGTGTGTGTATGTGTATAAAATTTAAAAAATGAACCTACAGTGTGGATTAACCTTGAAAACAGTCTACTAAGCAGAAGAATCTAGTCACAAAGGCCATGTATCATAGGATACTATTTATATGAAAAATGCAAAATAGGCAAATGTATAGGAACAGAAATATTAGAGGTTTCCAGGGACTGAGGGGGTTGGGAGCAAACGGGAGTGACTGCTGGTGGGCATAGGGTTTCTTCTGGGCTGATAAAATGTTCTAAAATTGATTGTGATGGTTTACAACTCTGTGGTTATACTAAAAAACATTCAATTGTCTACTTTAAATAAATGCATTCTATGGTTATAAATTATGGCAGTAAAGCTGTTAATTTAGAAAAAAATATTCTCCCATAAAAATCATATCTTAGTCTGGAGGGAGTTGGGAGCGGGAAGCAAAGGCCATTCTGGCAGAAAGGGACAGAATGGGGCCAAGTGTACCTGGAGGGCAAAAGGAGATAGGACAGGTGAGAAGGGAAAGACAGAGCCCGGAAAACTGAATTTATTTCCCTGAAGGGGCTTTGAAGTGCTTGAAGTCAGGGTCAATTCTTACCCTTCACTGTATCTCTAGCACTCAGCACAGAGAAGGCTTATCACGAGGGTATTTACCTATTGATTGCATGAATGAGTGAGTGAATGATTAGGGAGCTAAGGAATGAGCTTTGAACAATTAGTAACAGGACCTAAACTACATGACAGATCTAACTCCTAGTTTAAGCTTTGTTGTACTATGTCAGGTGGAAAGTTTTAGAATCAAAATGAATAGACCTTCTTGTGTAGTGATAGCCGTATCTTCACAATTATACATCGTATTTGTGGGAAATGATCAGTCTTTTTGATACTTAGCCGTTCTAATTAAGTGTGTAATGGTATCTCATTGTGGTTTTAGTTTTCATGTCCCTCTTCTGAGTGAAACCATCCAATAATTCCTACCTCAGTTAAAGTCAAAGGCAGAGTCCTTACAGTATTTATAAGGTGCCAAATGTTCTGGCCCTCCTTTAACCTCCTTACCTCATCCCTCCTCCCGCCATCTCTCTGCTCTGGCTACAATGGCTCTTTGCTGGTCCTCAAGCAGCCCAGCTACACTCCCACTTTGGGGCCTTTAGACTTGCTATTCTCTGCCTGAAACACCGTTCCTTAAAGTATCCTGATGAATCCCTAGATTAATGCCTTCAAGTCATCACTCAAACATCATCTCCTCTGTCAGCCTTTCCCTGACCACCTTGTATTAAATTGTGCACCATTTCTGCAGTATTCCCTATCCCATTTATGCTTTATTTTACTGCATATGTTTAAGCCTCAGTGTTTTTCTCTGTAAAATGAGGATGGATAACAATTCCCACTTTATAGGATTTTGTAAAATTGAAGTAATCTATGTTAACTACATTGCATAATGCATGAAATATAATAATAACTGTTTAATAAATGTGAACTATCATTTTACTACTGTTATAATTCTTACTCAAATTCTCCATCCTCATTTCTTTCTCTTCTGTGTTCCATTTTATCTATTTCCTTTCCAGAGTCAAGATAATAAGTGAGTAAGATACTTTGGTATGACCTGACTTGTACATAAAAGTGGAGCTATCAGTTAAGATTACATTAATCTGCTGTCAGAACCAGTTATTGTTTGAGGTATTATTTATCAAATATGAATCATTATGAATTTTTATTGATCTTAAATTCAGTTAAAATCCCAAAGGCACATGTATGCTGACCTACAATTGGGCAGTGAATACAGGTATTTGCATTTACCTCTCTGAAACTTGGTCATTTTACAATAGTATGGGCCTATGGTGTCAGCTTGTCTGAACCCTTTTGGATTCTGTTTATGATATATCACCAAAAAAGTATTTGTCTGAGGGTTATGTCACAAGCAATTTTGATCAGAGCTTCAGTGGTGGTGTTGTTAAAGTCAGTGATTTAAGTAGTACAGCACAAAGAGCATTACAGAGTCTACGATCTCTAGCTGATGGCCTCCTGGTAGCTTGATATTTTCTGTTCTGTCTTCCATATGATTTTTTTTTTTTTTTTTGTAGAGACAGAGTCTCACTGTACCGCCCTCGGGTAGAGTGCCGTGGTGTCACACGGCTCACAGCAACCTCTAACTCTTGGGCTTACGCGATTCTCTTGCCTCAGCCTCCCGAGCAGCTGGGACTACAGGCGCCCGCCACAATGCCCGGCTATTTTTTTTGTTGTTGCAGTTTGGCCGGGGCTGGGTTTGAACCCGCCAACCTCGGCATATGGGGCCGGCGCCCTACTCACTGAGCCACAGGCGCCGCCCTCTGTCTTCCATATGATTTGTTTTAATCAAAGATTAAGAAACAGACCATGGGGGCAGTGCCTGTGGCTCAGTGAGTAGAGCGCCGGCCCCACATATCAAGGGTGGCGGGTTCAAACCCGGCCCCAGCCAAACTGCAACCAAAAAATAGCCGGGCATTGTGGCGGGCGCCTGTAGTCCCAGCTACTCAGGAGGCTGAGGCAAAAGAATCGCCTAAGCCCAGGAGTTGGAGGTTGCTGTGAGCTGTGTGATGCCACGGCACTCTACCGAGAGCGATAAAGTGAAACTCTGTCTCTACAAAAAATAAAATAAAAAAAAAAGCAGACCATGTTTGTTTTTCTGTTTAAGAACCAGACCAGTTGTCCTCTTCAAAATAATTCTAATCAAATCAAAAAAACATTTATTTTGTATCTACTATACACTACCATAAGTAGTGTGCTTTGGTACCACTTGAGACAGTGAGAGAAGCTTACACTGATGGCAGATAATGAAGAAATTAGGCATGGGTGGCTAAGAAATCAAAGTGCCTTTATAAATATGGAGCAGATTTGTAGTTGGCAAGATTTTAACCTGTGTTGGGAAACTCCCCGTGGAAGGGGAAAATTGAAATGGGCCTGCCTGAAATTCTAATTTATTCATCTAAATAATCTGGAAAAATAGGATAAATTGGAAATTTGAGTAATCAGGGACTATAAAAATCTTTTTTTCGAGATTCTCCTATTCATTCTATTGACCTACTCCTGATTTAAAAGTGTCCTCTCCTAATTATTACCTTATATCTATCTGTTATATGCCTATTTTTTTTACAAAAATAGATGAAAGCAAGAATAATGTTAGTTTCTAGTTATCACAGCATATAAATTCATTAATATGTATGGAAGTGTTTTATAAACTATTAAAAGCTACATACATACATAGGACTGCTAAGATTGAATAGATGGTCAACAAATTGAGTAGATGAATTTACTCCTTCGTATGTGGAGGCTATTAATTTAAAGGAACTACAATAAAATATTTCTCTATTTCACACGTGGGAACTGCTTGCTAAAGTTAGTTCAAAAATGTAGGTTATTTTTGAGTTAAAATAATGTACAATAAATTCTTAAGTTCCTCAAATAGAATTTTTGCAGAAATATTTATATAACGCACAGCTAAAGTGAATTTTCTAAAAACTCCCCATAAGGTGAGATCACGTACATCATGTCTCAGTACAGAAGGATTTTTTTTTCAATCAGTTATGTCTCTATAAATAAACCTAGTTTTGTTGTTAAAATTTGCTGTTTCCTCTTCATATAAGAACATCTCATTAATTTTGGTGAAAACCTTCCAACAAAATAAGGTTAAATTGTCCAGTTTTCCAGTGGAGGAGCACCCATTTTGTGTTACCAATGAGCAGAGTAACAGCTAAAAGGTAAGTCGAAGACAGACACGCTGTTTAGGTGGCCAGAAGATTTTGAATCCAAGCATAAAGGCTTATTATGTTAGGTAACAGCCTGTAGAAGAGAATGCTTTAGGTATACTTTTAGTAATTCTCTACCTCTGCTACTTTCTTTAGGACTACAGGGCCAGAGCATTGATATTGATGTTCTTTGCAGTCAGGTACACCAAGAAGTCAGAGAACTGGGAAGATAGGAAGGTACAAAGGGAGGTGACCTCAGAGAGGTCCAGTGTGTTTGTATGGAAAAGAAGAGCAGCTGTATTCCGTTGTCTGCACTGTTGGAGTCCTCCGGACCACGTAAATGAGGTTTATTTTTTCTCAGTTGTTTGAAGTTAATTTAATGAAACCTTGAAATATGACTTCCTCTAAAACAAAATCATTCAGTTTGAAATGAAAGGCTGGGAGATCTTGATTGGTTACAAACATTTGAGGTTTCTTGGTTTGAGAGAAGAGAAATATTTTATTTTTGCCCAGTACTTCTACAAAACAGTAATATTGATAAATATCAAAACTAAGATGATGTATTTTTTCTCTGAATTAAGAGATAATGTACATGGTCTTAGAATGCTAGTTATTGAAAAATAGGTGTCTGAGTCTCAAATTTGTTGATTGCCGAAGATTGACAGAATTCAACAAGATACATAGAGTTAAAAGAAAAACTCTTGTTGACTGACACTTTTCAGAGGAGAAACAGATGATGTGTTTTCTTTATTACATTTAAAAATTAATTATTGCAAATAGAAGCTTATTTATGCTCGTCACTGAGTTAGCACTGTGGTTTGGCATTATTTCACATTTGAAAGGAAACAGATACAGGCAAAGAGTTTGGGGCCTGGGGTCTAGTACGGTTAAAGGGGCTTCAGTGAGCAGTTTAATTTCACTAGTTGCAGTGTTTCCATCTACAAAGTGAGGGGATAGATTAAGGTGATTACTAAGGTGTCATCTGCTTTAACTACATGGCCTGTGGTTTTTATTTTTTTTTTAAACAAAGAAAATCTTGATAAACACAGAGGTGTTTACTCCTGTTTGGGGACCTTTTTAGATAGGAGAATGCTTTAGAAAAAAATATACCTAGCATAATATTTAAGGAAGAGGAATTGTATTTGCTACATTAAAAAATGTACATTGAGATCTTAAAAGTTAGATAGAAAATGATGCTTAAGTTTTCTTGTATATTCCCCTGGGAATCAAGATTTAACTGATTATTTTCCAGATAACTCCCATAAAAGTAATATTGAATATAAGAGTTTTAATTTGTGGTGGTAACACAAGAATAAAAATTTGTGCCCAATCTAAGAGACAAAATAGTTTTACCAAAATTGCCTATTGTTTTGGTTAAGAATAGCAAATGGGCCGATTTTTTTTTACACAATAACTTTTAATAGTTATTACCATAAAACTATGCTTACTCTTGGAATTGTAACAGATTGATTAACTAAAATGTTGGAAATTGTGATTTTGTAGTTGTCAGTACTTTTATAACTACACTAAAAATATTTTGGCTTTGAAAAATATACCTACATATGCATCACATCTGAGACAATATTACATTTGAAGCATAAATGGGAAATATAGGAAATTGTTAATAAGTACTTATTGCAGTGATCTTTAGGTTGCTATCCATTTAATGAAATGGATTGAATAGATCTAATGATTGAATGCTAAAATTGAATAGATGGTCAATAAATTGAGTAGATGAATTTACTGCTTCGTATGTAGAGGCTATAAATTTAAAAGAACTACAAACACATTGTTAAAAGTACTTTAAAAAGTACTTTAAAAGAACTTCAATCTCATAATGAGAACTTGAAAGCATTTTAAGTACATTTAATAATAAAAAATATGTTTTCTAAACTGGAAATAAATAATAAATTTCATATGTTCAAATTTACTTGTAAAGTTTTTCTAAGGCAAAATCAGTTATAACTTTATGAAATAGAGTAATATTTGTAGTTACTTTAAGCTAATTTTATTTGTGTATGTAATGAAAGCATCTTTATCTTTTGTGAAAATGCTTTTCAGCCTCTCATTCATTAGAAGTGTTTTATGTGGTTTTATATTTGGTCTGGTTTCTTGGTGGTGTTTGGTCATGTTCCTCTATGTGGGGAATGCAGCAGCAGCAGCACTGTAATGGGTAATGGGCAACTTGACCAAAGTTATTTTATATTTTGATATATTTTCAATTGAATTGTGCTATTGGAAAATAGTAATAGATAATAGGATTACTAACTTTATAAAACAAGGAACTGCTGATGATCCGAAGTGTCTTGAGTTTACTAAGTCTATTAACATAGCTCTTGTGATACAGCTGTAGTAATAAGTCTAATGTACATACATAATATAAATGGTATTTATTCCAAAATATAGTAATATAATGTGAAAAAGATGGTTAGACTTCATTTAACAGGAATCCTAGAGCCTTAATGTTAATAGTTATGAGACACTTCCTGCTGTCAATTTTTCTAAGAACTAAATAAGACTATTACAATGATTTCTGGTATTTTTGATAGCCCAGATGATTATAAATTTGAGCGGGAAAGAACATGATAAATTAGATGAATTGCTCCCTCTTTCTCTTTGCCTTTTTTTCCTTCTTCATAAATAAAATAAATAAGAAAATTAGAGGAGTCATCAGTCTTGCTTTTTTTAATCGAAATAATAATGAGAGAATCAGTTTGTATTTTAATAGAAATAAAGGCCAAGAAAGCCAGTGAGGAGAATGAGATAGGTTGGATATTATATGTATGTGTGTGTGTGTGTATAAATATAAAATTATCTGACCAGCTGGATTTTACACACACACACACACACATATATATAATATCTGGCACATGGCAGGCATATAGTATTTACTTAAAAATATGTATTGTGTTGAATTGAGGGCCTCTGAAGTCATCATTTAAGGAATGAAATTAAGTTTTCTTTCCTAAATTGGAATGAATTTATTATATTTTATCTTTGCTTTGTATAATTTTCTCAGCTGGTTATTATTTTTGCTATGAACTATTTTATTATTAGTTATTATTTTAACTATTTTCACTGGTGATCAGATTCAACAACTGTAATGAGCATTCCCTTTATTATATGTGTTATGTTTTCTTGTGTTTGGAGTAACTATTTATAAACTTTTTCTTTAATAATTTTTTTATTTACCAGCTTTTGTACTTATTAGATTGTTCCTCTTTAATAAAAGAGAAAAACATATTAAGGAATTTCCTAGCCTTTAAAAAGACACTCTTTTTATATAGGGATGTCCCACCAGAAAAGAGATCTTCCTGTTTTTATTGTAGTTCATTTTGAGAGAGAAACAACTCCAGGTTTATTTTTCTTTTGAATGTGGTTATTGTAGCAAGCAAAATACTTTTGAAGTTCCTTCAAAAGGATTAGGTCAGAGTTATGTGTAACTTTTTTTTTTTTTTGCAATGAAGTAAATTTAGAGTTGCTATAAGAAATATTAAAGGAATTATGCTAATTTGCCAGCAAACACAGGTTAAAGACTCCTTTGCATTGGGACTCTTACCTTAGAAACAATGCGGTTATCCTCACTAGCCACCCTGTCCTGCTTCTCTGCCAGAACATCATGGCTCATTCTCAGAGAAAAATGGAAAAAGTCAATTCTTCTTTGCTCTTTTTTTCTTTTCTTTTCTTTTCTTTTTTTTTTACTAATGGCCAAGGGCTACTTTATTATATAGCATTAAAAGTTAACTTGAATATATTACATGTATTTATTTAATATATACATGCATAGATGTAAAATGTCTTATGTTAGATCTAAAATAGATCTAAAATGTTACAAAATATATGTATATATTTAAATATATGTAATTACATTACATGTTTATAAAGTTTATATATTAACATTTTAAGTGAAGAAGAATTTCTTTTAAATATTATATGTAACTATATAATACATGTTTATGAAGTTTATATATTAACATTTTAAGTGAAAAAGAATTTCTTCTTTTATTAAATTGAATGTCAAATATATTGCTGACATAAATTTTCTTCCAGAAAATAAGCTAAACATTACCTTTATGAGCCTTTCTTTGTTTTATAAGATAAGGTGCTTACAGTATATTAAAGGATTCTCTTCATATGTGCGCTAAGCAGAGGAATGTAGGTCTACCTTAGTCTTTTTAGTTATATCCTCTCAAAAACGTTTAAACGTCCCAATGTAAGTTTTATAGTACGTGCAGAATGGATGCTATAGGATTACTAGCTTTATAAAACAAGGAACTGCTGATGATCAGAAGTGTCTTGAGTTTACTAAGTCTATTAACATAGCTCTTGTGATACAGCTGTGAACAAAATATGGAAATATTCTCTTGGATGATAATTCCTTGAGGTGGATTGTAAATGATTAAGCACCATTCCGAGGGCGTTTTTGCTTGTAGGCTTTCGTAGTTATTACTGACACAGTCGATTCCAAGTGAAGGCAGAGGGAAAGGTAGTGTTAAGAAGCGCTTTTCACACCTTTGCGGTTGCATCAGACCCTTGACATTTGTGGAGACAAATCTCGGATCTTAACAAGTGATAGAAAAAGCCATTAATTCCTCACTTTAAATGTAGTAAAGTATATACCTGACCACTTCAACGTCTAGAAGGTTTATAAATATAAAAGGAAAATTAATTGTGATATTTGTGAATCTATTAAAATAAGTTTTACTACTCAAATAAACTCAGGATATCTCATTCTTTTTTTTTTTTTTTTTTTAGAGACAGAGTCTCACTTTATGGCCCTCGGTAGAGTGCCGTGGCCTCACCCAGCTCACAGCAACCTCCAACTCCTGGGCTTAAGCGATTCTCTTGCCTCAGCCTCCCGAGTAGCTGGGACTACAGGCGCCCGCCACAACGCCCAGCTATTTTTTGGTTGCAGTTCAGCCGGGGCTGGGTTTGAACCCGCCACCCTCGGTATATGGGGCCAGCGCCTTACCAACTGAGCCACAGGCGCCGCCCATGGATATCTCATTCTTATAGAGTGACATTTCAGAAGGGGGTTATATTCAAAATTCACCTTGAAGGGTGAATATTTGAATGATCAAAATCATTAACATTACTATGGAAATTTTTATAAATTGTTTTTAAGAGTCAACATGGATTTAAATGTATTGATTTTTTTTTCCTGAGATAGAGTCTTGCTTGCCTGAGCTAAAGTGCCTTGGCTCGAGCCTAGCTCACAGTAACCTCAAACTCCTGGGTTCACACAGGATCCTCCTACCTGAGCCTCCTGAGTAGCTGAGACTATAGGATTTCATCACATTGCTAGGCTCATTTTTCTGTTTTTAGTAGGGATAGGGTCTCGTTCTTACTCAGGCTGTTCTTAAACTCCTGACCTTAAGTAATCCTCCTGCCTAGCCTCCCAGAGTACTAGGATTATAGGCCTGAGTCATCATACCTGGCTGTTATAGATATTGATTATATATTCATTTAGAGCCATATACTCCTACCAAACTGGAGACATTCATACCCTTTCTCAAAATTTTTAACGTATATCGTATTCTTTCCATTGTTGGGATACACTACTGTTTATTCAGACAAGGATTAGATTAATAAATTGATGTGTTTGGGAGTACTCTTGTTTGAAAAATACACCTATTTCTTAGATTAAATTACATAATGTGGTAGATGTTCAGCCCTTGAGAGGTACATATATACTGTGGCTAACCACAAGCTCAATAGACTCACATCTCACTCTTCCTAGTCACTCCAAGGTGTTCCCTCGTTGAGTTGAATGGAGAGCAGAGTCACTCACGCTGCCTCTGTTCCTCTCTCGCTGTTACCTATTGCAGCTCCACTGTGTCGTCCTACTGCACTAACATTACCCGCGAACCGTCTGACTCTGTGATCACAATGACTGGAGACAGAGGTGAAAGGTACCATGCAGCAAGGCGATATGATATTATGTCTCTCAAGGGCCCCTGGCATCCAACTCCAGAGCCGAAACAGGATCTTCAAGGCAGGAAATAAGGATACAGCCTAAGCAGGAGGCAGGTGTGTTGCTGAAGTGGTGGATGTTTTCTTGATTCATGGCTGTCTTTTATCATTCAGCCCTTGACACATTTTCTAGTATTGAACCAACGCAAAATTTATTCTCAGACAATTAAAAAACTCCCCGCCATTGATTGATGATAACCTGTGTGGAGGACAGCTAGGAGATTTATATATTTTATTCCTTCATTATTTTAGGAATTTTTTAAATTATTTCAGCATTGTCTTTAACTTTTATTCTTTTTACTCACAATTTCGGAGTAACCTGTAATCTGAATCTGCCTCTCATCACTCTTAGTCATGTTCACAATACCTTAACAACTTTTTTGCAGTGCATCATTTGAAAAATGTATCCTCTCTTTTTTTATGACCATCTAACAGTCACATCTTGTTTCAGATTTTCCCTCATCAAGGATTATCTTAATGTTTGTTTATAATGCCTACTATAGTAAACTCCTAATATTAGTAGACATAAAAGGTCAAGATCCCTGTATCCATGTTGTTTACAGGGTAATGTGAAACCTTATGATGCTTTGAACATGGTTAATATTTTCCCCTTTTAGAGCACTGAAAGAATATGAGAATTAGAGACAAAAAGGTACCTCAATATTTTAAAGAAAAAAATTGCTTCCCTTATGAATGGCCTGAGAGCAAGTCTTTTTTCCAAACGTTTACATAAAGCCAACATAAAGTATTTACTAAACATTCCAAAAAAGGAGAGATATCACTTGAACTGTGTGGCCAACTGACCAAGAGCTACAATGATTCTTATTTTTGCTTTTGAATCTCTTGGCACAACAGAACAGTGATCTAAGTTTGGCTTAACCAAATATATTGTCACAAGGTAATAGAACGAGCTTGATATCAAATGTCTTAAATTCTTCTCTCCTTTAGACACACTTTCTTTTAGAAAGGCACTTCTTTCCTATCATAGTCCAACCTCATCTGTTTGGAACGCTTGTTTTGGCTGAGAGCTACTTGAGCTCTGAGGAAGTGCTTCTGAATTTAAGTCATCAGTTGATGCCACTTCTCTTAACGTTGTGCAAAGGGAAAAAAGTTTCTTGAAATTCTTTGAAGAATGTTTGCTTAAAGTAAGGATTGATTCAACAGCCATGTTAGAAGCAATTGGAAAAATGCAAAGTTTCACAAAAATGTTCCGTAATTTATTGGTAAGACTAAAAACTCGAGTCCCACATTGATTCTTATGCTGGAGTTGATCCGATTGTACCAGATGTAGAGCATAGGAAAGAGTGTAAGCAAACCAAAACGTGAGGACTTCTTCAAGTCACTAACCCTAAAATCTCATGGAGAAATGAGCCTGAATGGTGTCCAGGGCCTTGTAAATTGAGACCCTTGTATCTGGTGGGAGAATATTGGATGCGTGTCCTCTGAGTTGTATCTTCTCCTGATATCGCTGTGTCATTTGTGTCTTCTGTGTATGTCAAATTGTAGGGAGGTTATAAAAAACAGACCATGTCATTTCTTCATTACCTGTTACATCCAGGTTTGTTTAAGGAGATATTACAGTATAGTAGAAATATTATGGGACTGGAAGTAAGGCATTTCATTTTGAATCCCAGCTCTGTCACTGTCTAATCTTACATAAGTTACTTAACATCTGTGAGCTTCAGTTTTCTCATCTGTAAAGCAGGAATAGGATACTTATTTTTACAAAGTTGTCATGAATACAAAATGAAATTTTAAAATATAAAATGCTAAGCCACTGTCTGGCGCATGGTAAGCACTCAGAAATGCTAGCTGGCATCAGTTTTATTACTAGGCCCACAATAAAAACATAGAAATCAATGTTGTATGCCATCAATAATAACCATGAAGAGGATTTCTAGAATGGTATCGGCAATCTTCCGCATCTGCTGCAGTAAGGAGGACATTCATTTTTGGATGACTTATTATTCATAATAGCCTTTTATTCACATAGGCTGATTCCCCAAGAGTCTAGTTTGGAGTCTTAGAAATAATTTTGCTATATTCAATACCTGTGTTATCTGGTAGAATTTTCTGTGATGATGAAAATAGTTTATATCTGCACTGTCCAATATGGTAGCCATGATCACCATGTGCATTTGAACAAATGTGCTAATGAGTATTTATGCTGTGAGTAATGCTGTTGAGGAACTAAATTTTTCATTTATTTAGCTTAAATTTAAATAAGCAAAAGTAGCTATTGTAGCCATTGAAAAAAACATCAGTGATTTGATAAAATTAGTCTTAACATCTGCAAGTTAATAAAAGTGTCTACTGGTGAATATGAACTACTAAATATGTGATGAGTACTTTTTAAAAAAATTTAGAATATTTCGGGGGCTCACACGTTTTAGTTACATAATTGGCTCTTGTACATTTAAAAAGTGAAAGTTGTAAGTGTGCACTTCACCCAGAATGTGTGCCTGGCACCACTTACGTGTGAATTAACATTAACCCAGCCCCTTCCCCCTCCTCCCACCTACTTGATTCCTGATGAGTTTTTCTTCAATATGTGCACGTAAGTGTTGATTAGTTCTAATTTAGTCTTGAGTACATGTGTTGTTTGTTTTTCTATTCTTGTGATACTTCACTTAGAAGGATGGTCTCCATTTGTATCCAGGTTGTTACAAAAGATGCTCCATCACCATTTTTTATGACCGAGTAGTACTCCGTAGTCTATGCATGCTACATTCTACTGATCTGATGTGTTGGGCTTTTTCCACATCCTTGCAGTTGTGAATTGTGCTACTATAAACATTCAAAATACAAGCGGTTTTTGTTTTTTGGTTTTTTTTGAGAAAAATGACTTTTTTTCCTGTGGGTAAATACCTAGTAGTGGGATTGCTGGATCAAATGGTGGATCTACTTTTAATTCTTTGAGTTGTCTCCATTCTGCTTTCCATAGAGCTTGTACTAATTTGCAGTTCCACTAACACCATGTTCCTTTTTCTCTGCATCTGTCCAGAACTTGTTGTTTGGGATTTTTTTTGATAAGAGTCATTCTCACTGGAGTTAGGTAATATCTCATTGTGGTTTTGATTTGCATTTCCCTAACAATTAGAGATGCTGAGCTTTTTTTCATGGTTTGTTGGCCATTAGACTATATCTGTCTTTGAAAAGTTTCTGTTCATGTCTTTTGCCCACTTTTTAATGGGGTTGTTTGATTTTTTTTTTTTCCTTGCAGATTTGCTTGAGTTCTTTGTAGATTCTGGTTATCAGCCCTTTATTGGATGTATAGCATGCAAATATTTTCTCCCATTCTGTAGGCTGAGTACATTTTTTATGCACATAGAACTTGATAGAAACTATCCTCTTCCCCCCCCCCCCAGTGACAGATTATTGTTATCCTTCAATTTTACCTTACCTTTCATAATACATCCTACGAATTTTTCCATTGGCTTCTCGGGTGATAAATTCACATTGCCAAAATCTGTCAACATTAAAACAGTAGGTTTTTTCTTCTAACTTACAGTGACTACCATTGAGTTATTATAGTTTCTGTATGATTCTATTTCTTTCCAGACAAAGTTATCCTTTTGGATTAAGATGATATATACAATTTTTCAAATTGGTTTCCTATTCGTTTGTTTGTATATTTTTCCTTAGGAAGTCAAAAGAAATGTGTAATAGAATTTCTCTTAAATAAATTCTTGGTTTAGTTGTACTTAATTTATGTGAAATATATATATTTATATTTTGTATGTTTATATTTATAATATATATACAAATATATATATATTTATATTTTGTATGTTTGTTTGTTTTGCAGTTTCTGGCAGGGGCTGGGTTTGAACCCGCCACCTCCGGCATATGGGGCTGGCGCCCTACCCCTTTGACCCCTTGGACCCCTTTGAACCACAGGCACCACCCAAATACATATATATTTTTTAATTATCTGAAATAGAGAAAGATTTTCAAATTGCAGGATTGTGAAAACAGTTTTCTAGATTGAAGTCAGAAATTTTTTAAAGAAGTAGAATAGAATAAGAAGAAATAAGATATATTAGAGAGTATCACATAGAGTAATGATAATATTGTTCATGAAGTCCTTGTTACATGTGTATATAAGAGGATATGTATCTCTGAATGGTGATGTAAATGGATTTCTTACTATGGATTTTGTTTAAAAATGTTTGAAAGCCATTGCGTAATTTAAGGTATGGTGTAGAGGGGGCAGTAAAGTCAGAAGATCTGGTTCAAGGCTTAGGTATTTTTCTTTGGGCAAATATTTAATGTCTTTGATCCTTAATTTCTTGTATGCATAAACGGGGATACCTGTCCTGTATATTTCAACGACCAAATGAAATTCTGAGGTGATATATAGGTACAATAGTCCTTATTCCTTTAAAGTCAATGATTTTATGTTGACGCAACTCAGTGACTTACACCAGCGATCATTTTGTTCATGTTTATGAGTCTGCAGGCCAAATGAGACGTGGCTGATCTATGGGCGTGTGCTGCATTTGACTAGGTGTTTTCTGCATCAGGTTGTAGGTTGTTTGGGCTATGGTGTTGGTTTGATTCTGTTCCACATTTATTCTTTCTGTGTTCTAGGCTGAAGGGGCAACCATTACCTAGGGCATCTATTCTCAATGAAAACAAATCTATGCTACATAAACATATTTATGATTTCTGTTTACATTATAGCCATGCTAAAGTCCATTGGCCAAATAAAATTATAAGGCCAAACCCAAGTCAGTGGGCAGAGACAGTGTATTCTACTCTCAGTAAAAGATGGATAGGAGTGAATATTTGCTGAACAATTACCTGAGCTATCATGTTACCCCCCAACCATTAAATCTACACCTTTAACAGCCTCATTCTCAAATATAAAAGTATACCCATGTATTAGCATGTGTTTGAGAAATACCTACAATGTAATAAAGTTTCTAAAACAGACAAACAGAAAAAAAAAGGAAACTGGAGGAAACAGTCAACATATTACAAGCAGAGGAGAACACTTAAAATAGTATATATTCTAATAGATAAGAACTGTATTCACAAAATAAAATTAGTATACTGTTTAAGAGAGTCAGTGGAAACAAAAAATATTTCATAGAAATGAAAAATATGATAGAATGATTTTTCTTAAATTCAATAGGCTTAGAAGACGAAGTAAAAGAAATCTTCCAGAAGTTAGAATGAGAAGAGGAAGTGATGCAAAATGTAAGAAAATTGGGTAACAAATCCAACAGAGCCGAAAAGCAACATCCAGGAGTTTCCAGAAGAAATGTTAAAATGTATGGTATAAAAATATTTTAAAATAGTAATCCTAGCAAATATCCTCAAACTAACAGAAACAAGCCTCCAGATTGAATAGGGCCCCTGAATCAGCATGAAAATTTTTTAAAGGCCCTATTCCAAGGCCCAACATTGTAAAATTTCAAAATGAGAGGGAAAAATAAATGATTATGAAAGTTTTCAGAAAGAAAAAATGAAAATCATAGATCAAATATTAGGAATCAGAATGGCATAGGGCTTTTCGATTGTAATGTTAGGATATTGAAGACAGAATAGTCTCTTAAAAATTCTAAGTGAAAATGAATTTCAAAATAGTTTTATACCTAGCAAAATTATTGAGTGTATACATAGAATAACAGGCATTTCAGGCATGCATTACTAAAAAAACACTTATTTTCCATGCACCTTTTCTTATGAAAGCTACCTAGAGATTATACTTGAACCAAAAATAGGAATAAATTGAGAAACAGGATGACTTATAACCCAAAAAACAGGGAACAGTAAAAGAGCATGGTAAAGGCTTGCCACAAAACAGAAATCAATCAGGCTAGACATAAGACACCAAGAAGGACATATGTAGAGGCAAAAAAGTAAAGAACTTTTAATTTATCTGATGTGTTTGGTTATTTGAAAGAAATATTATTGATGGGTGTTTGAGAGATCTATTTGAACACTTGGGAGAAAATGTACATTACCTAGAAAGATAAACTATTAGAATCAGGCAGTTAATTCCAGAAATAATAAAATAATATATAAAATTAATTTGAAGAGGATATTGCTTGTCTTAGTTGTGAACAAATTTTCCTTAATCATTATAACATAAGTGGACAGCTGATGAGTGATTTAACCAAAATTATTATTATATGGGAACATGAGGTGGATATGTAGGGTGGGTGGTATAGGAGATCTAAATCATTACCTTTTCTAACATCGGAAGTCCATATTGCAAAACCAGGAAAGAGCCATATAAGTTCGTCATTTAAAAATGTGAAGATAAACATCAGAAGAGTTGGTATGCCATTGGGGATTAGGTTTGGAGGTTAATGAATGGTGGAGCATGGGCAATACTCTTCCTTGTTGTGAGCCATTTAGTACTATTTGGCTTTAATTAGGTGCATTACTTTGACAAGAAAACTTAAACGGGAATCAAAATACAGTTACATAATGTCCATGAAGAAGAAAAAAAACTTCCTACAGTATAGAGAGATATAAATGAATAGTAAGGAGTCAAGTCTCCTTCTCTAGCGCTACTTTCTCCTGGAAGTATATTCATTACTTGAAGAGTAACTTTTGGTAAGGTGTTAAGCTATCTGGACATGCCTTTGCCCACTTAGCCAAAAGATGGCCGCGTCAAACAGTGTTGTAGGCATGCAGGTTAACAGTGTACTTTGAGAGCAATGTATAATACAATTGGCCTTAGACTGTCGTTGGTCTTTCATCCCTGAGCCACTATATACAGCCAAGGAAGCAACCCTGACCTACTTGGGTGAGGCATAGGGTTATCCTGCCAGTGGGAGCATGACATTTCTGGCAACAGATTTCTCTTCTAACTGTTGGACTTGGTGCCATGGCAGATTTTCCTGACTCATGGAGTAAGTGTGGCACCCCGGGCCAGCTGGTTAGATTATTTGTTGATTTTGATTATCTGCACCAATAAGCTCTTTTGCTGGCACGGATAATCAGAAGCAAGCAGTAATTTTCCGTCTTCCTGACAAAAATGCTTTTCACATTTTTATATTACAATAGATAAAGTTTGATTCAGTTTTCACCAAAGTGCTGCTTTATTGGGAAGGTGGAAATTTTATTAAGTTAAATCTTTGGGAATGCTCAAATAGACTTAGGTAATTTTTTCTTCTTGTCATTTTGCTGTTCTTGAAAGATAAATACAGGGGAAAAATCAGTAGTAATGATATTACCTGTCTTTTACTTAGCTCTTTCTATGTGCTAGGCACTCTGATAAGTACTCATCAACTAATTTAGGCTCAGCAGCTTGCTGTACTCATCACTCCCATTTGAGACTGAAGATATTGTATACTAGTCTAGTGACTTGTCCAAGGTCACAGGGAAACATCCCAGCTGTGTCTGAAGCCCTGGTTCGTGTTGACTCTTGGACTCGTGTTCTTTACTCTTATGTTTAACTATCTTTCAATGCAACCTCTGTCTTTTTATTACATGAGAATAAATAAACAACTGATTTAACAGGGTAAGGTACATGTGTTGTTGCATAGAGCTTATAAAAATTTTATCTTTTTATTTAAAGTTTGGAATTTGCCTTCTATCTCCGTCATTCTTTTGTATTCTCTCAATTCACAATTCTGGAGTTGTCATCGGTCTTCTGATTCTCCTTCTTTTACTTCTACAAAAGCATCACGTTCTCTTTATATTTCTGTTTTAAATCCCTCCACTCCTCCTGTCTAGAATACTACAACCATATTTTCACAGTTTCCCTTCTGTCATTCTTTGCCACTTTAAATTGATTGTACACAGTGATCCACTTTTTTAAGCCTCGACTTCTCTTACATTGCATAAATGTTGAAAGTGTTAATGTCTCCCCATTATCTATAAGGAAAGTAAACTTTATTAATCTGCAAGTCAAGATCTAATCTGCAATGTGATCTAATCTATCATTTCATGAGTTTTTGTCCCTTACCTTCTTTCTCACTTTTCTTGCCCATGGTAATAAATCTCTCATCTGGCTCCTGAGGCATGAATTTTCTCTTCCACTCACTTGGCATTTTTATATGCTTTGTATTTTTCATAGTCTTCGTGTGTGAATATGTCTCATTTATGAAGATGAATTGTTAACTCCTGAGTGTAGAGATGGAAACTCTCAGAATCCATAATATTATTTAGCACAGTTTCCTGCATACAGCACTGTATAAAAAAAATTAATGAATGAGAATTTTTGAAGTTTTGGTCAATGTATAATCCTAATTCTTTACTTCTTTGTTTTTGTTAATTTTATAAATATTAGGTAAGAAAAATTAAATGGACTTTTGATAACGTTTTTCATGTCTTTAGTCATATATAATTATATTGGAAATATATAGGTATAACTTTAATAACAAAATATTTTAAAGAAATAAATCAGTTTCACTCAGTATTCCAATCTGAAAGATCCAGAAAATCTACTCTGAATGAATGTGGTGTATTTATTATTACATAGGCTTAAAAGAAATATTGAGAACATGTAATAAGTTAGTAATTGTTAGTAATATATGGTTTTCTTGGGGATAAATTGAATATGATGTTACAAATCTAAGAAAAATATAAATGAATTATTTATCTTGCATGACATTATCAATATAGCTGAGGTGATTTAGAATTTCGAGTAATGACATGAGGACATTTGAAAATGTGTTTAAGTTTAAAGCATTCTGCTGAGATATGATTTTGTTTTTCAAACAGATTGCGTTTTGTGTGTCAAAATCGCTTCTTGCTTTCTGCTGAATTTGAAAATGTTCCTTCCCTTTTTTGTTTTTCTTGTTTTAATAACCTAAATATTTTAAAAATGTTTATCCTTTTTTATTTTAGTTTGCTTAATTTTATATGTTTTCTATGATAAATATTTCTACTTCAATATATAAATTATTTGGGACTATGTTCTGTATAAGGTATTTTTGCTTTGAAATATTTGAGTTTCAGTAAGATAAGGATAATTTTATCTTGAACCAAACAATAAACTATCATAAATTTTGTATATTTTAGATGTTCATATTTATTAGTCTTAGAAGGCATTTTTAATGTAAATTTTAACGTAATATTATTTTAGTTTAGAAATCTCATATACCCTTAATGCCTAAAGGTTCTAATGCTATATTTTTCTTGAACTATTTTTTCCAAATAATATTGAGCATGATAATGATACCAATTTTTACCCCTCATATTTTTCTAAAAGATAAATTATTTCAATTTTTAATTAGGGTTTCAAAACATCTAAATAAAACGATAAATCTGTCTTTCAGAATAATAAGTCACATATTTGATGTAAATCACTGTGTGTGTCTGAATCTCAAACAAAAATTTTACATTTCAAAGGTAGTATTTAAAAAGTAAATATTACTTTTTAAAAAGAGTACTCAGAATGAAAGTGCAATTATCCATTTTGACTACTCTCATGTAATCATTTCATTTTTAAAATTAGATTTCATTTTATAATCCAAAAACCTCATTCATGTGCATTTTTGGATGTGCTAATTCCTTTGTCATGAAATGGAAGCTAGCCTAAATTTTCTAATAATTTTGCATCACATTAAAATTCATGGCAAAAATAAAAATGAGCTAATTTTGAATTCAAGTTCATATATTTTATATGGATGTTTCTTCTCCTTCTCTCTACCTAAGGAGATAGAGAAATTGAGAATGGAACTGAGTGCAAGCAAGCAGCACTTGGAACAGGAGCAGCAGAAGGCAGCCCGGGCCAGAGAGGAGTGCCTGAAACTAACAGAACTGCTGGGCGGATCCCAGCACCAACTGCACCTCACCAGGTACTCCCTCATCCCATTACGCACCACAGAACCAAATTCATTCCACTGATTTTTGCCACAGGCTTCCAAACAGTTGTTAGAGTTAGTCTTAGTCATTCAATTCACACATAGCTTTCAAGCATATTAAGAAAAGTGGAGATGTGGTAAGCAAAACACCCAGACATGTGAATGATAAGTGTGGCAGGGAATTACTGATATATTACAAAACCTTTCATCTACAATGCTCAAATATTTAGGTGATTCTCTATCACTATAAGCAAAACGACATATTTCTCCTACCACCACCACTATCTCTCCTGTTATTCCTGTGTCTAATGAAAATGTTGAACTAAAGGATCTGAGAATTTATTTAGGAAAATCATAAAATACTGTTCAGTGGTTAAAGAAGTAAAAGAAAATCTAAGATGCAAATTAAAATGGAACTGATACAAAATAAGGAATCTGTATCTCAAGGAGGTTTAAAACTTAGAGATGAAATTGATCAGCATTGTTCATGTTCAAATCATTATTGTAATCAGGCTTATGCCACTGACGTTCAAATTAGTTTGTTTGCATCACAAGATATTGTGATATGATCATCAGTGTCACAAACTTTAGTAAACATATACAGCTAAGCCCTAAATTACAGTAAGACTCTTTGGGTTACCAGTGCTGTGAATTTGATGCATCGGAAACAAACACACATACACATATTTATAATACAGAGAAAATTTCAAATAAAGACAGTAGGTATTTCACTTTATCATGTAAGTGATTTCTTTTCATTTTGAGTTTCAGTACAATTTTTTGATTTTCACATCAAGCCTTTGAAATTTTTCAGTCCCTACAGTTTTAAGAGAGGACTTTGTCTAAATAAACATGTAAGTTTATGACATTTGGTTTGATTTATAAATCAGAAAAACACTGGGCTCCCAATCAGAGTAATATGTTGAGTTTTAGCTATGAAAGGGGACTGATCCCTTTTACGTTAAATATGACAATGTAATTCTGAGCACGGTATGCTGACAGATGGAGAACAGCACCACTTGAACAGCCTGCATTTGGAAAAAAAATATTCTGGAGGTTGGTGAACCTCCCAAAGTTTTGGGTTAGTGTTAAGATGCCTCTGGTTCTGTTAAAATCAAACTTTGTTAAAAACATTTTTTATGATAATTTTGCAAATGATTTGACACCATCCCTTTTAAACAATGAAAGAAAAACGGAGCCAAGAAAGAAAGGAAAGAAAGAAAACAAATCCTTTGTACATGTATGATCTCTGGGACAAATCCCAGTACATGAAATGCTTTTATGAGGAAAAAAATGCTTAATACGGCAGAATAACAACTGTTCTTTTAATGCCCAATTAAAATATTGTAATTGTAGAATTGAGAACATAATGTTAACGTAGTTCCTGTGGTTATTTAATCTCAGAAGTTTCAGAATTTGGCCTCATCATGGTAATGCTAATGGTTTTTCTTTTCTGTCAGACGACTATTCAGAACTAACCACTACCACACCATAGAAACTGGGCAGCTTTTAACGTCTCGGGGTGGCTGAGCTTTAGTAAATAAATATTAATGCTGGTTTGGCCCCTTTTGCCAGTCTGTCTTATTCAGAGAGTTAATTTCTGAATCAAAGCCTGTAGAGAGTCAAAGCCTGTGCAGTGTCGATTTATAGTGTTTGACAAGATCCATTTCTTGCAAGTGGAGTATATTAGGATGTGGTAACTACTGAAAATGGACAAGTGGTAACTAATTCCTTTGTTCTTAAGAAAAACAGTTTTGCTTGATTCTGTAGAAAGCATTTTTTTTTTTTTTTGGTTGAGCTTTATTTACACCAATTATATGAAAATTTAGACTAATTTTGTAGGAAAAAAACTTCACTACCTGTTTTCTAAGTGCAGTACTCTTTTGTAAGCATTCGATGCTTAGTCTGTGTTTGTATTTTATGAAATCTGGATTCATAAATTTAAAGATGACAATTGGAAAGGCAGGGGACTGTGCATACCTCTCTTTACACTGAAAATGTGACTTGGTTTGGGGCTTGCTATTTCTGATACACATCAATTTTTTTTTTCATTTAGGAGTTTGCCACCCCCTTACCATTCTTTGACTCTACTCAGGTGTGTGACTAAAAAACAGTGTCCTTTTTTTTTTTTTTTTGGTGTAGACCAGCTGAAATACATAATTCCCACATGTTAACACCTCATCTAGTCTCAATTTAAAAATTTCAATTTAAACAAAGTTTAAAGTTGACTATGAAAACCATGTAATAAAACAATTATGAAATAAGGATCTAAGTCTTCAGGGGCAAGTAACATTTAAAAATTAGAGTAGAAATCTGTGATTAATTTGAAAGAAAAACTGCCACTTTTTTGGTGTTTTCTCCTTACTGAATTTAAATTGGATTTAAAAATGGAAAATAGAAATTCAGCAGGCATCAAAGTACCCATTTGGTGAGTGCAACTTTCACTTAGTCAGCAAATATTTATTGAACACCTACTATCTTTTAAATCTTTTGCTTGGCCACAGGTATAGACAGGAAAATAAGGCTCAGTTTCTACCCTTAGGTTGCTCACATTCTACTAAGAAGCCAGATCTGTACATGTTACTGTAGTAGAGAGTGACAATAGTGTGATGATAGAAGGAAAGATCTCCCCAGGAGAGAGAAGGGGAAGGGGAATTGGCTCCCTCTGCACAGGAGGTGAAGGTGATAGGGAAAGCTGATCATGAAAGGGAATAATGAAAAGTGATAGGCAAAGAGGTACAGATACTTGGCAGCAATCGTGATTAATGAGTTCATGCATCGGCATCCTCACAGTGGAAAGTGGTAGGGTGGGTACCCCTGGTAGAGGGACCTGCATATACAAAGACGGGAGAAAACACAAACTCTACAGTGAGGTTAGGTGTTTGTAGGAGACAGCACTGGAAAGGGGAGCAGGGACCAGAGAAAGAGCTTTGTGGGCCTTGCTCTGGAACTTTGGCTATTCTGACAATAACGGGTCACTCTTGATGCATTTCAAGCAGGGCTGTCAACATGATCAAGTTTCTGGGTTGGGATTCTGACTCATACAGCAGTAGGGAGAGTAAACTTTGAGAGCTGATATAGGAAACAGGAAGACAAGTTAAGGTGGGGCCAACAATTATAGCCCCTGAGACTAATCTGACGCATCATCAGTTTTTGTATGACCCATAACCTAAGAAGGGTTGTTATATTTTTTTATGGTTAAAAAAGGAAAAATTATATTTTGTGGCATATAAATGTAATAAATCATAAATAAAGTTTTATGGGCATAGCCACAGTTATCTTTTATGTATTATATATGGTACTACCACACCAGAGTTGAATGTGATCCTTTAAAGCTTAAAATATCTACTGTCTGGCCCTTTATAGAAAACGTTTATCAAACCCTCATTTAAGAGGCTGTTCAAGCAAGAAGTCAAGAGAGTTTGAACTACAACAGATGTAAATGTGTATTTAAAGAAAGTAATTGGAAGGCATTGTGAAAAATGGGTGAGTTGAGGAAGAGATGACTGACAGGGACCCTGATTAAAATATCAGCAGAGCTGTCCAGAGGGAGGGTAATAAGGTCTTGGGCTATGGCTGACCCAGTAAAATGGAAAGAAAATAGCACCTTTAAGAGGCATTTAGAGTAGTAAATAAGAGAGGACAGAATTAGAGGTGACTCAGGTTTCTAGCCTAAGGTTATTAGATGATCCATTATGACAACTAAGAAACATAAAGTAGGTAGGAGAGAAAATACGTTTTGTTTGGGGACTCAAGCAGAGATGTCAGGAGAAGGGTCCTGACTTCAGGCTTAGATCTGGATGTTCCCACATAAAAATATTAGTTGTAACCAAGGGAGCCAGTGAAAGCACGGAGAGAAGACCATGTTTTTAAAGTACAAAGAAAGAATCACCAGCCAAAGAGATTGAAATGGGGTCTTCATATAAATAAGAAAAGAATAAAGAATGATAGCAGAGTGCTTTGGGGAAGTAAGCATTAAAACCATATGCTTTTCTTAGAGGAGACCCCCAGCAGCCTAGGATTGAGGAACCCTGAGTGACAGGATCTTCCCCAGGCAGTCACTGTCCTTGCAGCTTTTCACAAATTTCATAACTCCTTGGGCCTACTTTACTTTACTTTACTCCTGTAAAGTGAGGTGAGACTACATAACTTAGGTTTCTTTCCAACTCTGATCATCAGTTATTCTAGCAATGATTTAAGAAAACTCATTGTAAAGTTCTCCTGTTGCTGGACATTATGGCTTTATATTGTTTGGATAATCCTTTAAGTCGCTTTCTTAGTTTGAACTTCAGAGATTTCATTGAAATGTCCCTTATACCCACCACTTCATTCGTTGTCACTTAGGTTCTGTTTCTCTCTCACAAGGTCATGAAAATTGTCTCCTGACACCCTTCCAATCTCTTTTGCTCACCGTTGCCCAGTAAAGATTCAAAAGCCGTTACCTTGACGTTACGTCCCTTTTCTCATGGTACCACACTGACTATCAGGGAAGACCCAGCCCACTCATGGCATAGCATTTTAGATCAGCCTTATTTCATCCCTACCAATCCTTTCACACGCTTTCAGCCAAATGTAAGTAGATGTAGCTCCTCCTGCCTTTTCTGGGGCTTTTCTCTCCTTCCTCAGTTTTCTTTCTCAGTTTAGAATAGCTCCTTTGACCTTCTGTGTCTCTATTATAGTCTTACCTGCTTTGCAAAGTCTCCCTGAAATCCTGATTTTCCTACCGGAGCCATCCTTGATGACTCCTGTCAGAGGGAGCGTTATTTTTCAAGTGATAGGAGAGGTCTTATAAATATTACATTTCTCAGAGCAATTAGCTCAGCACTTTGCAAAGAGTTGAAGCTCAATAAGTCATTAGTATAGAAATAGTTAATATATTGCAAACTTATGGTGCCTATTTCAAAGCTCAGTACTGCTGTATAAATAAATACATGGGCCCAGCTTGGTAGCTTGTGCCTGTAATCCCATCACCTTGAGAGGAGGCAGTGAGAGGATCACTTGGTCCCAGGAGTTTGAGACCAGTCTGGGCAACATAACAAAGCCCCATGTCTACAAAATAAAAGCAAATTAGTGGGGTGTGGTGGTACACACGTCCGGTCCTAGCTACTTAGAAGGCTGAGGCAGGAGGATTGCTCAAGCCAGGAGTTCGAGTTACAGTGAGTATAATCACACCACTGCGCTCCAGTCTGGGCAATAAAGTGAAACTGTCTCTAAAAAAATGAAAAAGAGAAAAAAATATTACATATATTGTCACACATATCATGGTAAAAAGTACAAGAAGGAAATAGGCTGAATTTTTTACAGAAAATTTTGTAATACATGCCCATGTAATCCCATATATGATCATTTTGTAATTTTTTTTCATTTTTAACTTTATAGTCATGTATGTTTAAGTATAGCAGAATTAAAGGGTAATCTTTCTAACAAGGCAAATAGGTTTGGCAAAAAATTATATGCCTCTTACTTAAATGCAGTCATTAAAAACCACACACACACTCTCTCTCCCCCTCATACACACAGTTTGAAACTAGAGTTCTCCATAACTAAAAGGTGTGAAAGCCAGGCAAAGTGGCACATAACGTGTAGTGCCAACTATTTAGGAGGCTGAGTCAGGAGGATCCTTTGAATCCAGCAATTCAAGGCCAGCCTAGACAACATAGCAAGATCCCATCTCCTTAAAAAAGAAATGGCTGTGTTTGAAAGCACTGCCTAGTAAGTGGCATGGAAGTTAAAAATATATTCATGTTAGTATCTGCCTGGTACAATGCTGAATGTAGTAGCTCTTTATAAAATAATAGAGGCAGCAGCTAACAGCAGTGGCTAACATTTACTGAGCCCCTACTGGGTTCCCGAAACTGAGCTGGGTGCTTTCATTTAATTATCCCAATAGCTCCAACGACTCGTTATTTTCTCTATTTTATAGCCGAGGAAACTAAGGCACAGAGAAGTAAAATAAGTCATCTAGGGTCACACAGCTGACATGTTAGATGAATAGAAGCAGGTTTGAACCTCCGTAATTTGCCTGCAAAACTTATACCCTTATCCATTGGGCTGTAATGCTATGTAATTTACTCAGGAAAAAGACTAATACAATTGTTCTCCAAAAGAAAATGTAGAAAATCAGCAGCATGAATTTATAAGAGAAATACGTGTCATCCGCTCCCTATGCACTGATACAAATACACGTCAGTGAGTTTTAGTCTTGGCTTGGGCTTTTCATTTAAACATTTTATTATACAAATGTCATTCTCTTTTATTTCTTCACTTCATTTTTACTCAAGAGGAAAGAGAGGCTTTTACAGAAGAAGTAGGAATTTCCTTGCATGTTTGTTTTTGACATGTCCAAACATTTTTCAAGGGCTACAGGGTTTAGATTCCTCTCATCAGATGACCATTTCACACATGTGGGAAGGTTAATATATGATACAGCTTACTTACCAAAGCAGCCCCTCTGAATGTTTATACGGCTGTGACAGCTACTTCCTGAGGCGGTCTTCCTCATACCTTTCGTCCGTGTATTGAAATACATTCTTTCAAACCCTGCGTCTTTTCTCACATGTGATCTGGAGGGGAACTGCTGCAGAAACCCCTTCCTTTGTTTCTTTTCCACGGGATTTAGAGCTCGAATTGCTCTAAATGCAAAGGGAGACCCACTTGCCATTAAACCTGCAGGCTTCAGCTTATATCAGCATGGCTACCTTTAAAATTCTTATTCCTCTTTTTCACATGAGTGATGTTTTCAATGACATGTGTGTACTTCAAAGAATTTCTCAGAGCAGGAATCTTAGTTAAGAGTCCATAAAATAGGTATTATACTGTGACCTACTTTTGTGTTCCAAATGGGAAGATCTGACCTGTGACCTAGGGAGGGAGCAATTCAAACTGCACAACTTGTATCTTTTTAGAAGAGAGAAAGTGCAACAGAGGAGTCTCCAGGTTATTCCATTCTGATGGACAGATTACTTGGGAGAGGTGATTAAGGCTTCCTTTCCAG
This sequence comes from Nycticebus coucang, assembly GCF_027406575.1. Taxonomy (NCBI): domain Eukaryota; kingdom Metazoa; phylum Chordata; class Mammalia; order Primates; family Lorisidae; genus Nycticebus; species Nycticebus coucang. Next base: position 11,601,816 of record NC_069789.1, on the reverse strand, counting down.
GGCATTTAGTTTCCATGTAGTAACCAGAGTGAGTATTTTCTTGAATTCAATTGTTTGACCTCTCAGACTACCAAATATGACTCAGGACTTTCTGGATGAATTGACAAAACCCCCCAAAGGGGGAATTGATCAGTTTTTATAACTATACCATTTACAGACTGGGCAGCTGGCCTCTGGGGTGCTCGGAGCAGGACCTCAAAGCTGTGACAGTATGCCATCATATTCTAACTTTACGTAGCAGGGCTCAACTTCGGTATGAATTTCAGCTCATTCTTTCACATGTTTCTGCATTATGGAGTTACATCCTTCAGTCTGAAATGGAAGATAAAGGAGAAGCCCCTGATTTCAAACTGTCAGAGTGTAACTTTCTAGTTCCTCCACTTCCAAATCCACAACCTTCAGGTTAGGATCACCCCTTAGAGACAACTGAGTTAGGTGCACACGTAACTCATGAGTGAGTGAGTTCTGCTGCAGCACAACTGCGTGCAGCAAGGGAGGTGCTCTTTCTAGGGGAAGGTGTCAGGGATCCCAGACAAGTAAATCACCACCTATCTGCTCCAATAACCCTATTGTCTTTTTGAAAATGCAATCTCTAATTTTTCTTCTAAGAAATAGCTTGAAGTAGAACTAGGGGAATGAAGGAGGCATCTCTGTTCATGGTAGTTTGAGCTTGATGTCCATTGCCAGGATCTTGTAAGTCCAAGGAGGCATCATCAGTTCTTCACAGGGTCTCATTGTTTTTTTCAGAGAACTCTTAGAGTATAAAAAAAAGAGATGTAAAGTCTGCATGGATGAATATCTAGCACATACCTTGCGCTGTGCCTATAGCAGTGCTACACCAAGTACAGTCCAATGCAAGCCGGTTGTTACAACGACAATATGAGTACAAAAATTGAAAGTAAGTGTTTGGAAACTTTTATGTCAATTTTAAATTGCCACAGTTTCCAAGTGCATGATTGGTGAGCTTGGGCGGCACCTGTGGCTCAGTCGGTAAGGCACCCGCCCCATATACTGAGGGCAGCGGGTTCAAACCCGGCCCCAGCTGAACTGCAACCAAAAAATAGCTGGGCGTTGTGGTGGGCGCCTGTAGTCCCAGCTACTCGGGAGGCTGAGGCAAGAGAATCGCTTAAGCCCAGGAGTTGGAGGTTGCTGTGAGCTGTGTGACGCCACAGCACTCTACCGAGGGCCATAAAGTGAGACTCTGTCTCTACCAAAAAAAAATAAATAAATAAAAAATTCTTTTTTCTAGCAATTCATTTTATTGTATTTTACAAAACTAATGCTTTATAATGGATTAGAAAGTAAAACACATGGCTCTTTTGCCACAAGAAGTTTGAGATTCTCTGATTCTCAGTCCTCACAGCAGACGTAAGGAAGAGCAGTCCTTTATAGATGAAGAAGGGCGTCTCAGAAGGTGACGCTGGAAATCACACAGCCAGGAGGAAGGAGTGTAGGCAGGGTTTGAACTGGGTCCATCAGATGCCATAGTCACAATAAGTGAAAATGAGAGAGAGATGCTTTTTGGGTAGTAAGATCTCAGCTCACCAACCAGGAACCAGGCCTCTTTCGTCTCTGTATCCGCAGCACCAAGTTTGGCATCAGGCATTTAGCAGGTTTTCTATAAAACATTGAATAAAGTTGTCTCTGCTCTTTATTGTTGGGAAAATTAAGAGGAATTGCATTCCTCTTAAGGTGACAACAGCTTAGGTCAAAAAAGCAAACTTTCACCCTCTGTTCATTTGAAGAGGATAGTAAAACATTGATATAGCTTCTTGCTATTTTACAGTGAACTTTATCTTTTTTTCTCCTGAGTTTTATTCAAGAATTTTTAGCCTAAAGTTTCCATTTAAAAGTTAAACTCATTTTTTTCTTGTACTCCTTTCATGAATAAATTAAGCAGAGAATGTGTCAAAAATAATTTTAAATGGATATATGTGCAACCAACATCTTCAAGGCTTGAAATAGATGGCCTTGGTGCTGTTTTAAATTGCGCCCTCTTTTCCTTCCCTCACCCAGTATCAGAGAAAACAGGCTGTCAGAGAGCCAGGGAAGAAAAGGCATTTCATCTTGCTCTGGTGGACACCACACTGCCTGTGCCTGCTCTGCTCCACCTGTTTGAAGGGCTGAGAACCCCCGTCTCAGGGTGGCCTGGGGCAGGAGAGGTTAGAGAGGCAGATGCTGCCAGCAAATATGGGTTTGCCGGTTCTGCTGAACGTTCCCTGGCTGGCTCCTCTCCGCCCTGCGAAGCCCAAATGTGTGTGCAGTGAAAGTCTGAGCTGGGGATGCACTCCTCTCCCTGCCACAGGCCCACAGCCTGGAGCATGGTGGCAGCGGCAGCCAACTCATTTCCTGAAGAAGCCCAGAGGAAACTGAGAATGTATTGCCCACACCACTTGCCTGACTCAACAAGGAGCATCAAGTTCAATGAAAATAGGAGGGGAGAAAAAGCAAAAACATAGAATTGTTACCATCGTAGCCCTAAGTCAGAGTATTTTTCTAAAAGAAAGTTCTGATCTCCATTATTACTTTTAAAAGTGAAAGGTGTATGATGAAAAACCCATCTACTTGATGTTAATTTCTTCTTAAACACCCTCTCTTAATTGGATGTGTTTGTTAGGTCAATTATGAGGAATTACTCACTCGTTATGTCATGTTTCCCTGATACCCACAAGTATACACGTATTACAGGGTGATTCATTGATTGATGAATCCTGGAATCCAAGCTCATTTTAAGGAGCCTGAGAAAGTAAGAGCCTTAGAGAATATTCAGTCTCCTCAGTGCCCCCTCTGGAGCCAGGGCCCACTTCAAGTAAACATATTTTTATTATGCTAATGTTCTGTTAGATGTGCAAAGCAGCAGATACAGTCAATTTCAGGAACTCAGAGTAGGCACCAAATAGGCCACATGAGGCTGAGAGGAAGCCTGTTCCAGCTTGGCCATGTGTGGCCCTCTCCCCAGCAGGCTCAGGGTCACCTGTGAGGAGGTGGAGCTCTCCTGCCTTGACCAAGCTGTGGGGCTGGCCATGAGGGGTAGAGGGAGAGGGCAACCAGGAGCTGCTCCGGCTTCAGGGTGTGGAAGGGATTTCTTCTCCAGGGCAGGCATGAGGGCATGAGCCAGTGCATCCCTCTGACACCTTTACTGTCACTTCTACCTTCAAGAAGCTCATTTCTGATCAGGAGATTTGCCAAAAGAATAGGTCCAATGTCGAGGAAGGAACTATTTATATATAGGACTATACCAACAAAAGAAGTCTACAAAATAAAAAGTCACTGTTGGAATACATGCAAGGAGAGGAGGTGGAGGGTGTTCAAAATGTGTCATTGAAGGTGGGTCTGGGCAGTGTTCACGGTTCGCCCATTGTCCACTGGCTGACCCAAAGTGGGCTTCACTAGACTGGGCACTGCTTGTCTTGACACTTACCCTCGTTCCGTTTCTGATTATTTTTTGTCACCTTGGGAAAAATCTACTGTACTTTATTTCCTAAAGATCTTAACTGATTTTGTGAGGATGTTTATGAGTATGCAAAATCATTATAACTCCTTTGGGGGTTTTGTAAATCTGAGATGTTGCTTATCTATTCAAGGACTCCAGTGTTTTTAAATTCATGTAAAATAAATTAATTAGCAGTCACAATGCATTGATCAATCAAGAAAACTTCAGGGTAATTGAGAGCACGATCAAATTACTGAAGCCCTTTTGGCGTATTGTTAAATGTATTTAGATTTTCTAAATTTTAAATGGCCCTCTTCATCTTAAGATATCTTCCGTATCTTGCCATTCCTGGTATGAACTCTTTGTCAAAACAATGTCTAATGGAAGTAGCTCAGTAACCGAGGGGCTCTCTTAAGTTCTGCTTTGCTGAACTAACGGCAATTCTCTATTCTTAGTCTATCTTTGACATTTATTGATATCTTTGACATCAGGCATTTATTCAGCATCATTTGCTATTGAGTTAGTCAACAATGTTTGGTTCAAGGTGATAATTGTATTAAGGAATAAAATTCATCTACAGTGAAAATGGAGCCCATTTCAGAACCGTAGAAGAACTCAAATGTAGATCCGGCACTCAAACTGATTTGCACGAAGAATTATCTGTTAAAAGTGGGAGAGAGAATGACAGCACGAGACAAGTCATGTAACTAATGAACTTTTTAGATGCTGTTTCATATGTTTGCTTTTCATTAAATTCAGGAATGGTTGCGACTATGTTGTTGTGATTCAGTCAACATTTATTCCTGTCTGTTTTTCATATACAAAGGCTTAGGAATGCCAGAAAATAAACTGTTAACGGAGAATTAACTTCTTTGGCATGCTTTCATACTTATCTTCCAAATTAAAGAAAATGAAATGGGCAGAAACAGAGTGTAGATTACCTCCTTTTTGTCAAAAATGGTGGGAATTTGAAAATTAATAATAAAAAAGGGAACAGATGCAGTAACATGCCAGAGGGAGATTAATGTGGAGAGTAAAATCTGTGAGCAACAAAACTGAAGCAAACTGAAGCAGTGGGAGGTGGTTGTACAATCAAAATCAGGATAAAAGAGAAATTACAAACAACCCTGCACTTGTCAAAGTAGTAGTAATGAAATCCTGACTCTGCCAGCAGTGAGAACCTGTGTTAGCACTTTGGGGTAAGGATGGTAGCCGGGTGCCAGGTAGGAGGGCAGTGTTAGGTTGCTGGGCAGCAGCCATCTTGTGCAGAACAGATGGCACTGAAAGCTGGCAGGGGAGGGGCTCCTTAGCAGAACTAATCAGACAGTAACAGATAGGGCAGCTGGGGAGACTGACCACAGAGAGGGAGTCTGCGGGGGAGCCGCGTGCCATGATGTTTGCAGTGGTGTGCCCATTGGTCTGAGATAAGACCTTGCAATGTCTTTCCCATCTACGGAAGAACCGAAACTTTGTTCAAAAAGGAAAATTGAGCTGAATTGTGTCCAACTTGGAGGGCGGGGGGGATGGCAGGCGTTGGGAGAGAGATGAAGAAAAGAAGAATTGTCCATCTCTGAATTTGCTGCGTGAATTTTCAGTCTCAGCCTCCATGGAACTGTGATGTCTGCTGTTTGTATGGTTCTGCCGTTCTGAAGTATACGTGTGGCACATAGAATGATCACTTTATATATTTTATGCATCAGAGAGGTTACAGTATCAAGGCTAGAGTTAAAATTAGCAAAGACTTTTTTGATGCGATTTCTACCACATATGTCTTTCACAAAATGAAAACTAAAACCACATGATGCATGCATTTCTATTTAATAATTTTCATAATCTAATTTAAGCTGTGTTTGGTTCAGAACCACTTGCCCTTCTTTTTTCTCCCATGTGACTGTGGAATTGAACACCAAATGATAAGCACAATTCAGAGCTAAATACCTTCAGACAAAAATTAAACTAAATCATTTTGCAAGAAATAAAAGAGAGCTGACCTGTTAAATTTGGTAACTTATTAAGGAGTCGTGGCTCTGTAGAGTTGGGACCTTCCTGCTAAACCTATGACTTTAACAAAGAAATCCAGACCTCCTACATCTGCTTTTGATCTTGCATATTTCTTTTTTTTGCAGAAGGTTTATAGCTTGGCTCAATTTATTCATTTTGAAGGGGGAGGGGGAAACATTACCAGGATTTGAAATAGGTGGTATAACACAGCCATATGCTATTTATGCAGCAGTTTCTGCAATAAATCTAATTTGGTGCTGTCAAAAAATTAGACTTATTTGATATAGCAGCACATTAGTAAATGATTGTGGCAGATTTAAAGTTGTCATTTAGTCTCTTCTTACTCTTAACAGAATCTCGCAAAACCATTTTTTTCCCCTTTGATCAACTCTGTGAAAATATCTCAGTTCTTTGTCCTGCAGTCCTGCAAATATATCCACATCTGAAAGAAGGTCTTGCCTTAAGGTAATTGAGGAAGGGGGCGGAAAAATGAATATCCTCTGTTGTTAAAAGACTTCATAAATATATAGGTAGAAAAAAAATCAATAAACCAGAGAAAAATAATAGTATTTTCATCATTTGCAGTTCTTAGAAAAGCAGAAAAGCTAGTTCTTAGAAAAGCTAGTTCTCATTCAGCATGTAGATAAATTAAGGTCAGTTCTTTATTAAGGAGTTTAAATATTTTACCTTCCATCTTACGTCCATATGCTGTTTTAAGGAAACTGATATTAAAGAATGTGAGCGACATCATCTCTCCGTCTTCACCTAGCAGTGCCCTTAGAAACAGCTTTACTCATTCTGTAGTGTAACCTGGCAACATGGCTTCAATTCCCCCCCCTTTTTTTTTGGTTGTCATTCTGCAAAATTTGTGTGTCAGGTGTTGGTATCAAACTCGCTAAACTTTTTCTTTGTTTTTCTGTTTAAAAGATAAAATAAACATATTACTCATTAAGCAGATAAATATTAACAGTATTCTCTGAATTCCTAAATTAGTCCCTTTGTAAAAATAATCATAATATCACTTCCTTTTATTTTCTTACGTATTTGTGGAAAGGAAAAGTGTGTGTGTGTGTGTGTGTGTGTGTGTGCAGTAAGGCATCTGTGTGACTGTAAATGATGTTAAAACTGACTGTTTTTTCATTCGTTTATGATCTTACCATACACATTTTCCAAAAGAAGGCTACTAGTGTGTTTTTGAAACGCGATTTACTAAGAATGGAGAGTTCCTGCATGGTGATTTAAGCAGCTTCTATTAACCTAGCATTTTGCTAATGATTCTTCCTTTTGTATAGCAAATCAGACCATGGAAGTGATCAAATTACCAAGTACCCTTTCAGGGCTATTCAGAAGCAGGGACTCAGGTGAACAAACTACTCTCAACAGAGACTACACTAAAGGAGAAAAGTATCCAGAAAAGTATGAACAAACTGGCTGGGTAAACTTAGATAATATTTTTTGAATTTTCTCATCATGAAGAGAAATTATTTAGAAATTATATTTTATGGAGATAAAAAAGAAAATGCCTCTTAGAATTCATATTTTGAGTTCAAAAATCTGTATCTTAAATTATATTATATATTACAGAAGAATGACCTTTATGATACTGGATATTTTGAAGGTTAGGAATAAAAATTGAAATTATAGCTAAAGAGAATCTCTGCACTTAGATTTTAACCCATTTTTTGTTTTTATTTTTCTATTTAGCCTCATAATTTTTTAACATCAAAATATTGCTTTAATAAATTCTTTTTCATAAATTATAAATGGTTTTATATTATTTACATTTTACAAATATAAATCTGATTAATCAATCACAACTTTAAGATTTAAAATTAAATTCCATGTTTTGTGGACTGCCTCTGTTAATAAAACTGCTTCCAATTTTATGTCAATGAGAAAAGCTTTAATTTTTATTTTTTCTAAAAAAGATTCAGAAAATTTTACAGACTTGCTTGATTTTACTTACTATAAGCATATTCAACAAGATTAAATCTTGTGATAATCTTTCAAAATATTATTGCAACCATATGAATAAAGTCCCTTTTAAGTTCACATTGGTAATAGTGGGGGTTTTTGTCACATATTTTCTTCTAAAAAATGGTCTTTTCTAATAAATTTGAATTAGCCATTGGTTTTCCTAAAGAATATGATTATCTAAAATATGTAAGTAACTCAACATTAAGAGGTTTTCTATCTGACTTATGAAGGGAGAGTAAATACTCGTTGCTATAGATGACACAAAATAAATTCTACCAAGAGTACCTAATTTCTAGAGTATTTTTTTAACACAACTGGTCTATTCATGCGACTTACATTTCTCTAGTTAGATTGTATTTGTTTGACAGCATATGTTTGAATATTATTTAAACAGAACTTTATTTTTTAAATGATGGAATTTAAAGTATATATGAATTGGTTTGTATATTATGGGTTAAGTTTTTCAAAGCAGTAATAGAGCTGTGTGTTAATATGTAGCTTATAATTGAAATGGTACGTATGTGTACATTTTAAGCCTTTCAGTGTAAAATTTCTTAATTGGAATACTCTCTCCCTTGGCTAATTCATTAGGGAAAATATTTATTCCTCAAGTTAATGCTATACAGTATGAAGCAATTTTTACATAGTGTAAACTTGTTTATGATATTTTGATTTCACTTAAAAACTTTTATTTTGCTTCTTGTAACATATAGTTCATACTCAATATAATGAGAAGTGCAGACACACATGAAGAAAATACGTATCAGCTGTCTGGCTTTACAAATGATCATTAAAACACCGCGTCTTACTACTCTGACTCCAAATTATTGTCTTCCCGAACCCAAAAGTAATTTTCACAAGTACATTACACAACAGAACTTCATCTTCTGCTGGTTAGCAGTAGAGGATTTAAATCCATGCCGACAGTTCATTTGACAATGACCTTGAGGGGCTTTGCTTCTTGAAGAAGAAAGCAGAAGCTTGCGGTAAACAAAGTTCACTTCTGACAGATGGATTGAATGACAGAAAGGTTGCGAGTGCCAGAATAGCCCTGGCAGAGGAGGAAATGTTCAGTGGAATCCAACAGGAGAGGAGGTGTGAACAGGTGCAGGGTTGCTGACGGAAGGGGAACCAGATGGAAGGAGCCAGAGCCAGTTTATTTAAAGGAAAAGGCAGAAAACATTGAAAGGCTGTGCGATCAGTGGCTAAAAGTGTTCATAGAGGAAGGTAAAAATTCACAAAGCAAAACTGCACAGTGGGGTAGCTAACACTTAGCATAATGGTAGTAATTTGTGAGTTTAGTTTGGAAGTTGCAATTGAAATACATTCATCTTGGCTCTTGATACCATCAAGTATAGATATTTGAAAGTTGTTTATTTTTTTAAGTTTCTAAGCCTTTTAAAATCCATCCATTAATTTAATTTTTTCCAGCCAGAAGCTCCGTTATGATAATACTAAAATTGTGTCGTCAGCTAGGAAAAGAAAAAAATTTTAAGTGAAGGTTAACGTTCCGTTCAAATTTATCTTGTGATGCCTCAGTTTTGTTCACATATGGGAAGCAAATGCATGGCACTGTTAGGGGACATCTGTAATATCTAAGAAATTTGCTGTGTTAGAATAGATGCTGTTGGTTGCTTTTGTTGTTTTCAGTCTCTATTCACTTTGTGAAGTCCAGTTTGATTGTTTAAGCTGAAATAATACTCTTTAAAATATACATTTGCCTGCCATGATCTGCAGGTTAATTTCTGCTGCTGAGGTTGCCCTGATTTTCTCTGACTTTCAGTGACCTGCCTTTGGGCAGACACCTGCAAACTCAAGTACAATTTATAATAGGAACAGTATGCATAGAGAGGGACAAGAAAAGAGGACTTTCTCATTTTCTTAGACCTATTAAAATTAAACTTTTTCCTCTGCAAACCAAAGACATCCTTGTTAATACTTTGGTCACATTACCCACACCACATATGTGGGTCCTTGTCTGCCCTTGTCCTTAAAAAGTTTCCTACATTACACTGTCAACCAGGAGGCAACAAGAGAGGAGGGGTGGTTAGGAAGCAATCACTGGGAAAAATTATGAGAATGCACAATTATTTTGAAGCTTCAAAAATCTCATAATTTATCTGCAAAAGTTTCTGCACACTTTTCACAAAGATTAAATGCACAGATTAAATTAAACGTGTACTGTATTCATGTGCCCTGTTTTAGAGAAGCCTGGATCAAGTAGATTACAGTTGCGTAAGGCTAGACGTGTTGGGACATTTTGAACTTAGTGATAATATCTATGATCCATGGAGTGTTTTTGTCAGTAAAGAACTGAAATGTGATTAGTAGCTACAGAATATGTTTGTTTACTCCTGTGTTGCTTACGGAGATCAACACTTTCAGTCTTCTTTTTTTTTAGTCTGGGTGAAGCTACATACAATTATATTTTGAGGGAAAAATAGTAAATGATTCTTCTAATAAAAGGAAATTTCTATAACCAGTATTTTAAAATCACCTCTAAAATGTGCCTTTTCTCCTACATGATAAAATTTTGCCCAGTAACTAATGGAATTAATCTAAACATTTACTTAACATCAGTTAAAGCACACTTGTTTTAGTTTTATTCTAATGTACTGATTTTGCCCCTCTCCCATTACAGTTACTGAATGCGTGTACATGAAATGCTACTGGTGTGGTATTGCTGCAGAAAATAATAACATAAAACTCTCCTGAACTATGGGATTTAAATTGGAAGATAATAAAAAGAAATTGCAACAATTAGTGTCATCATTTATCATTTCACACCGCAAATTAAATTGCAGGCTCTTCATAGATGGAACTAATAGCTTCCCAGAAATATGTAATCTTAGTTGTACTCAGTCTAGTGTCTGTTATTAGAGGGCTTGAATTCTCTTGAATAAAGGAATGATGAGTTGATTCCTGTTAAGCAGATATTCAGTATTCACTGGGCACTTGTTCTGTTCTAGCTATACTAGACAAAATGTGAAAATGGAGAGACCACAATCTTCCTTTATAGGTATTCTACAACCTAGCAGACAAGGTTTAGGTAATTACATACATACATGTGTCTGTCTGTCTGTATATAAAATCTAGAAAACAACATAAAGATTTATAAACTTTCTTTAACTTGAGATCATCTCACGTGAATGAATTAATGAAACTGTCCATCTAGTCCAACCCTTAATATACGTGAACTGAGGTGAAGGGAAATTAAGTGAGGTGCCCAAAGCAGCAGTTGTTTAGTGACAATAAAAACTAGAGTTTCCCCCTCTGCCCATATCCCACATTCCATTCCTGTGTACTCATTGATAATACGACTTGTCTAAATAACTCCATTACAATCCCATAGTACAGTTATTTCACAACCTATTGCAGAAAGGAAAAATATTTTACAAGTTCTTGAAACAAAAAAAGCAAAGGTGCTTTAGCTTACAAACAGAAGTTACTGAATGTGCTCTTTAAGTCCCTCCTGGGAGTGGTTGAAAGGACAGCCCCCCACCACTGTTTCTTCTGTGATAAGCACATTACACACATTCACTCTCTTAATCCCCACATGGCCCTACCAGGTGGTTTCCACCGTGAGCCCCATTTTACAAATAAAGAAACTGAGTTGAACACTTTGACCAAGGTCACAGCAGTATTAAGTGGCGGAGTGGGACTCAAGTGTAAGCAATTAGGCTCCAGATTTCAGTTTTATCCATTATACTTTATGGCCTCTGATGGTGGATGTTAAAAATAAGACCTACAGTCAGTTTCCTATAGAAAAATTGTATTAAGCAGGCTAAACAGGGTTCTTGACAGTCAGGCTTCTGAGAGGCTTCTATATGTTAGTACACTTTGTGAATATCATGGAAAGGAATTTAGTTTTCAGTTTCCCAAATTTCTATGACTTATGGAAACATTTTTATTAAAGTAGCATACATCCTCCAGAAATCAGATTTTTAGGAATACACCTGAGGAAAGACCGACCTGATTTAATTTGTGGTAGGACAACTAAAAATTATCATGTGGGGATTACTTTGTTTTAATATGCCTATGAAACCTCATATCCCGTGCCCCACTCACTTCATTTTCATTATAACACATGGGGTTCATCAAGAGAGTAAATAGGTAAGTTTCAACTTAGAATTAGGCCGTCCTCTCTCTGACATGGAGTGTGGGATGGAGATGCATTACTTCAAGAGCAGCTGAATAGTTAGCTGGGGCACAGTCATATTGCAATAAGCTCTTCCATATTTTTTTTTGTGTGTGTGTGTGTGTGTGTGTGTGTGTGTGTGTGTGTTTGGTCAGGGCTGGGTTTGAACTCGCCACCTCTGGCATATGGGACCGACGCCCTACCCCTTTGAGCCACAGGCGCCGCCCAGCTCTTCCATATCTTACTGTCCCAACTTTACCTGTATGTGTTAATAGTTCTTCAAGATAAATTTAGCAGTTAAACAACTAGATATCAATAATTGACATTAGACCCCATTTAAAGCATGACTCTTTGAATAAGATTTTTTAGAATGCAAGGTTATTATGGATGCTTTTGTATATGAACTTTTTAGAACATCTCCTGTCAGAACTTACTGGCACAGATGAAAGTATGGGACCCCAGGTCAGACTCAGCAATAGATTCCATTTTCCTTTACCCCATCGATGCCAGTCTTCCTCCTCCTGAATGTTCCCTTTCCTGCGCTGTGAAGAAATGGAGCAACTCATGGACCGCAGTTCTAGAGTTGAGAAGTTTAGCACTCGTCATGTGTTAATTTTTCTGTAAATATACTTGGAGGTGCCTACAATTTATAATGATTTCAAGCCGTTTCTACCGGTGAGATTTTCTATAAATAACAATCTTGTGGTGATAACGATGACTGGAATTGTGTTTCTCACTGAGACTAGAGTGTGTAGTCCCAGCTTTCCCACCATCTCTCTTTCAGGGTTCTCGAATTATATTTCTTCCAACAAATCAACTCTAGCAATTTTTATGGAAGTTTGAAACCATTCATTAGCTTAGTTGTATTCCTCAAGGTGCAGAAGATGTTTTGGAATAAGTGAAAACTATAAAGACAACAGGTTAATTTACCAGGCAGTGGGAAAGTTTACTAAACTGGCTGTCAGATTGACTGACTAATATGACATCATCTTTTTTTTTTTGAAACAGAGTCTCACTCTGTTACCCTGGGTACCATGCTGTGGTGTCGCAGCTCACAGCAACCTCAAACTCCTGGGCTCAAGCGATCCGCTTATGTCCGCCTCTCAGCCTCCCAAGTAGCTGGGACTACAGGTGCCCTCCACAACACCTGGCTAGTTTTTCTATTGTGGAGATGGGGTCTCACTTTGCTCAGGCTGGTCTTGAACTCCTGAGCTCAGGCAATCCACCCACCTAGGCCTCCCAGAGTGCTAGGATTATAGACGTGCACCACCACGCCTTGGCCTGATCATTTTGATTAACTTTGAAAGGGTTAGTTTCTTAGTAGAAACAATTAACGAATAATAGGATGGTTACTGAAGACTGAGGAAAGAAATCCATGGGAAGGAAATCTCAGTGAATCTATTTCCTGTTTTTAAATTATAGAAAGACTATCAAGTGATGAAGATTTTTTAGTTAAACATACATTAACTTATTAGGGGTCTGCAATCCTTGTACATAACTGGACTTAAAAAAGTACTTTTCCAGCTTGGATATATGGATTCACCTTAATTTAATTTTAAATGTTAATATGTGTTTGGGGGAGTGTGCTTCAAACCAGATATTATTTACCAAAATTAATAAATAAACAAAAGATACCACAGTTGTGTTAGCAGGGACTTCTTCAGGAGTTCTCAGTGTCCCACCAGAATTCTTCTCTTTCGTTTTTTCTTTCAAATAATAGTGGCTGACTTAAGTGAAAAACTTATCAAAGTAAAGAGTCATTTCAATAGTTTCTGAAAATTGTAACTTTGATATCTTCATGAAGCATTTATATTTAGTAGTTTTTGTCAGTAGAACTATTTTTATTTGTAGAATCCAGATTAAAAACAATGTTTTGCTGTAGGGAGGTAGATAAAGGGGTGATGCTGAGACCAGTGTTGTCCAATAGAATTAAATAGGAGCCACACAATATAAGCCACATAGGTAATTTAAAATTTGCAAATAGCCACACTTTTGAAATCAAAATGTGATTAGATGATACTAATTTTAATAAAATAGTTTATTTAACTCAATATATGGAAAATAGTATCATTTCAACACGTAACAGGTACAAAAAAGTATTAATGAAATATTTTTGAATTTTTTCCCTTTAGCCTTAAAGCTGTGGTGTGTGTTGTACCCTCAACTGCACGTGTAGATTCACTCTAGCCGTGTTTCAAGTGCTCCCCAACCACATGTCCCCCATGTGCCTAGTGACTGACATAGCAGACGTCACTGCCCTAGATTTGTGTTGCCCAGTTTCCTGGCTTTCCCACGTTTCCCAGTGTAGACGTAGTTAGGGCTCATGAGCTTAACCCTTGAATTCTATTTCTGCGACAATAGCAATGATTTTCTTAAGACTAGAAGATCATGTCAGCTTTTTCTGTAATTTTGGAGGCAGTAACCAGGATACACTTTGATTAGTCCTTTTTTGTAGAACTGCCACTTTGAGGACGAGGAGGAGGAGGATAGAGGAAGCTGCACTGGTCATTCCTTGAAAAGCTAATGGACAATTAAGTTTACCAGCATCACATTATAAGAAGTTCTGCTGTGTCTTTTTGCCTCATCTTTGCCTTTACATGCTGAGTTGTTGAAATAAATTTGACAACTAAATGACTAACTAGATGCCAATCTGCTAATTGCATTTAGATGCCTTTCAAATGGTGAGCTGGGCTGGACGTAGTTGGTTGCCTTCTTACACGATCCTGATCATGTCCTGTTATCAATGAGAAAACTGAGGTTTAGACGGAGCTGAAGTTCTGCTGTGCCATTAAACAGCCAGTATGAGGATGGAGGCAGGGTTCAAGCCTAGCACTGTGTGTGTCCAAGGCCTGAGCTCACATCCAGCTGTTACTAGTAAATTGTGGAAAATTTTCATTCTTTCTTGAAGGTTGTTCATCTTCGAGATCATTATATTGATTGTTTCACTTTGAGTATTCATCTTCTGGAAAATAATAATGATAAAAATAATAATTGTACTGATCAATATTTTTGAACTTACTATGTATTCGTGCTATTCTTAGTATACTTCACCTGCAATATCCTCAGAATCTTGTAGGGAGAGGTACTGTTATTAACTCTTATTTTTCATTCAAGAAAACTGGGTTATAGGGTATGTGGCTTGCTGGGCATACAGCTAGGAGAAGAGGACTTGGATGCCAAGTCGGGAGACACCAAAGCCTGTTCTCTCAATCACAGGCTCTATGCTTGTAAGCTCCAGTCCTTCTGGGAGTGGAGCTTATGTGCTAAGGGATAAAGGCCAAAAGCCCGCCATCATTTTTGGAGTTGTTCTAGGATTTCAGCTAGATACATTTATTAATATTTTATCAGAGCATGACTTCCTCTTTTGGGGGTAGGCTCAGGACAGGCTACTTTGTGGAAATGAGTCTGAAGGTAGATTTAGAATAAAGGAAAAACACAAGTCTTCAGAAATGGAAAAGGCCTGTCTGTAACTGTAGGAATGGTGAGGACAAAGACTGAGAAATGGCTAGGAGAAAAGGAAGATGTTACTTATGTTACTAAAGCAGAGGAAACAGTTAAGAGTGCTACTTTACTTTGTAAAGTATTACAAATCAAATAGAAATGATGTTAAATCACAAAATGACTTGTGGCAACAACAATCATTTTCTGATTTAGAAGAATAAGAATTTATGTGTAATAAAACAAAAATGACCTCCTGGGATTTTGTCACCCGGCTAAAGTTAGTAGTCAATAGGACACAACCCTAATTTCCATAGACACACATGTTGGGTGTTTGACCAAATGCACACCCATCTCAGCAATAAAGAAAATTCTACTGTATTATAGCAGTTCCCCACTTATTCAGACTTCTGGTTGGGTCAGCCATTTAAAACATAGCCATAAACAGATATAAACGTAAAAGCACTTTTAAAAAGCAAATGACCATCACAAGGCCCTTGCATTTTTGTGTGCAGGATCAATACCCTCATCCTAAGGCATCACTTCAATATCTGAAAACCAAAAAAGCATTAAAAACAAAAAAAGTATGGCAACACATTATAGCAAATAAATTATAATAAAAATTATAAGAAGTGGATCAATTTTCTTTGTGGTTCTTTGAATAATATCTGGGACCTCTGTTGCAATAGATGTTACTAAGTGCCTACGTTTCCAGCTACTGTGTTAAGGACTTAAAAATACAGCAATGAGAAATGACCCCTAACAGCTTCCTGCGGTAAGTAGGCCTACTTATTTTAAATTATGATCCATAATTATCAAGGAGAGTTTGTTGTATTTGGCATAGTTTTCTTAATGACTTTATTAATATATTATATATTATAGATATATTTCTACTGCAAATAGTCAGAATTCTGTATATCTAATACCTAGAAAGTTGTTTCATGTGGAACACCTCTTCTCCCAACATGCCAAGATAAAGGAAGCATTACTCCAGCGTATATGAAAAATAAGATATTGGGGAAATATACTTCATAGTTATAATTCTTACTATTATAGCATGTTTCTAAAAATGTATTTATTCAATGCCCCAAAGGAACCGACATGTTCCCCAGTTAGTAATAGATCCTAGAAAGTAATTTCTAAAGCTTTTTAGTAGACTAGAAACTCTTCAGTTAGTTGGACCATAGTTTGATAATGATGCGTATGCATTGGCAGGTTGTAGAAATGCCATTATAATACGTATTGATCCTGCCAATATCTGATTTGAAGTTATTCATCACAGGGATTAATCACTGAGAATATATAGAAGTAATCTGATATTTTCCAGAGAAGTAAAGTAAGAATGAATCAAGGTTGTTAGTTTACACAGACAAATCAGAAATGGAAATTATGAATTTTTGACAATATGAAGATGCAAAGGCATAATCATGACCTAATTGATTTTATGTAATAGCAAATTTGTCTTTATTCTTTAGTCTGGTGGGTTTGGGTCACTGTATCATGAAATAGGATAAGGGAGTGCTTTACTATCTCACAGGAACTTTGCCCCCTACAGTCACTTAATGCTCAGCTACTAAACACGTTTTAAGGCTGAATATTAGCAAAATGTGCGTTGGATGGGGCTGCTCAGTCCCTCTCGGTACCTACCTGAGCTATCCACCGTATCTAAAGGAACCATTACAGAAGTTGCTCTTACTATTGCTGTAGTAATAAGTGCTTTCCCTGCTCCGGAGCTTGTCCCTTCCCCATCTGTTCCCCACACAGCAGCCAGAGGGATCTTTCTAAAGCGCGAGTGTGATCACAACACTCCCTACTGAAAGCCCCACATTGGCTCCCTATTTCCCTTGGGACGAGGGCCTTAAAAATAGCTCCGTGTTCTGGCTCCTGCTTACACCTCCAGTCTCACCTTCCTTCAGTACTCTCCCCTCCACCCACTGCTCACTGCCACCCCACTGCATATCCACTCCGGCCTCCAGTCATGCCAAGTCTGTGTGCGGTTTTCCAAAGGCACCTGGTGGTCTGTCTTCCCTAGGGCTTTGCACACACCGTCCACTTCACTTGTAACAATTTGCTTCTCATTCCTTGCATGGTTGATCACTACTCTTATTTTCAGCTTCTAATTTCTTAAGCTTCCTGATATCCTTCCTCACTATTCCTAGCCACTTCCCAACTCCTGTCCTATCCACCTGTATGGCATATAGTCCTACTTTAATGTTTATCATACTATTTTAGTTCTTCTATTTTGTTCACTTGACCATAAACTCTTTGAGGCATGGTCTATGTCTTACATACTGATGTAGCCCCATACTTTCGTGCTTGACACAAAGTAGTTGCTTAAGTATTTGTTGAATAGGTAAGCGATACACTGTTTGAGTAAATAAACCTCTCAGGTAAGGCAATGCCATGGGGTAGAAAGAACACTGGACTTGGAGTGAGAAGATGGGTTTGGTTCCAGCGTTGCCACTTTCTAGCTGTGCGGCCTTGAGACAGATTTCTTCATTCCCTGAGTTTGAGAGTCCTTACCTGTTAACAGAAATGTCTGCTCCATCTCCCTGTCTCACAGAGTTGTTATGAAGAAAAGAGAGAGGTCAATGCCTTTGAATGTGCCTTGTGAAGCAGAGAACACAGACATGCAAAGGATGATGCCAGAGTGAGAGTCTGGGGTTTTGTTCTGAGTAAATACAAGTTGTGCAGGTGTAATAAGAGGCAGTATCTAGTTGAGCGTACCCTCTTTTGCCTGGAAGGTCAATTTTCAAATTATTTTTTAGGTACTGTAAAAATATTTTTGGAAAATAAATTATTTTTAGGGATGTTCCTGTTAAATATTTCATTTTCTTTGTGTATATTTCTTTGAGAGAAAATGACCTCCTTTCTTTTTCTGCTTTCTTTCCCAGAAGTGACTCGCTCTGATCTGATAAGTCATTTTCAACATTGCACTGAAAGTTCTAACATACTTTGCAGTGAAGAAAATAGAAGTAATTTACTCTGGGAAATATATGTGATGCCATTAAGTTTTTTGCATACTTGAGGAACTTGGGGTTACAGAATCCTAGTCCTCTGCCCTTTTCCGTTTAACAGTTCTACATTTGCTCAAATATGAGAACATAGTCCCATAATCCCCCATAAGCAAGCATAGGATATTTGATTCTTCTTAAACATGCAAGACATCGTGCTGTCTACTAATCATATTATTGTTTTGCTTTGTTTATTATTGCCCATAATAGTAAGGCTAAATTAAATTGTTGGCCAAAATAGGGTTACTTTGTTACATTCTCCTCTTCTAGTCAGAAGACAGGACAATACTTAACATCTGTGAGGATATTTAGTACTTTCTGCTTCTTAAAGTTGTTTATTCATCTGTTCAGTCATTCATTTGTTTATTCATTCATCAAGTATTTGTTGACCGCTCAACTTTATACCAGACACTATTCCAGGTTTGGGGGATAAATTAATGAGGAAGACAAAGGTCCCTCTTCTGCATCCCAGATATATGCACATATCTTATCTTTCCTGGGAGTCCTGCTTGAGGCAGGAGATGTGTTTGTGGTACATTTCAATGTTTTTGCAAAGGTCAATATTTTTATTTTTGAGGAGTATACAACTGAGTGCTGATGTCATTGTAGGAGGAAGTAATCCAATAGCATATGGGACAAATGAGAAAGGAAAAGGAGAACTAGCTTGGGATTTTGCTGTCCAAGTGGATCATATGGGTGTTAAATGACATGTACACATATGGACAATTGAAATAAGACTCTTATCCTTTCAACCTTCTCGTGTTTCTCTCTGTATCCCTTGTAAAATAAGACAATGAACCATAATGATTCACTGTGAACGTGAGTGTCAGACTGTCCTGGATTTTCTGGCTATCCCCTTTAATAACTGGAGAAATTGGACAAATTATATAATCTCTCTAGGCCCCCATTTTCTCATTTATGCAGTGACAATAATAAGAGAAACTACTTTATAAGGTCTATATGAGGATTAAATAAAAACATATGTAAAGAGTTTAGCTTCTGGTAAACATTAATAAAGAGTGGCTTACTAAATTGATTAATCCTTTAAGGTTGGATTTTTTTTGGCCCTGTTTGAATGACGAGACCCGGTATTGAAAGAACAAAGTAACTTGTCCATAGTCACATAGGTAATAAGAAGGTAGATGTCATACTCTGAACCTCTCTCTGGGAGTTTTGCTGTACTCCACTACCTCTCAAGATACAATCCCAGAATACAGAGAGAATCAACCAAGAAAAAAGTATGCATGTGTTTGTTAAAAAAAAGAAGAAGAAGAAGAAAAACACAACAAACAATAAACAAATATTCTAGGTATTACTAGATTTCCTTTCCATAGTAAGTTAGCAATTATGAAATTATTCTATGTGTATTCTAAGTTTGGAAAAATGAGTAAATATGTTTAGGATAATAGGTACCGAGTTTCTCATTATTGGGGAAGAAAATTTTAGTTATGGAGAGAAGGGAGACAAGGTTCCATCCATATTGTTGGATTGTAATTGGAAATGTCAGGATGAATGAGTATATTTATATAGACATATAAAGGCAAGTATTTGCATTTATACTTCCACATTTTCGTATACGTTTATATCCTGACTTTGTGTACTAGGGCACCCTGGAATCAATGACTTTGCAGCAGTAGTAAGCACCACCTAATGCCAGATCTTGGTCTCTAAATAGCATTCTCTACGATGAGGCATGCAAAGAATCCGTAGACAGATGCTGGCTCCCAGACTCGTACAAGGACAGTACAAGATGAACCTGCAGCGCCTTGTGAGGACAGAAAGCCAAGAAGTGAACCAGAATAATGGGGACACGTCACACAGCAGCCACTGGCCAAAACCTAGATGAACTGAGCATAATAAAAATGATCGTAAGGGATGATAACCCAGTGAATAAAATAAGAATCCGTGACTTTATGCTGACATCAATAAATTAATAGAAAGGAAAAATCTTCCTTATAATGCAATATTAACTAATAAATTGAGACATAATGATGGAGTAGAAAAGCCATCGTTGGATGTAAAACCTAGAGAGTGAGAGTTTGATAAGGAATAAGATATTTACACAGTCTCAGTAGCTCCCAACAAATTACCTATAATTTCAAAGGGGAAAACAGTAACTTTATAGTGGAGAAGCTGGGAAACCTCGCCTAGCCAGTGTGGTGCTGAGGCTGGCTGCTACCAGGTCATGAAAGCCAATGATGTGTATTTTTTCCCAACTTGGTGTATAGTGAAGTAATTTTGGTAGCTTAAAATAGAGCATGGCAGAAGCATCTGTACTAAAAATTGGTAAACACTAGAAATGAGGGATTTCCCACTCCTGGAGACTAGTTGTTAAACATTTTCCATCACACCAATGATATTAACCACGTGATCAAAGCTAATATCATCACTACTGGGATAGATATATATCTTGTGTCCAATCTCACGATAGCACCCAGTACCTCCCTGCTGTCTGTATCTATAGTCCTTCAAGAATGGTTTTCAGCCACTAGGTGTGTTATAAATGAATTTTGAAACACCAGTATGCTACTGTCACAAAGCTCTCAATATTGTACTTTTAAAGGAAAACTCTTAATCAGGAGATCTGTATGTCTAACACTGGAGCTGCAGACATCAGGTTCTTGTTCTCAGACTCAAGACTTTCGTTGCTTCTGTCCCAGGTTCATTGTTGAGCTTTAGGATCACTAGAAACTCTTCATCCCTTAAGCTAACTGTAAATTGAAAACTTTTAAAAAACGTATTCAACAAATCATTTTTACTCTGTGAGATGGACATTTTTTTGTTTGTTTTTTTTTTGTGGTTTTTGGCCAGGGCTGGGTTTGAACCCGCCACCTCCGGCATATGGGACCAGCGCCCTACTCCTTGAGCCACAGGCGCCGCCGAGATGGACATTTTTGATATGAAAACGTTGAATACCAGAACAGTAAAGATAATTCCTCAGTCTCCATTAAAAAAAAAAAAAAATGGGTCGATGGGCACTTGGACTTCTTCCATGACTTAGCAATTATGAATCAGGCTGCAATAAACAACATCGACCCATGAATGGATCGATAAATTGTGGTTAATGTACGCCATGGAATATTATGCAGCCTTAAAGAAAGATGGAGACTTTACCTCTTACATGTTCACATGGATGGAGCTGGAACATATTCTTCTTAGCAAAGTATCTCAGGAATGGAAGAAAAAGTATCCAATGTACTCAGTCTTACTTTGTAAGAAACTTTCATAAGAAAGCTATAACCCAATTATAGCCCAAGAAGAAGGAGAAGGGGAGAGGAAGGGCAGAGGAGGGGGGAGGCTGGGTGAAGGGAGCGTAATTGGTGGAACCACACCTACAGTGCATCTTACAAGGGTACGTGGGAAATTTACTAGGTGTAGAATATAAATGTCTTAACACAATAACTAAGAAAATGCCAGGAAGGCTATGTTGACCAGTTTGATGAAAGCATTTCAAATTGTATGTAAAACCAGCACATTGTACCCTATGATTGCATTAATGTACACAGCTATGATTTAATAATAAAAAAAACTTCATTTGTCCATCTTAAAAAAAAATTGAAAGGTAAAGATCACTGTGGCCATTGTTAGAAAATACAGTCACATATAGTCAGCTATAACTATAATTGGAAAAAAGGAGTGACTAAGTTTCAGTATGTGCTTAGTCTAAGTTTGAGGCCTGCCTGTAGTACTTGTCCACTTCTCTTAATTCAGAGTCTTTCCCAAGAACACATTGATGTCGCCCACACATGTGTGAATTACAAGTGGTATGGATCACTTAGAGAATAAAAAGGGATGCTCCTATTCTAAAGCATGTGCTCCTTTTAAAAATAGGTTTTCTTGGGGTAGTTCTTTTTTATTTATTGTTGGGAAATCATTGAGGGTACAATGAACCAGGTTACACTGCTTGCATTTGTTAGGCAAAGTCCCTCTAATAATTGTGTTCTGCCCCCAAGAGGTGTGCCATACCCTGTGACCCCCCACCCCTCCCTCCTTCCCTCTCTCCACTCTCTTGGGGTAAATTTAAATGTAATAAAAGTCAGCAACTTTAAATTTGCAGTTAAATGTGTCTTGACAAATGTATACAGTTGTAGAATTATCATAATCGTGATGTAGAACATTTTCATCAACTCCGAAATTTCCCTTGTGCGTTTCTGTTCCCCCTCCTCATCTCCTTACCTTCCTGTCACTTAGACTTTACCTTCTAGTATGTCATGGAAATGACACCTAAGATGTGCCTTTGGTGTCTGGCCACTTGACATGCACTGCATTTGAAGCTCATCTAGGTGTTGTGTGTGGCGGTAACTTGTTGCATTTGCTCTTGAGTATACCTGCCACTCCATTGTGAGGCTGCACCATTGAGCAGTTGATCTGGACATTTAGGTTGTTTCCAGTGTTGAGCTATTGTGAACAATAGCTCCATTTTAATAACTACTGAGAAATTCTTCTTTATTGCCTTTGCTTTTCTTCCAATTTATAAAATAGGGCTAACTGCAAGTTGGTTAAAGAAGATTATCAATGTTTCAAATGAGAACTGAGAGAAAACCAGCTGGGGAGACTGGCTTGACTGTCCTGGAGGAGGCTCTCACACCCAGCTGTAAGCAACCTCTCTTTTTCTATGCTTTGGTAGTTTTTTTTCCTGTGTACCTTTCTTAAGAAGTATTTTACCATCTACCTTTTTTTTCCATTTTGAACTCCCTGCTTGGGGCCAAGACTATGTCTTGTTTATCTTTATTTGACCCAGTGCTTAGTGGAATGTCTTTCACATAATAGAGTTATGATAAATACTTAATGAATTGATTTGGAGTCTTCCCTAGTTCCTTCTTGGATATCTAAGTGGTTTTCATTAATTCTTTTGATCCATTATTGCATTACCTCTGGAGATTTAATAAATTTCTTTAAATAAAAATATTTTTAACCCCACCTCTGCCCTTAAATCATTCAGTATGTAACTTACAAGCAGATTACAAATTCCGTGTGACCCTCAGAGTTTGGTGTGTGTGTATGTGATTTTGTTGTTATTGTTGCTGTTGTTTTCAGCTATTCAGTGAGAGGGTTGGTGAAAGACATTCGAGGTTCCCTTTCAGTTGTAACATTCACCTGCAAGAGGAGACGGCAACACGGGGAAGGGGTAAGGGGAGGGGGTGAACATGCCAGGTTTCTATGCCGTGAAAAATAACACGTAATTTCTCAAGTAGAGTGAATTGGAGGAAGATTCAAGAAACACAGACTCATGTGTAACTCAACATTAGGTGGTAGAGTTTTTTAAAATTGTTTTACTTTATAAGAATGTCTACCATTAATACAGTAGTTCTTTGCTATAGTAGATTTAAATATCACTAATTAGCTTCTCATTCTAAAAATTGATGATGAGATTGGCAACCCCTTCACGTTGAGGAGCTGTAAGTGCCAGTTTGTAATGGGTAGTCTAACTTGCAACTATTATCTTGGTGTTTTATTATAAATATTAAAAATATTTGTTTAAATATTTTAATGTTTAAAATATTATCTTATTTTTTCCTTTTTAAAAAAATTTTGGATTAATATGAGGGAACATAGATTAGGTTACATTGTCTGTGTTTGTAAGGTAAAGTCTGAGTGTTGAAGTTGAGTCCTTCACCCAGGTTGTGTGGCCTACACCCCTACATTGTGCCCCTGAGGTGGGAACTTACCAAACCCCTCGCCCCTCTCCTCTTCTTGAATTTCATTGTGTTTTTCTCTCATGTGGGTCTGTAGTTGTTGATCTACTAGTTTCAACATAGTGTTCAGTACACGGGATGCTTGCTTTCCCATTCTCAAGGTATTTTCCTTAGGAGAATGTTCTCCATGTCCAGCCAAATAAATATAAAACATTCAAAGTCTCCATCTTTTTACATATAACACAATTTATTGAGCCATTCATGTGTTGATGGGTTCTTGGGTTGAGGATTGAGCTGCTTTAAACATTAGAGTGTAAATGTCCTTATGATAAAATGATTTTCTTTCTTCTGGGTAGATACCCAGTAATGTGATTGTGGGATCAAATGGAAAGTCTACTTTTAGGTCTTTGAGGATTCTCCATACTTCTTTCCAAAAGGGCTATATTAGTTTGCATTCCTACTGATGCGTAAGTGTTCTGCTCTCTCCATATCCATGCCAGCGTCTGCAGCTTTGGGATCTTGTGATGTGGGCTCTTCTCCCTGAGATTAGGTGCTATCTCAGCATGATTTTGATTTGCATTTGTCTGATGAGTAGGGATGATGAGCATTTTTTCATGATTTTGTTGGCCTTTCCTTTGCCCTGTTGGGAAAAGATTCTGTTCATGTCTCTTGCCCAGTGATTAATGGGGTTGTTTGTGCTTTTCTTGTTGCTTTGCTTGAGTCCTTTGTAGATTCTGGTTATTAGCCCTTTGTCAGATTCATAACATGTGAATATCTTTTCTCATTCTGATGGCTCTTTTCTTTGTTGATCATATCCTTAGCTGTGCAGAACGTTTATTAACTTGATCAAGTCAAGTTAAATAAAATTTATTTTTGTTGTTGCTGCAATTGTTAACGGTATCTTCGTCATAAATTCTTTGCACACTAGAAAAAAAGATTTAAATCTAAGACATAAAACAATAAAAATTCTAGAAAAAAGTGTAGAGAAAACTCTTTATGACATTAGTATAATTATTGTATTAAAAAATATTTTAGAGACAGAATCTCAGTCTGTTGCCCAGGCTGGAGTGCAGTGAACATGATCATAGCTCACTGTAGCCTTGAACTCCTGGGCTCAAGTGGTCCTCCTCTCTCTGTCTCCCAAATAGCTGAGACTATAGTCATCTGCCACCATGCCTGACTGATTTTTCTTATTTTTTGTAGAGATGGGGTTTTGCTGTGTTGCCAGGCTGATCTCAAACTCCTGGGCTAAAGCTATCCTCCTGCCTTGGTCTTCCCAAATGCTAAGATTAGAGGTGTGAACCACCATGCCAGGCCTATCTTGGTATAATTATTAATAGTGCCCCTTTTCACCCCCAGATGGGAATTGGTTTGGGACAATGCATTTATAGTCGCTGAATTTTCAGCACCCTAGGTCTCTGTAGGGAGACCTATTTCTCCTGCCCTAGCTGGGCTCTGACCTGGATATGGTTACTCAGTGAAAGAGCCCACAGGGCTCTTTTCAAGCTGGCCCCCTCAGCAACCTGGTCTCCAGCTGGCAAAGCATTAGCCACTGTTTTCCTGGGATGTTTTCGAAAAAGCTTTTGCCTCCTCAGATAAGACTTAAGCAGATTCTCCAGCTATGCTTAAAGATTGCAGCCTTCCTTTTCCTTATGTCAAGGATATAAGAACATCCAATCATTCAACATTCACTGCCCACTTCCTGTATGGCAAGTACTGCGCTGGGCTCAGAGTATAGACAGACAAAGATGACAAAAGGGGACAGACGTGTAAGACAATAACTAGAGTATGAAGAATGCTGTCTTTTAGGATGTATACAACATACAGCGAGGTTATTGAAGAAAGAATCGTTAATTTAGAAGTGGAAGGAAGGAGAGCGGAAGAATTTTGAGCCAGATCTTAAAGGAATCGTGTGCATTTTTCAGGGGGACCGGATGGGAGGGAGACATTCTAAGAAGATGAAGAGACATGTGCAGTGATCCACGGCCAGAAAGGACGTGGTGTGACTGGGGAGGAGAAGTAGCCCAGTTTGACTATCCATTTGTTGCAATATACTAGTTTGGAATTGAGTGTGAGGCAAGACCTTGGACCACAGCCAGGGGATGTTGTTATTAGAAGTACCAGAAGGGACTTTATTTCACATTTAGCATGGACCCCTGATGATTCCATTTGAGGGAGGTGTGGGTGTATTTTCATTCTGGGATGTTACACTACAACATTACCACATGCATTGACCAATTTTAATACAGGCTTTCCTTATGTTGCTTTATAATTAGAAGCCAGTGAGTTGAAGTTCCACAGCGGTATGTAGACTAGTAGTGATTGCTTTATGGAATTGTTTATTTTTAGTTTGGCAAAGGCTAGGCAGTAAGTATCTCAATTAGTAAACTAAAGCAGCATGGATGAGAAATGCCCACAAGGAGATCAAGAGTTGGAAATAACGAACTCAGTTAATTGAAGGAAACCCTCATATCCCTTCCCAACATTTAGAGTTTAAAGAACCAACCTGTGTGTGTCTGTGTGTGTGTGTGTGTGTGTGTGTGTGGCAAACACACAAAGTGTCGGTGTCCAGGGTGCTTCCAGCAATGACATCCTTCACATTCCTCAGGTTGTAATTGTTAGGAAGTTTCCCTCCTTAGGAGCCACGGTGATTGGCCACCCAATGGGGTAGGTCAGTGTCCTGGCACAGTGGGATAGATGTTGTCTTTAACTACAGAAGTTTTTCATCTTGCAATTTCTCTCAATGTGTCCCAAGAAGGATTGAATTATGACGTGCTGGGGGAAGTTATTAACTTTCACGTTCATATTTATACTCACATTGTATGGGCTGATGTGTGAAAGTATTTAATGCAAACATACGTGTGGCACTGCAGAATCATTTTCTTGCCTCTAGACAGAGTCTCCTACATTACGTTTGAGATTCCATTTTAAGTTTCGGAGGAGAAACAGAAGCAGTCTGCACAGCTTATTTTTAAGAATTTAAACATTGTTGAAGAGTTAAGTCTTGCTTTTACAAGAATTCCAGTATCTGTAGGAGATATTGACCATTCAGAAGATGAAAGATTAACTGGTAGTGCAAAACATTCAGAATGTTATTGGAAAAAAGGTGTCTGTGCTTTAAAGTTGCAAAATACTATTATTCAGCTGCCATGACTTTTTGATTTTTTTAAAGCTGCATAACCCTTTTGAAAACTTATTTAACATTGTATAAAAGGTCCTTTGGATTTTTCCCTTAAGGGTAGAAAGTGTCTGTAGAAAGATTGTTGTCTTCTGCTTAACAATTTACTACATATCAGCTCTCTATAGTCTGTAGGGGAAATGATGGGGATCTATGCATCTGCAGATTAAATTTCTGTATGTCTCCTTTCTGTTTTGCAGACTGGAAAAAGATAGCATTCAGCAGAGCTTTAGCAACGAAGCAAAGGCCCAAGCCCTCCAGGCCCAGCAAAGAGAGCAGGAGCTGACACAGAAGATACAGCAAATGGAGGCCCAGCATGACAAAACTGGTAGGTGGTAGGGAAAGATTAGAGCCTGGGCACTTACTCACAAGCCAGGCCCACGCCTTACTGTGAAATGACATCAGGAACACCTGTAACCTTTGGCTGGCCGAAGGGAGCAGATGCTAACTACACCGGAGATTCCGAATTACATATTAGTTAGCGTTTAAAAGAGAAAATGGAAAGTATTGCCCACTGTCTGTTGATTTCAGAGTGCTGCTCTCACATCTGTTGCACCATCTGGATTATGAGTTTATTTACCTGTGTTCAAGAAACGTAAAGCTGAGAGAGACCACAACAAAGTAGAAAAACAAAGGGCTTGTTTTTGGCTGGGTTTTCAGGCACACATGTTATATAAAGAAAATAGCATCAGAAGCTCTGCGGGAAATGCTCTGAGCTTACAGTTAGAGTCTCCTGAATAGCATTGAACAGTTCCCACAGTACACACATTATAGCTACTCTAAAAGCCTAATGAGTTTGCTTCAGCATCCAAACTGGAGAAAAGCTTTAGCCATTAATCGGTTCTTAATTCACTGTCGCAGCTGGATGTAATTCAGTGGCTCCAAATTGATATGTTCCTTTATTTAATCTTTGCAGCTTCGAACATTTTTAGCATTTGTATGATTTCCCTACCTCCCCCAACCCAATCTAGAGTGATGTTTAATCCTTTGCATTCTTCAAGTTCTCACAACTGCTGTTAAAATTCACTAATACAAGGCATTGACCACAGCTGGCAGCTTGGCTAAAAATTGCCATCTTTCATCACATTGGCACTATTCTGCAGACTGAGTTGGCCAGTAACTCTTTACCTTTAATTTGAAAGTAAAATGCACTTTGAAAATAGGCAGTTTGATTTGTTCAGGCATTGCATTCTGTAGTTTCTTTCACTTTTGAGTTGTGTGTTCACAGACAGTGTTAGTCAAAACAAGACAGTGTCGGTCATTAGAATTCCACACCACATTCTCCACGCTGATTGTACTATTAAAACAAAAGTTTAATTGATCCTGTCTCTTCCAGAAAAATGTTGCTTAATTTTAGTGCCTTGATTTATTTTGATTTGTATGCTCTATGCTTTTTGCCAATCTTTAGCTAAAATTCAAAAGAAATAAAGGGCCTATTAAAACTTACCATATGAGGTAATTCTCACATGATTTAATGTACATGAGATTTGATGATACAGGAAAACATTATTTCTTATCCTATAGGTGAAAAATTACTAACATGAAATTTACTAAAGAATCCACCTATCTATAAAGAAGTAAAATGTCATAATGACTCACATAACCCCCCAGCACTTCCAGGAGAGGTTTTCTTCTAACAGTGTTTGGCCCAATCAAATGAAAATTCACCAGATTTAGAAGATATTTATCCACTAACAAAAAGAGGAAATTATAGGGTAAATTATTGTTTGCCCCCACCGCTACCAGGATCGTGATGACCAGAGTCTTGGGCAGACTCTGAGTGCTACATTTTTTAATTCTTAAAACGACCTTAAGAACACTTTCTTTTATTTTGCATGCCCCAAAAAATCACATTCTTCAGTTTTTTGGGTTTTGTTTTTTAATCAAATATCCAGTGAAGCTCCTGCTGTTGACAATAAAATTAAAATTCTAAGGAGAATCACGCATTTCACCTTCATAATTAGAGAAGGCTGTGCACAATGGGGGAGGGTGATAGCAAACTGCACAAATGTGAAGCAAAGCATGAGCTCAGGGCAGAAGACACCTCCTCGAGGATTTTGGTTTTCAATTATCCGGTTGTGTGAGTTTTTGACACTCTGTTTATAGTTAATTTGTCAAAATAAAAATATAGTAACTTGACTATTACAGAGATATAAGCATCTATGACTTCACTTGAGGCATTCGACAATTTATTAAAATGTTAAAGCATTACACCGAGTTAGTATGATCAAAAATGTTCCTGGTATATAATTATTATGAAAAGAAATGACTCACAGGATTTAGTGTCTTGTCTTTGACTTAGGGCATTGAGAGTGACCTAGAGTCTTACAGGAAATGTATAGTGGGCTAAGTGCTTTACTGCTCTGGGTATAGAAGCACGGCAGAGCTATAACCACAAACATCTTACCTTGGTGGGGATTTATTATTATTTCTAGAAAATGAACAGTATTCATTGCTGACCTCCCAGAATAAATTTTTGACAAAATTAAAAGAAGAATGCTGTACATTAGCTGAGAAACTGGAACAAATCTCTCAAAAAAGCAGGTGGGTAATGTTATGCAATATTTTCAAAGCACTATTTGTGTAATTACTGTAATTTTTCCTTTAAAAATGCATTTCTACTATTTTATGGCCTAATATCAAAATTAGGTATCTGTTAATATAAGTTTTCTATGAAAATTTCCACACAGACATTTTTATGTTTTTTTCATGACTATGAATATGTACTATTAATTTTTATTGTTTAGAATTGAAATGTGAAATTTCAGAAAACAAACGTCAAAATGACAATAATAAGAGGATGCAGATAAATAACCAGTTTTAAAACCTTGTGTTGATACAGTTAACACATTGTAATCTATCATCACAGTTCTCCATGAAAACAGAAAAGCTATCTCTAGGTCAAATAATAACAGATGAAATTTGTACATATAAAAATGAAAGTAAATGATATTTGGAAATAAACTAAACGATCCTTTTCTTTTCCTAAAATTGTTTTCATCATTTATTTAATAGATATACTGCTCTTACATAAATTCATTTATTGGAATCTTAATGACTTTTTTCTGCACATTTTCTAGTCAGATTATCTCAACGAATAAATTATTTTATGTTCTAAATTGCAAGAAGTCTGGTTCTTCATCTCAGCTCTGACAGGAACTATGTAATCTTGGACAAATTTATTTGGCCTACTTGAATTGTAGTTTCTTCTTTTATGAGTGAATGACATTGGACAGAATCACTTTGAACTGAACTGTAAAAGGCAAAGTTCATGTAACTATCTAGATGTCAAATATCACTTTACATCTACAGAGAGCAAGGAATGTGGCTCAGCAAACAAATTACTGGCTTAGGTGTTTCATTCAGAAAGGATTTCCAGGAGGATCAGAGCATAGCTGATTACTCCGAGCTCCATCTTGGGTTCCCGCATCAACCAGCTATGTGAGTTGATAGAATCCACATTCCTGAATCCTTTGATGAAATGGAGGGGTTATGAGTCCAATTCATTCTGCTCACAAGAAGGAAGAAGCTTCTAAAACCAACTGGAATGTGCTTGGACATGTATGCCTCTTAGCATGTACTAACTAAATAACTTATTCTGGTGGAGGAAAAACCTCAGTGTTTCACAGTGCAGATATTTTCAGGAAATTTGACCAAGAAAACCAAATGATTTTGTCATAAAAGAAACCCTCAGAAAATATCAACAGTGACTATTCCTAACCAGACATATCTGATTTGCCCCACATAAATCCAAAAGTAAGTAATTTGTTAAAAACAAACCAGATCTATATAATGTAGGGGAAAATGATATTTATCTGGAATTTATATGATTGGGTTATGTCTAAGGTTGGTTTGTGGATGATTATTGATAAATTATCTTGCTCTCTAAGGTGGCAAGGTAATTGAAATATATGAAAGTGACAAGGAGCAGGGTATGGGGGCTCACACCTATAATCCCAGCACTTTGGGAGGCCAAGACAAGAGGATCACCTGATGCCAAGCGTTCAAGGCTGCAGTGAGCTGTGATCATGCCACTACGCTCTAGCCTGGGCAACAGAGTGAGACCGTATATTTAAAAAAAAAATACAAGCAATAGAAACAAAGGTGTTTGGTTTGTATTATTATAGCTGAGAAAACCAAAGCTGTTTAAATAACTACCAAGTGGCAGTGCCAGGGTTCTAACACAGGTATTTCTGATTCTGAATAATTATAATACTTTATGTCTACCAATAAGAAAATTGAGGCCCAGTAGTTATGATGGAAAAATTAATTTTTTAGTTCATGTGGAAAAGTAGGCATATTTGACATGTAAGGGTTAAGCTGCAAATCTGGGTTAACCTGTACTCTGTGCCCATAGGCCCTGTTTTTCTTCCTCTAGATTTAGCAGCTTAGCCTGTGCTCACCTAGTGAACCTGAAATTCATCATCCCTCCAGCTCCTTTTCCTTCAGATTCCTTGGGCTCCTGACCACTACTTTGTAAATTGAATGTGTTCCTTTGTATCTGATACATAGACGGCACTTAATACATATGTATCGAATGAATGGATGCTGGATCAATGAAACAAACAAGAGCAGTGCTTCGAGCGGCGCCTGTGGCTCAGTGAGCAGGGCGCCGGCCCCATATACCAATAGTGGTGGGTTCAAACCCAGCCCGGCCAAACTGCAACAAAAAATATAGCCGGGCATTGTGGGAGGCGCCTGTAGTCCCAGCTACTGAGGAGGCTGAGGCAAGAGAATCGCCTAAAACCCAGGAGTTGGAGGTTGCTGTGAGCTGTGATGACATAGCACTCTACCAAGGGTGATAAAGTGAGACTCTGTCTGTTAAAAAAAAAAGAGTAGTACTTCCCGACATCCTGAGCTGACTTCTGATTCCAGCCTGTTCTTTGCTGCTGACAGGCAGTGTGCAGTAGAGAATACTGCAGAATTCAGAAAGAACTAGGTTTGACTCTCATTCTGCCTCTTAGCTACTGTAACCTTGGGCACATTGCCTAATCTCCCCAAACCTCAGCTTCTCCATCTGTAAGAACATTTCTAAAGCCATGTTGCAGGATTCTTGTGGGAATCAGAAGTGTATATATAGATATGCGAACATACATATTTGAAGAGCCTAGCATAATACTCGACTCATAGTAACACACACTAGCTCCAATTATTGTCATTGATGGCATTGTTTTAAGGAGGTTGGTAATTTGGATCTGACTTCACCAACCTATTTTTGTCTTTTCCTGGGAAAGGTCTGACTACCATTTTCTGATAGATGGAAAGTCTTTGCTACAAAGAAAACCTCTTTAAGGGCAAAGCAGGATCAGGATAATGTGGATCTGGTTGTGTTTTGTAACTCTGAAGAATTAAAATAGGAACCCACTATAACTACAATTTGATCCAAAACTAAGGCCCGGCAAGTAGTAAACGCTCTATAAATTATTGTTTATTATTTAAAAACTTTTAAGAGCCCCTAATGTTTACTAAAGGTTCAGGATGTGTCCCTCACAAGAAAGTAGTAGGGCAAATTGTAGGGTTGATGTTAGGGTTGATTTTAGAGTTGTTTGTGTGGGATCCAGTCTCATTTTTCCTTGACTTCTTACTATGACATTTTCAGTAAGTCATTCATGCCAAACTTAACATTCCATTTTGATGTTACCTTCTGCTTTGAAACCACCTATAAAACTTGAAGGGCTCAGAGTGTTTCTTTTTAAATAAAAATTACCAACATAGTAAAAAAAAAAAAATACCAGCATAGTAAAGCTGTAGAAACACTCCAGGAGTTTACTTCTGCTCACTCTATACTAAACTTTTAGGATAAATAATTTCCCCTGTGCTTTGAGGTGAGGAAAGTCTTGGAGTTTCTAAAGTTCTGTCATTGTGGAAACTCAGTCTCCAAAATAATTATGTAATCCATCTGGTAATTTTGGTCTAGATTTTCCTCAGAGTACTACAGTAAAAATTTTCCTGAAAGTAAGTGTATTTATTTTGCATCAATCAATAATTAAAGCTTTATTTTTTTTTTTGCCTTCCTGTCTTTACTAGCAACATTTCTCTAAGAGTTTTATGTTATTCAAAATGCCAAACTAAACAAATGGATTCATACCATTTAAAAAAGCTTTTTTCCTCACAGATCTAGTCATTTGACTAGAGGCCCTGCAGAATCACGAGGAAAGCTGACAATCTGGGCTCGCTGTACCCAGAGACTCTTACTCTCTGCCCCAGCCTCATGCTAGGATGCTCTGTGAAAATGTTTTGAAATGGTACCTCTGTGTGTGTATGTCTGTTGTGTGTGTTTTCTCCCCAAGTAGACCGTAAGTCGCATTATGGCTGTGACGACTGCTTCTGTTCTCTGGAAGCCTCCACAGAGATTAGCACTGTACTTTGCGCGCTGTGTGTATTCCACACCGCACGCAGTGGTGTCTGTAACCCCAGGGTTTGTGAATGGCACGTCCCATTTTAAAGCTAAAAATGAACTGCTGATTCTGTGCATTTTATATAGCTTGTTTTTGACCATCAGGCAAGAGAATTAATTCCATTTTGCTTTTAATTGGCACAAGGCAGACATTCTGGCTGATTTTAGTTGAAGCTCACATAAACTTTCCCTATCCTTCCTTCTGTATTCCCCAGTACTCTGAGAGCTTCTTACAGTTATGGGGTTGTTTTTGAAGGAGGTAAATGGAGATATTTAAATATCATTGGAACAACTGTGATTTTTCTTTATCAAAGTGAAGGAAGTGTTCCCTCGCCCCAGACGCTTAGATGAATCAGCAGGAAACCGATGCAGTGCAGTTTGCAGTGTGAGCTGACACCTGGCCTGGGAAGAGCTGGAGGGGTTGGGCCCTGGTTAGCAGAGAACCCCGGCAGGGGCAGAGTGGAGCCCTAGAGCTCTGGTGCGCGCTGGGTTTTAGCCTCTCAGCACTCGCACTTTGAAAAGAGCCCGATAAAGCACAGAACCGGGCTCCGCATGGTGGTTTTGCTTTTCTTCTTTTCTGTCATTGTCACTTTCTGGGTTGCTCGTCTTGTGGATTGATGTCTAACGCTGCCCATT
This sequence comes from Nycticebus coucang, assembly GCF_027406575.1. Classification (NCBI taxonomy): domain Eukaryota; kingdom Metazoa; phylum Chordata; class Mammalia; order Primates; family Lorisidae; genus Nycticebus; species Nycticebus coucang. Next base: position 11,567,968 of record NC_069789.1, on the reverse strand, counting down.
GTGTATTTGTGATCTGCGTTTTGTAATTAAGAGGAACAATGGGAGTCCATGGGGTCTCGTTAGATATAATGGTTGGTTTAATTTGTTTCACTTCTATCTTGTTAATTGTAAATTGATCATTAAGATTTGAATTCTAATCTGTCACCAGGGTTGTGAGTATTGAGGCTAGAGCAATGATCCTGGTTTTAATCACTGATGATGAGAAACAAATTTTATAATTTTGGTACATATTGCAGTTCATATATTTTAACACTGTATTTTATGGTGTTATAAATATTGTTAAATGACTTTTAGTGTAGTTTTACTGTGTGGACTATAATGTATAAATTATATTACTGCTTTGGCAACAGTAGGTACCCAACTGTGTGAGTTTAATTGAAGTGAAGAACACACACCCGATTGAACTGTTTTTTTTCCCTTGCACGTTTAAATGATACTAGGTTGGGATACGACAAATACTATATTCTACAAAAGGAGACTGCTATTGGCCTCTGCTAATTGTTACTAAAAGTCAAATCAGAATCTAAAAGAATTAAAAATTTCAAGTGTCATGTTTTCCCTTAAAAAGCAATGATTTTCATCTAAATTATAGCAGTAAAGTATCTTCTATTTCATGTAAATGCAGTTACACAGTAGAACTGCTATATAAAAATTCACACGACAGTTCGTGGCTCTCTAAAGCCAGCTATTACCCAAATTTTCTGTGAAAATAGATTAGAGCCAATTTTCCATGTATATTTCACTAGGGTAACCATGCTACAAATGTATGTCAAAAGCTAACATAGAAACTTGTAAGTTTACTCTTTGAGCTTTGCAAAATATAGGTTTTAAGAATCTATTGTGAGCTCTGCATAGTAAAAGGATGATGTGAATGCACCTATACCAATTTCTATTGAACCGTGGACTCTGGTAAGCAAATTACCATTATAAATAAAGGAAAAAAACAAAAAGAGGCACAGCAGAAAAAAAAGATTGTTGCAATAACATACTTGATAGTAGCGTGTACTTTACAAATACCATTTACATTTTGTGATTCTGTATGATATCCTCAATGAAAAATACAAAGAAGAATTAAAGAAAAAATCTCCTGTAACATTACCATCCAGAATTAACTGTTTTTACCTTTTACGTATTTCCTTTCAGTCATCTTCCATGTGTATATAAATGTGTATGTGTGCATACGTCTATATTATGACCGAGACTATAGTAGCCTATTTCCCCGAAAATAAGACATCCTCCGAAAATAAGACCTACTTACAGGAAAGATAAGACGTCCCCTGAAAATAAGACCTAGCGCATCTTTGGGAGCAAAACTTAATACAAGACACTCTCTTATTTTCGGTGAAACGGTATATATGCACTTTTGCTTCTGCTTTTCCTCTTAACATCATTCCATCCGAGGAACATTTTTCTGTATCAGTAAATACTCAGAAAACAAAATTTTAATTGAATCATTTATATGCATAATAATTCATTAGACATTTAAGATGTTTGCAATTTTAAACTATTATGAATAATAATATGACAATAACTTTATACATAAATCTGTATTTTTGATGATTCCCCTAAGTAGAGGTGGCTAAAAAGGGGATTGCTGGTCCAAAGACTATGAATCTTTTTAAGGCTCTCAATGTGTTTTGCTTTGTTTGAATACTTTACTGAATGGTGCTCAGTCCGTATGTACCATATCCATATGTGACATTAAAAAGAAGTGGAAGAGCACAGTGCTCACACCCATAACCCTAGCACTCAGGGAGGCCAAGGCAGGTGAATTGCTTGAGCTCAGGAGTTCAAGTCCAGCCTGAGCAAGAGTGAGGCCCCATCTGTACTAAAAAATACAGGTCTGCCAGATATTGTGGCAGGCTCTTGTAGTCCCAGCAACTCAGGAGGCTGAGGCAAGAGGATCGCTCTAACCCAGGGGTCCTCAAACTACAGTCCATGGGCCACATGTGGTGGTATGATTGTATTTGTTCCCGTTTTTTTTTTTTTTTTTTTTCACTTCAAAATAAGATATGTGCAGTGTGCATAGGAATTTGTTCATAATTTTTTTTTAAACTATGGTCTGAGAGACAGTGAACTGGCCTCCTGTTTAAAAAGTTTGAGGACCCCTGCCATGAGTTTGAGGTTGCTGTGAGCTGTGACACCATGGCATTCTGCCCAGGGCTACAGAGTAAAACTCGGTCTCAAAAAATAGATAAAATGAAGTGAAATAAAATAAAATGTGGAAAATAAAAAAGCAAAAGTGGGAGGCAATATTGCACAGCAGGCGGAACCACCACTTAAGAATTGGACAGAATAGCGTTAGTATCTGTTTAAGTGACCTTAGACAAATTAAACTTTATATGTATCTCACAGAGGCAATAGAAATAAACATAGGTACCTTGTAGGATTGATTTAGATAGTTAAGATAAAGGATGGATTCCACTAATTGTTATAGAGTAGGCATGCAAGAATATTTGATTCATAGTAGTATCTTGGTTATGCCTTTCTTTGAACAATACTGATATTGAATATGTTATAAGTGTTTATTGACCATTTGTGTTTCTTCTGTGGATATTTTTCATATTTCTTGTAATTTTCTTAATTGGAATGTTGATGAAGAATAGTTAGTGCTTTATTTAATGATGCTTTTAGTCTTGTGATTGATCTTGTTTTTATAAATGTTTTCCTAGTTCTCTACTTTTTACAATTAATAAAGTTTATTCTTAGAGCAGTTTTAGGTTCATAGGCAAACCGAGCAGAAAGTCCTAAGAATTCCCATATGTTCCCTGTCCCATCCCCAAATCACTGTTGACTTCTGCATTTTGTTTTATTATGAATTTTTTCTTTTCTTTCTTTCTTTTTTTTTTTGAGACAGAGTCTCACTGTGTCACCCTGGGTAGAGTGCAGTGGTGTCATAGCTCTCAGCAACCTCAAAGTCTTGGGCTTGAGCAATCCTCTTGCCTCAGCCTCCCAAGTTGTGGGTCTATAGGTGTGTAGCACCATGCTTGGCTAGTTTTTCTATTTTTAGTAGAGACAGGGTCTCGCTCTTGCTCAGGCTGGTCTCCTGAGCTCAAGAAATCCACCTACCTTGGCCTCCCAGAGTGCTAGGTTTACAGGCATGAGCCACTGTGCCCATTCTATTATGCACTTTTTCAAAATCAAAATGACTATGTTTTTAACAATATGTCTTCATTTAAGAAAGTATAAAGTGTAGAAAAGAATGAATATAGAAAAGAGTCTTGATCTTACCACCCAGAAATAATCAATATTAATATTTGGTATACATGTCAAAATATTTTTATGATTATAAAATGGAATCATATTATACATGCTGATTTTTAGTGTTTTCCTTTTCTTACCAATATTTCATAAATTTTAGGTCAATAAGGAACATTAATAAATAGCCACATTTTCAGAATAGTATCTTGATATTCCATTGCGCAAGTAATGTAACCAGTCTCCTGTTGATCGATTTCCGGGTTAAGTTTTCAGATCCTGGGTTATAGAGCAAGGTTATTTCTAGAAATAATGCTGTAATGAATATTCTTGCACAAACATACAATTTTTTTCAAACATGATTTTTTTAAGTATAGAAGTTTTATAAAATTTATTTTTTTCTTTGTGATTTTTCTTTTAGAAAAGTGCCTTTTTTCCTCAGTAACTGAGAGTAGTAAATGTTCTGCATTTTTTCTAATATGGTTTAAGTATATTTGTTCTTTTGTTGGAATTTATGTTAGTGCGTGATTAAAAGACGCTATTACTAATGGAGTACTAAATTAAAAACTTACCTAACTACCTCTACTTTCTTGATATTATATGTAATTTTGAAGAAGAAACATAAGTCATTATCAATTTGTTTTAGACGATTTCAAATATGGGTAAATTTTTAGGATAAGCAAATGTAGATTGACTTGATCTGAGCTTGACATTGAGATAACCTATGCTGTCATGTCTAGCCTCGTAAGAAAGACCAGGATTAGAGCACTATTCCGAAGAATAAATTATGAGCTAAACCAGGGGTACCAAAAATATAAACACATTTTAAGAGATATTGTTGGAAATAAAATCAATCATTCCCAAAAGGTATACGAATTGCAGGTAAAATGGATGTACATAGCGTGTCTAGTACACCTGACCAGTATCAATACCTTCAAAAAGTAATATATAATCTAGCCTTTGACTTAGTTCCTAACATAAAGCCCCTAATTTCTTGGAATTCCCTGGGAGACAGGAGCATCTTTTGTTCTAATCCGGTGATTTTTTGGTGGGCTCCTGGATGGGGGCCGGTCACCAGAAAGACCAAGCTGTGATTAGAACGTTGTCATTTTCAGCTCCAACCCCATCCCCCAGAAAGAGGGAAGGGGCTTGGGATCCCATTAATAATGGAGCATACCCATGTGACAAGGCCTCCGTAAAAGTCCCTGAACTATAGGGTTGGGGGCTTCCAGGTTGGGGAACACATGGAAGTGCTGGGAGGGGCTGTGTCTGGAGAGGACGTGGAAGCTCCATGCTCCCTCCCCCGTACCCTTACCTATGCACCTCTTCTGTCTGTCTGTTTCATAGTTATATTATTTTATAATAAACCAATAATCTAGTAAGTTAAAAAAAAGAAAGAAAGAAAGAAAAGTAATACATAAATAACATCCCTTAAAATGTGTATGAATTTTTTTGGTACCCTCTGTACAGGTGTAAAAGCTAGAGGTAGTTCAAGGAAAACTTGCTTTGGGATGACACTTGAACCAAGACAAACAAAATGAGGAGTGAAGTGAATTAAAAGCCAGACATTGCTTCAAACATGGGAAGGGTTTTGTCCTTGGGAGGAACAATTTGGAAGGTGAAATTTCCCTTAGCAAATTTCCTTTTATGACGAGGAAGAAAAGTATGTTCTGCCTAATGAAAGATGCTTTTCTTTGTAGGGAATTAATTTTACGACTAGCATCTTAAACTTCAGGAAACACCCGTCAATAACCTAGAAGCTACTCATAGTCTGCAAAAGTTTTGAGCTTTTGATTGTAACTGATGAAGCGGGAAGGCATGAGGAAATGGGACCTATAGGCAACACTTTAGCTGCTTCCATCCAGCTCCCAGGCTGCTGATGGTCAAGATTGTACACAACAGCAGAAACTGGAAGATCCTTCTCCTGAGCAACAGCATGTCCATAGACAAATAGTGACAGATGTTTGAAGATGTCCCATCAGAAAAGATGGCCTGCCACTCAATCACCCCATGCTAAAGCCCACTAGTTCGCAGAAAATGATTGTACACACGTGAAAAAGTAATCATAATATACTGCTTTGATAGCAAGAACTAATATTTAAATCTTTACTTCATGTAAATACTGATATTAATTGAACCCCAAACTGAAATACTGGTGATTATGTTAAGCTGGAGATGAAAGACAGGGAATGAGGCATACAGGAGAGTTTATTCTTCATCTACAACAATCAGTCAGTAGAAAATTCTTAATTGATAGAACAAGAGAGAGAAAGAGAGCGTGGACATACTTAAAACTATGGAAGTAAATGTCAGAAGAAACAGCTTTGTACAAATTGAAAGTATTTGTCACTGTTTAGCTGGATTGGGGGTCAGGAGACAGGAGACTGCTGTTTTAGATTATTATACCTTTTAGAACTTACATAATTAAGGATTCTTCAGAAAAAACGTGTATCTGTTTATCTATCTATCTATCTAGGTCTAAATAGGCAGAGACAGATACAGAGATTTATTTTAAGGAATCAGCTCCTGTAATCATGAAGGCTTGGTATGTCCAAAATCTTGAGGGTAGTCTGGATTATAAGAGAAGAATTGCATCTTAAGTCCAAAGGCAGTCTGGAGGCAGAAACCCTTCTTAGGGAAGTCGATCTTTTTTCTATTAATGCCTTCAACTGATTAGATGAGGCCCACTTACACAGAGGATAATATACTTTACTCAAAGTCCACGGATGTATGTTAATCTCTTTTAAAAAATCACCTTCACAAAAACATCCAGAGTACTGTTTGGCCAAATATCTGGGCACTGTGGCCCACCCAAGTTGACATATAAAATTAACTATCACAGAACTATTTGATTTTAAACAGGTGCCATTAAATTGAAAGAAATTCTCTAATACAGAAATTAGGGCTAGGGTTATTTCTTTAAAACATGGTGACCAGCCTATAATAAATGCTCAGTAAGTACTTGTTAAATGAATGATAGTCTTTTTTAAAAGAGATGTGAGGCCAGGCACAGTGGCTTACACCTATAAGTCTAGCATTCTGGGAGGCCAAGAAGGTTGGATTGCTTAAGCTCAGGAGTTCAAAACCAGCCTGAGTAAGAGTGAGACCCCATCTCACTCTCTAAAAATAGAAAAACTAGCCAGGTCTGGTGGCTCCTGTAGTCCCTTTACTTGGGACACTGAGGCAAGAGGATGTCTTTGGCCCAAGGTTGCTGTGAGATATAAGGACGCCAGGGCACTCTAGTCTGGAGCAACAGAGTCAGACTGTCTCAAAAAAAAAGAGAGAGATAAAAAGAGATTTGATTCTTGTCATTTTTGTCTTGTTCCTTAGAAAAGCCATTTCTATTAAAGTTGTTACTCATTTATCTAATTCTTAAGTCTTTACAAAGCATATGTATCTCTAGATATTTTGTAAGGTCTGATATATTTTCTTTTACATAAAATAATTTTTGTTGTATGTGGTACTGTCACGTTCAAGTGTAGAGTTTAAGATAAGATTAAGGTTATACAACAAATACGTACTCTAGTGGTAAGAACCCGTAATATCTATCATTTCTACATTTTCCCCTTTCTAGATCTGAAATAGCTCAGCTCAGTCAAGAAAAAAGGTATACACATGACAAACTGGAAAAGCTACAGAGAAGGAATGAGGAACTGGAGCAGCAGTGCGTCCAACACGGGAGGTTACACGAGACAATGAAGCAAAGGTAATCGAGGTCTGACAATCACTTGATGTGCCCTCTACTGAATGTGTTTGGTTTATAAGGAGAAGGGGCTTTACTGGGAAATAAATAGAATTCGTGATCATGAGGCAACTCCGGGGACATAGCCAAGCCTAATATTTTTAGGTTGTTCTTATTAAATGCAGAGAGGATATCCCCTTTTGCTATTCTCTAAAGACACAGAATTAGAGTTAATTTAGAACAGTGGAGGAAAACCATCCCTCCCCCTTAATAATAAATTGACAATGTTATTATATGAAGGAATTTCAAAACTTATCTTGTAGAAATTAATTTTTTTGGTGCCTTTTAAAATATAAAACATGTGGGGCAGTGCGTGTGGCTCAAGGAGTAGGTTGCTGGTCCCATATGCCGGAGGTGGCGGGTTCAAACCCAGCCCCGGCCAAAAACCACAAAAAAAAAAAAAAATATATATATATATATATATATTTTTAATTTTTAATATATATATATAATATATATATATATATAAAACATGTAGTAGTCCTAAAGAGGTTAAATATCTATCAAAGGTTGCAGTGATAGTATTGCTATAGGCAGGCATCAATAAATAACAGTATAATACTATAAATGTATTTTCTCTTTCTTACGATTTTCTCAACCACATTTTTTACTCTAGCTCACTTTATTGTAAGAATGTAGTATGTAATACACATAACTAGTTAATAACTGTTTATGTCATCAGTAAGGCTTCTAGTTAACAGAAAGGTATTAGTAGTTAAGTTTTAGGGGAGTCAAAATGTATATGCCCATTTTTGACTACATGGAGGGGAGTCTGTGCCTCTAAGCCCCACATTGTTCAAGGGTCAACTGTACAATAATGATCAGTCGTAGGAAATAGACATATGCTTGTAGTGTAAGTGCATTCAATTAAGGGGATTTATCCTGATCAGGAGAAGCTTCATTGAGAACATGGAGCTTGAACCCATAAGCAATGGGCTTAGGGATGATTAGCCTTCTAGAGCAGGAATTGGCAAATTGTGCCCTGTTCCAAGTCCATTCTTTATCGCCCAGGAACATAGTCATGCTCATTTGACTGTGTCTGTTTTCTTGCCGCAACTTCAAAGTTGAACAGTTGAGTCAGAGACTGTGGCCTCTTGGGCTACACCACCTAATATGTTTACTGACTGATCCTCTCCTGAAAAAGTTTGCCAGCTTCTGTCCCTGAGAATGGAAAAGTGTAAAATTGATGGTCTTGAGGTACAAAAGCATGTTGTTTTTGAGGAAGAGAAAGTACTATGCGTTTCATGTAAAGATAAGGGAAATAGTGGTATGTGAGACTGGAGAGGGAGGTAGGGGCCAGACCAAAAGACAAAGTCTTTAAGTTTTTATTATGGACCTTTTATTTTACTCAGTTATTAATGAGATGAAATCGAAAGATTTTGTAAAAACAGAGGAGAGTAATGTGATCAGATCTGCATTTTAAAAATAGCATTCTAGGCCAGGTGCAGTGACTCATGCCTGTAATCCTAGTATTTAGGGAGGGCAAGACAGGAGGCTTGCTTGAGACCAGGAGTTTGAGACCAACCTGGGCAACACAGCAAGACCTTATCTCAAAAACATTTTTTTAAATTAGCTGGGTGTGGTGGCATGCACTTATGGTCCTAGCTACTCAAGTGTCGGAGCCAGGAGGATTGCTTGAGCCTAGGAATTGCAGGCTGCATTGCAGTGAGATATGATCAGGCTACTGTACTCCAATCTGGGCAACAGAGAGAGATCCTGTCTTACTAAAGAGGGGAACAGCGTTCTAACTCCAGAGTAGATAATGGATTGGAGCAGAGACATAGTGTTCCCCCAAGACTAACTAGGGAGTAGTCAAGCAGTGATGGTGTCTTGGACTGGAGTGGTAATAATGGTGATAGAAGAAACAGAGGGATGAAATACGAAGGGTGCTAAAAAAATGTATCCACATTGTGAGAAAAGAAAAAAACTATTAAAATTTTAATACTCAAGTCACGTTTTACTTCTGTAGTTACAAGAGGTGCTCAATGTGACTTGTATTCATCTTTTGATATCGATATTATTATTTTAACATAATATTTTCCTTTCTTAAAATGTGGATACTTTTTTTGGCACCCTCTGTATATAGGGAATATAATCAACAGGGTTTAATTGATTGGCAGTGTTCGGTTAGACGAGGGAAGCATGTTCGGGGGGACACCCATATTTCTGGCCTGAGTCATGGGTATCTCGTCATAGCGAGAAGTAGAGAACACTCCAAAGAAGCAGGTTTTGGTTGAGTGGACCTGGAACCAAATGTTTGGTTCCATTTGGCGTGGAACCAAATGTTAAGTTTTTGCCATGTTGAATTTAACGTTCAAATGGGTATGTTGAATAAGCAGGTGGATAGAATGGGCTAAGCTCAGGAGACAGAAATATCCACTGTCCTGTAGAGGATATTTGAAACCTTAGGGGTAAATGAGGACTTTTAGAGAAAAAAAAATGAAGATGCCTGAAGAAAAAAACGGAATAAGAAGGAAGGAGGGCTTACTGAATGCTAAAATACACCAACGCTGTTAGAGGTAAAGTGGAGGTGGGCCAAGGAGGTTGAGGCAAAGCAATCTGAAACATTAGGGGGAACTGGTGGAGCATGTCGTCACGTATGCTGAAGGCTGGAAGTGCCTCAGGAGCGGACAGGAGAACAACCAGATGCTGCTGCAGGATGAAGGAAGACTGGAAAGTGCCCACTGGACCTAGTGACACGGACACTGTTGGTTATGTTAACAGAAAGAATTTTAGTTAAAGTGTGGGTGCAGAAACCAAATTAGAGTGGATTGAAAAATTAGTGTCTGTTGAAAATCTGAATTAGCAAATTTAATCCAACCATTTTTTCAGAAGGTTTGGCTGCAAGGGAAAGACAGAAGCAAGACGGGCAGTGGTGGTGGAAAATGCGTTGGGAAGGGCGTATCAGAGCAGGGAATAAGTACTGATTCACACATTTCCCCCTAGAAAGTAGAGCTCAGTGTATACAAAGAGCCCCGGGGTTGGTGGAGCCCCAGAGGTGCTGTGCTCTCATCTGCTCGTGGACTATCCACATATGTGACTAACTGCCAGTAATCCTGGGTGTTTTGTCATTTGTACAGTGACAGAGATTTACTTTCCTTTTGTATAGCAATATTTTATTTAAATTACATATGCATATAAACCATTGTCTAAGTACATGAAGCTTTTGATGGAAATATAACCCACTAGAAATGAGTTTAAACTTAATAATTCTCCTGTTAAGTAGCCTCAGGAGGATCTTTACGAAATCTAAAAATTCAGTTTTTCTGATAGAAATTTTATTCTTCAAAAGCCAGTGTTAAAAGTAGGAAATGTAATACTAGTTTTTATCTAATTTGACATTTTAATTTTGGGGAATTAAGACTATGTACTTTCTTCACAGAGGTACTTGAAAATAAAAGTCTTATCTATTTTTTTTGAGACAGAGTCTCACTTTGTCACCCTCTGTAGAGTGTTGTGATGTCACAGCTCACAGCAACCTCTAACTCTTGGGCTTAAGTGATCCTCTTGCCTCAGCCTTCCAAGAAGCTGGGACTACAGGTGCCTGCCACAACGCCCGGCTAGTTTTAGAGACAAGGTCTCGCTTTGGGTCAGGCTGGTCTCAAACTTGGTAAGCTCAAGCGATCCACGCATCTTGGCCTCCCAGAGTGCTAGGATTACAGGCGTGAGCCACTGCTCCCAGCTGTTAACCCTTCTTTCATCATTTAAAAACTAAAAGATGAAACTATAAAAGTAAAGGTTCAGTTCTACATTCAAAAAACAAAATATCAGAAATATCATGAAACTGTTTTTATTTGGTTTTGACTCTAAAACATGAATTTAATTTTAAATCCACATTTTAGTGTACATTTTGGTGCTAAAACTTAATGACTTTGTATGCCTTTTTCTTACGTAATTAATTCATTAAAGATTTGATTAATGTAAATGAATACACAGGAAAATTACTTTAAAATAAGTTTCATATTATAGCAGTGGTTCTCAACCTTCCTAATGCCACAATATATTTTCTTTGTTAAAAAGGGGTCACGACCCACAGATTGAGAACCGCTGTATTATAGTCTTTAAATTTATACTCATTTTAAATAAAACATTCCTACTTAAAATTTGTCTCTTTATCATATCATATAATAATAATGAAATGATTTAATAATTTCCGAAGGGAGTTTAGGTACCTGTATTTCTGTGGAAGGGGTTTAAAAGTCAAAAGGAATTTGGAGATGCTGAGGTAGACCAAAGGGCATTGTTATAAGTTTCCTGAGAAGAGAAGTGGGTTAGGTCACCCAGCATGGAGAGGAGAATGATCTTGGACTCGGGAAGGTCACCTCCTACATTGCAACAGCTATGGGAGAAAAGGGGACATATCTGATAAATGCATATTTACGGTGCTGGGAAGGTGAGCTGAGGCCAGGTTCAGTTTTTCCGTGTGTTGTTTATTTGACATCTATTTTGTACTGGTCACTGGAGGAGGCCTAGTGATACAAGGATGTAAGAGATCAACTCTGACTCATTGCTGTTGTAGTCTCTCTGTTTGAGCTAGTCCAAGTATTGTGAGCCTGCAGTGCCGAGCAGCCAGGACTCCCCCTGCTATCACCTGGGAGGTCACTCTGGGCTGCCCCGGGCTTCCAGAAATCCCAGAGGCAAAGAGGAAGGATGTTGTGGGGGACCAAGCTCCCTTGGCTAGGAAGAAATCGATTGCCCGTAAGGGTTTTTATGATCATCTGTTCTCTCTGTTGTTTATTGTCGATATTAGATTTGGGGAGTATGGTCAAAAAACTTCCACGTCCCTGAAGGAATTTCTTGAGTTGGCCAATATGATCAAAGTGTATACCCAAGTTCCCTGAGTAGTGGTGGCCAGAAGACTGACCCAAAATTATAGATCTTTTCATCAGTTCTTATGGGCAGTTTCAAAACCTATTAAGTAAAAGTTTTAAAGGTACTGAAATTTGGTTTTTATAAGCTGGAACAACTTAGAATGCCAATGCAATATTCTACTGACTTCCTATGTATGGTTTAGTACAAGCTCTGATAGCTTGACGTCTAGCAATTCGGGGGAAGGACATTCAGTCATTACTAGGTTATCAGTGTTGGACTGAGATCATCTTGGTTTTTAAATGCTGCCATTCTTGCTTTTAATTCTATAATACTGTTGTTAATTTAGCTTCATCATAATAATTTAGTTGACGTTAGATTGTTTTGTTAGTGCCCTCAGGGCAGTGTTGCCTACTGGCGTCAGCAGTGTGTGGTTTCCCAATAGCTGCATTTCAAGTCCAGAGTAAATTATAATTCAGAAGTGAATCATCCATCTTGCTTTTGCTGAAGGAGATATATATGGTAATCCCTGCCTCCCACTCCCTACCACCACCAGTTTGTTGCAGAGAGGCGCTCCTTTGGATATGCTGCTGTAAATCTGTTTTTAAGTAACTGACAACGTACTATTAAAAGCAAATTAACAAAATTGCTGTGTTCTTTTAGATTCGTATGCGATTTTATAATATGAAATTATATTCTTTCTATGAAGAAGATTGTGATTTATATGTTGCTAGAAAAGAAGCTTATTACAGCTTGTTTATTTTGAAATTTTCCTCTGTTGTATCAGTAGTATTTGTTTCAGTGAACCATGGAAATGTGTGGATTAGGTTGGCTGTCACACCTGACCTGATGGTGAACAATCTGAGGGTATTAGGTAAGGAAAAGAGAAAACTGTGAAAACCAGGAACAACTTAGAAAAGTTTATTGTTTTTCAAATTGTGCTAAGATTGTCAGTCAATTGGGACTGACAAGCAATCTCTTTAAAGTTCTATGCACTACTGATAAAGTGCTAAGAGGACTAGAAGCCATATTTTATTATAATTTTTAGAAAGACCTGAAATTAGACTGATGCCCTCCCAATAAAACAGGAGGTTTGCCACCCTGTGGGAGTTAGAATTTTGATCTGGGAATGGATAGTAAGTTATTTACAGCAGCCTATGTGGTTACCTTAGATGGAACAAGGTGGGTGATATAATAGCTGAACACCTGGAAGAATATTAAATGGGAAAGGGGCCCAACAAAAAGACAGGAAAATGCCAAAAATATATTTACATAATTTACACTTTTGCCTAAGATAGGCCCAATACCCAAGGTGAAAAAAAATATACCCTTTCACTTATTCATCAAATATTTAGAGTACTTCTTATATGCCAGGATGTGCTTGGGATACAACACAGCACAAGTAGACATTTCTGCCCCTATGGAACTTATCTTCTCTGAATTATCTTCAGGTTCCAATCTTCGGTTTATAAGACCTAACACCCAGAGTAGAGAGAGACACCCTAGGTTCTCCTCGGTTCACTACTTTCTAACACATGCTCATGAGCAAATTTCTTTTTTTTTTTAATTGTTGGGGATTCATTTAGGGTACAAGAAACCAGGTTACACTGATTGCATTTGTTAGGTAAAGTCCCTCTTACAGTCGTGTCTTGACCCCAAAAAGTGTGGCACACACCAAGGCCCTACCCCTCTCCCTCCTTCCCTCTCTCTGCTCTTCCTTTTCCCCACCCCTCCCTCCTTCTTTCTCTCTCTCATGAGCAAATTTCTTAATTTTAAACTTCATCTTCCTTAAACTGTACAATGCTACCTCGTAGAGTTGTGAAAATTGCCTAAAATAATCCACAAAAAGTCTTTAGAACAGTGCCTGGTACAGAGTTAGTACTCAACAAATGTTTCCTGCTGCTGTTCATTCACTGTTCTTCATTCAACATATCGACTCTGGCTCTGTTCTGGATTCTGGGGAGGCAGCAGGAGCATCTGAGGCCTACATGCTAGATGCTTGTTAATATTTACAGGATGGGGCAAATTGACTCTTGTAAGTTAATCTGTGAACCAAAATGCCATAGAATAACCCTATTTGTAAGGGAAGGTGCCTTTTGAATTTTCTCCAACTTATTTATGGGACAACATTTTAGACCATATCTGGGGATATGCCTCTGATGTCTCGTGTGTGTGTGTGTCCTCTGTTCAGTGCCGAAAGTTTTTAGGATGAGCCCCAAATAAAATTTCAAGAGGGATAATGTATTTACCTAGTTTTTTAAAAAAAATTATATTTTGGCATAATGAGGAATGAGGAGCACTCTCTTTTTTAAAGACTTTATTTTTTTAAAGAAGTTTTAGGTTCACAGCAAAATTGAGAGGAAGGTACAGAGATTTCTCATCTACCCTTATCGGTCCCCCATGCAGAGCCTTTGCCATTATTAACACCTCCCACAGGACTGGTACAATTGTTAGAAATGACAAACCACGTTGGTACATCATTATCACCCAAAGTACATAGTTTACGTTAGGATCCAACCTTGATTTTGTACAGTCTGTGTGTGTGGATACATATATGATGACATATATCCACCATTATTGTATCATACGGAGTATTTTCCCCCTCCTAAAAATTCCCTGTGCTCTGGGGCGGCGCCTGTGGCTCAATTGGTAAGGCGCCGGTCCCATATACCGAGGGGGGAAGATTCAAACCCGGCCCCCGCCGGACTGCAACCAAAAAATAGCTGGGCGTCGTGGCAGGCGCCTGTAGTCCCAGCTACTCGGGAGGCTGAGGCAAGAGAATCGCTTAAGCCCAGGAGTTGGAGGTTGCTGTGAGCTGTGATGCCACGGCACTCTCCCGAGGGCCATAAAGTGCAACTCTGTCTCTACAAAAAAAAAAAAAAAAAAAAATTCCCTGTGCTCTGCCTGTTCATCCCTCCCCATCCCCCAGTCCCTGACAACCACTGATCTTTCTACTGTCTTCATAGACACTTTGAAAATGCCATATAGTTGGAATCATACAGTAATATCCTTCTCAGATTGGTTTTTTTTACTTAATAATATGCATTTAAGTTTCTTCCATGTCTTTTCATGGCTTGATCGCTCGTTTCTCTTCGATGCTGAATAATATTCCACTGAAGTGCCACAGTTTATTTATCTGTTCACTTACTTAAGAACATCTCGTTTGTTTCCAAGTTTTAGTAGTTTTGGATAAAGCTTCTGTGTGCAAGGTTTACTGTATATATTCATTTTCAGCTTTTTTGTGTTCTTAACAAAGAGCGTGATGGCTAGATGATATGTTAAGAGAATGTTTGGTTTTCTAAGAAATCACTGCACTGCCATCCAAAGTCGCTATTGGTTTTTCATTCCCACCTGAGGGTGCTGTTGCTTTCCCTCCCTGTCAACTCGTGGTATTGCCAGCATCCTGCACTGTGGCCATTCTTATAGGCATGGACTGGTATTTCATTACTGCTTCAATTTGCATTTCCCTGATGACATATGTTGTGGAACATCTTTTTTTAATGCTGATTTACCATGTGTACATCTTATTTGGTGAGGTATCTGTTGAGTTCTTTGCCCATTTTTTTTTAATAGAGTTTTGTTTTCTTTCTGTTGTTCTAAGAGTTCTTTGTATAATAGATAACATCCTTTATCAGAGGTGTCCTTTGCACATATTTTCACCCAGTCTATGGTTTATCTTCTCATTCTCTTGACATCGTCTTTTTCAGAACAGAATTTTTAAATTTTTAATGAAATCCAGTTTATCAGTTATTTCTTTCATGGTTCGTGCCTTTGTTGTCGTATGTAAAAAGTTATTGCCTTACCCATGGTCTTCTAGATTTTCTCCTATTTTATCTTCTGTGAATTTTGTAGCTTTGGGATTTACATTTAGGTCTAGGATCCATTTTGAGTTAGTTTTTGTGAAGGGTTTAAGGTCTGTGTCTAGATTCATTTTTTGCATGTGGATGTCCATTTGTTCCAGCACCATTTGTTGAAAAGACTATCTTTGCTCCACTGTATTACCTTTGCTCTTTGTCAAAGATCAGTTGACTACATTTACATGGAAAGAGCACTCTTTCTTAATTCCCAATTGTAATTTCATCTCATAATCTTTTCCTTTAGAAACAAACAAAAAAGCTAACAGAGTTTAACTTCCATTCAGGAGCAGGAAAATATGATATGTAAAAATTAAAAAGAAAAACTCTAAGAACATAGGGTACTAGGAAATAACTAACAGCTATTTGTAGGCAAACGTTCTAAACAATCATCTATCAAGAGCCAGATTAATATTTTTATAATATTTATTATTTTCACTTTTTCTACAATTAAATCTGAGTAATAACACTATTCAATTAATAATAATTGCGAAACATATGTTTGACATGTACAAAGAACCACAAGGGGCTTTGGGCATTGAATATCTATGTTTAGAAAGGTCGTCTTCTTTTCTTTTTTTTTGCAGTTTTTGGCCAGGGCTGGGTTTGAACCCGCCATCTCTGATATATGGGGCTGGCGCCCTACTCCTTTGAGCCACAGGCACCGCCCTAGAAAGGTCTTTTGCTAAAAAGACAGAACACATAAATTTCTGTTCTTATATTTAAAGGGAAAAAGTGTATTCCTATGCTGAAGTTTTTCTTCCATCTATTCAGTGAAAACCTTTTCAGTCAGTTCACTCTTTAAAGCCACATTTCTCTCTTTGGTTTATATTTAGGTAGATTTAATTATCTTAATCTTTAAATTTTAACTTAGCACTTTTAAGTTAAATAAGGTTTATTTTTCATTTCTATAATCGTGTTTGTTGCTTTGCCTTAGACTCATCATAATTTTAAACACTGACTATTAAATGTGAACAGCTAAACTAGGTTGCCTGGCTTGTGCTCTATTTTGCATCTTCTAGCTTATTCCTATGTTTATTAACATGTCTTAAGCCCTGGGCGCAAAAAGGAAAGAAAGCCATAATAAGACATCTACCCTTAAGACACTTTTAATTCTGTTGGGAAGGTACATGGCAGTCACACAGGTAATAATATACTATATAAAGAGTAAACCTAGGATGCTCTGGGTTTTCTCTTCAGCATGTATCAGCATCTATCACATAAGCATCTTACCAAAGTTTTCAAGTACAGGGTACAATTCTTTAGAGAAATAATACCTACTCAAATCCTGAAAAGAAATATGAATACTCTTAATAGGGGAAAAAAATACATGTTTGAAGGTCTAGCGGTCAAGGGGAACATTATCTCTTTAAGAACTGATGCTACGACCTTGAAATATAAAGGAAAATAGACAATAGATGAGGCAGAGGCAGTAATCAGGAGTTTGAACTCTATTCGCTTTCCCTCTGTTGTTCTTCTGGGACTCCAATTGTGCTTTGGTTGGACCATTTGGTGTTAACCTGCAGCTCTTAGAAGCGTTGTTCTATTCTCTTCCTCACTTCTCCCAGCTTTTTCCCTCTTCTTAATATTTCATTTTGGATAATTTCTATAAGCCAATCTTCAAATTTAATTTTTCCTTCATGTGCCAGGTCCTATTAAAGTAATTTTTTATTTCTGATTTTTGTTTTCTAGTACTTCCATTTGACTCTCAGTTTGAGTGATGTTAGCCATGGGTATGGAATTTCCTGCTGCTTACTTAAGAGTCAGATGCTGTGGTGTGCTAGAGCTGATTTTTTTTTTTTTATTATTATTGTTTGGGATTCATTGAGGGCATAAAGAATTAGGTTACGCTGTTTGCATTTGTTAGATAAAGTCCCTCTTACAATTGTGTCCTGCCCCCAAGAGGTGTGCCATATACCCTGACCCCACATTCCCCTACCTCCTCCCCTCTCACCACTTGCTTATTCCCCTCCCATCTCTTGTATAAGCTGATTATTAATTAAGTTTTTAGAAACATGTAAGCCATTTGACATGACATTGATGGTTTAAAATTGGCCAAGGCAGAAGTATGTTCATCACAGAACTTGTCAGACACTATGAATCAGGACTTCTTTTCCCCTTAGACTTGGTGTTTAAACATTTACTATCATACCCTGATGGATTTTGCTTTTGCTTTCATCTCTCTCTCTCAGTAAAAGTTTACCTTTTCCCATGACAGAGGCAAGAGGTTTCCACCCATCTCCCAGGGGAACACAGCAGTTGCTTCTCACCTTGTCCTAGAGGCAGTGAACCTTTCCCTAAGGTTTCTGCTCCTCCTCCAGAAGCTTGGGGCTCTTACTTCATGTGAAAGTCTAGTAAGTAGGCAGAGTTTTGGGCTTGTGCCCAGCCTTGGGTAGGGAAGCTGATCTCAGTTTTCTTCCCCTGCCCCTAATCTTTCTTGTAAGCATCCAGTTTAAAGGAAGCCCATAGAAAAGTGTTCAAGAATGAATGAAGACTTCTCACGTCCTCTTGTGTCTGGGGCTTCCAGACTGGCACATTAGCCCATATTCAAAAAATCCATTAAAATTTGGCTACCTTCCTCTTACCTACTAAGTGGCCATTTCTCTTTTTCTTGCCCTGCCAAAGATAAAACAGTTCAAGTGTTCTATCTCTCTTCAGAGAGGCACATGAATTTTTAAAATTTAGTTTACCTGGTTGTCCTCAACTTCAACTGCAATTGGCTTGAGAAAAATTATGATTTTGGAGATTATATGGCTTTTTCCCCTTGTTAGGAGGAACTCTCAGAAGTTAGAACTGAGTCTCTTGTCATGTAAAAGTGCTTAGGATGTATCCCATGAAGGGAGCCTTTGAAGGGTTTTAAACAGGGAAGAGACATTTCTGGGATGTTAGCTTTTCTAACCCCATGATGCTTCTCTCATCCTCGGTGTGAGTGAGTGGGTCCCTGATAGCTTTTGGGCGTATCATGTCCCAACTTTTAACATTGTCATTTGTTTTCATCTCTTAGTTTACTGACTTTTTCACCATTTTGCTTGTATTATCAGACTACTTACTTTCTTATGACTTATTTCTCTGGTTTGTATCTTTCTGTATCTGTTTTAAGTTATATTAATTAACCAAGTGGGTGATTTCAAAGAAGATGTTGTGAATCCTTCATTCCCATTGTTTTAGAACCCCAGAAAGTGTTAAATACTAATGTTTATTTTGGCTGCCATCCTGGGGCAGCAAGAGTGAGGGGAAGGAAGGCAAGGCCTGGAAGAATGGGAAACAATGTGAGATAATGTGTTACCACAGTCCTCCCTGCTTCTTGCTAAGTCATGGCAACATAGCCACACATGTTTCTGGACAGGCTGTATGAGTAATTGTGCCTCTAAATAGCTCACTGGAGGGAGAAAAGGAGAGGGAATTTATCTGCCCAGCTTCTCCTCATCTCATGAGTCCTAGATCTTCCTTATGGAAGATAACCCTGGCTCTTCAGCTTACATTAACCTGTTGTTTTAGTAGGCGCTTCAGAAGCCAAATCTTAAATTCTAGGGTTGGCATGTCATTGAACTCCGGGTGGCAGGAGGAGCCTAAGACTTGAAGTATGCACAGTGAGCCTCAGGTGGCAGAACCAGGAAGGCCACTGTGGAACCAGAGAGCTCAACGGCACTAGCAAAGAATCAAAGACCCAGCTGAGAGCATGGCACTGAGTGACTCTGACACACCTGTCATGGATAACAGCACGCAGTGTCATCCCCGAGGCCAGCCCTTCATCGTATGCCTCCCGAACCTCTCTACTCTTCACCGCTCTTTCCTTCCAGAGATGTTGGTCGCCCTTCATTTCTTCTGAGCATTTCTGCACATGTGTCTTTGGTAAATGTTGTCCCATATTATTTTCTTTGTACTCTCCTGGAATCTCTACCTGGGCTTTTTCTCAGCTCCAAGCCTGGGTGCTGCACTCCACGCCTGAGACTTCCCATTTTTATAAAGCTGCCTGACTCCCCGCCAACCAGAGACAGCTTTTCCATTTCTTCTAAGACCTCAGAGAAATTAGTGTTTGTTTCTATTTTTTCAGATTATTCTTCTTTCTCTATTTATAAGCTTTTGCAGGCAGGCATCACATCTTTTGTGGAAATATAGCAAGTTATTGTATGAAAAGAACTTTAGATAGGTAACAAAACCTCAGAGGTAGTACAACAACCATGTCACCTGCTAACCATATGATCTTGGGCAGGCAAAATAAGTCAGCCTCAATTTCCTGATGCATACAATGGAGATTAAGTACCATGCAGAATAGTTGTGAGGATCAAATCATATTTCGTGTGTAAAAAATTCTATATTTATGTAACAAGGGTTACAGCACAATCTTATTATGATCAGCTGTCTAAAGGCCATGCTATAGCACCCACCTGAGTTTCTCCAGCTAGCCAGCATCTGTGTCAGCCTTGAGCTCCAGATCCCCAGAGTCCTAGTATACAAAGCTCCCCCACAGATTGTGCCATTCCAACTCTTAGAGATCTCAGGTTATAACAAGACTAAATGAGCTCTTAAAAAGACTTAGTCCTTGCGGGCGGCGCCTGTGGCTTAGTCGGTAAGGCGCCGGCCCCATATACCGAGGGTGGCGGGTTCAAACCCGGCCCCGGCCAAACTGCAACCAAAAAATAGCCGGGCATTGTGGCGGGCGCCTGTAGTCCCAGCTACTCGGGAGGCTGAGGCAGGAGGATCACTTAAGCCCAGGAGTTGGAGGTTGCTGTGAGCTGTTTGATGCCAAGGCACTCTACTGAGGGTCATAAAGTAGTGAGACTCTGTCTCTACAAAAAAAAAAAAAAAAAAGACTTAGTCCTTGCTAATGGAGCATATGGTGTGTGGTAGTTGAGAATAAGCAGTTTCTGGAGCCGTTCTGCCTGGGTTCTAATCCCAGCCCCACCACTAAATCTGTTGCTGACCTTGAACAAGTAACTACCCCTCTCAATGAGTCAGCCTCTTTATCTATACAAGGAGGAAAAGAATAACCCTCACTTCGTATTATGAAAGGTTATTATGAAGCTTAAAACAAGCTTAGAGTCTGCCTAGCACATGGAAAACAATATGTGTTTTTATTAAATAAAATAAGTTTGGGGGTTTTATTTTACAATTCAAACTTAATAGAATATCGTTATTAAATAAGAAATAAACTAAAGGAAAAGAAAAACGCAACATGGCAGGATTTCCCTTAAAAAAAAAATGAACTGAATTGATAAGATTGCAAAATCCTCACTTTTCTTTCCAGAAGTGCTCAGTTTAGGGTGATTTTTGTGGAGTTCTGAGGTAGACCTTTTTCTTTTTTTTTTTGTAGAGACAGAGTCTCACTTTATGGCCCTCTGCAGAGTGCCGTAGCGTCACACGGCTCACAGCAACCTCCAACTCCTGGGCTTAAGCGATTCTCTTGCCTCAGCCTCCCGAGCAGCTGGGACTACAGGCGCCCGCCACAACGCCCAGCTGTTTTTTGGTTGCAGTTCAGCCGGGGCCGGGTTTGAACCCGCCACCCTTGGTATACGGGGCCGGCGCCTTACCGACTGAGCCACAGGCGCCGCCCGAGGCAGACCTTTTTCACTGGACTCAGGAAGGGCAGTTCGATTTGCCTGTCGGAGAGCCATGGGTCAGTTCTGGGAAGAATTCCCAGAATTCCAGGCAGTGGCTGGAAGGCACTGGCACGGGTTGGAGCTGTGTGTGCGGCCCTGTCAGCAGCAGTGCACCACTGCCCACTTGGGCCCTTTGAAGTCACACAGAGGGTGGAAATCTAGACTCAACTGAATAGAATGAATTAACTCCTTTGTGGGTTACCGTGGTTTTTTGACATTTCTGTGGTAATTTTGAACAAAGTAACTTCTGAGATGATTACATGAGGAGAGCAATGCCTTTATTGCTTTGTAAAAGTGTTTTCCTCTGTGTAGTTGAATGCATATATTTAGGGGGGAAAGGCAATTTCACGGATTGTTTTGGCCATGTATAACATGCAGTCTGCTGGTAACGGAAGTTTAACAGGTTATAGAGAATAATTGGTTTTGTGATAGTATCTGATGATGCATGATATTTTCTAGGCTTTTGTTTTCTAGAAATTAATTGGTTTAAAAATAGCCATTATCCATGAAATAATTATTTTGTATACAAACATGGGCAGAACCATTTTCTCATCATCCATGGAAAACACACAGCAGTTTGAAGTGCAGGTATTTAAAGGCATTTTGTATAAACATGGAAAAACAGCATTAGAGTGGCTTTTGAGTCACTCTTTTCCACTAAATGTAAATTTTACTGTTTATATGCTAGACAAATGTCATTAAGGGAAAATAGACATCCATCTAGGTGACGTATTGCTGACTGTGGCTGCCTCTGCAAATGTGGGGACAGGGGTTGGATGGGTATGAAGATGCCAAACGTGCTGTTCACACTGAATTGTTCCCTAACCAGCCAGAGCCACTTGACTGCCGTGTCTTCATCTCCTTTGTCCAACACGTGTACTCTCCTCACTCTTACATTACGTTCCTTCTCTCTTGATTCTCTTGCTTTGGCTGTTCATTTCTAGAATACCCTCTTCATTTCTATTATGAAATCTGCGGTCAGATTTCCGACTCGTATACAGTGAAATCATGTGTCTTGGGAATAGCATTTTAGGAAAATTCACACCGTTTGGCTTCAGTCATTATCTAAAATATGAGACTTACTAATTATGAAACATGGAACTTAAACATCTAGTTGCCAGGAACCTGTGGGTTCTTTGAAATATATTTATAGATAGATGGATACAGATACAGATATGCATGTAGACTTAACTAACCTAACACTGAGTTTGTTTCATATAAGCCGGATCAGTACCCAGGTGGGAATCAGTCACAACTGTCACTGGTCATCATTTATGCCCCTTGCTAGACTTTCTGAACATTTTTATAGAAAAAAGCGCTTTATAGTCCATTTGATTCTTTAGCATCATAAAAATTCATTCAGGAAAGTTTGATGAATAACAGAAGAAATCTTTATTCACTGGCCCAAATTTTAATTTCTACTCTGTATACATTATCTGTATGTATGTCTAGGTTAATATCCTCAGCTTTCCGTGGCAAAAAGAGGCTATTTCAAGACTGAAATTATTAAAAATTTATTTTTTAATTTCTGAAATATCTTAGATTGATAGCAGTTTATATAAATTCATAATGGTTAATAGCTGAGGTATACATTTGGCTGCATAGTAAATAGATCATCACATTACCTCCAGGGGTGATTTTTGCATCTATATAAACAGTCTTTCTTGAGACTGAGGGATTGTGAAAAATATCTCAGTAGAAGGCTGGCAATTTGGGGCAGATGTATATCTATACCTCCGGCATCACTGATTGTAATTTAACTATAAAAATGTTGTGACCATCTGGGTAGCAAAATGGCTAAAGTCTGCTCTTGCCTGTGATTGTAAGTGTGGAGGAGATTTGTTCGACTTCATAGGTAGTGGATTTATAAAGGGAGGTGTGGCAGGCAGCAGGGCTGTGTCTGTGGCCAGCTTCCTGGGGTGCCTGCCCAAAGACGCTGACGTGTAGTGCCCAGAGCGTCTTAGTGCTTGCCTGACAAGTGCCACTGGTTTCATGTCAGTTCAACCTTCAGGGTAAAGCTCTAATTTTTATAGACAATCTAATCTGTAGAAAGAAAGAACATTTTTTTGTTTTTAGAAAGAACATTTTTTAAAAGTGTAGCCACAAAAGTCCTTTCTACTAATGTGTAGATCTTACTAATTTTTCAGAGAGAAACTAAATTACAGCCTCACAGGCACAGAATCTTCTGACATTGAAAGTTAAAACTGATCTCTTTTTTTTTTTTTTTTTTTAACTGATCTCTTCACGGAGAAAGCTTACTAACCTTTCAGATCATTTTAGAATCAATTCTTGAGACCACATCTTCTTCCTGATTTATATAAATGTTTGGCTGTGTACCTCCAGTTAGAGCTATTAGAGTTTTTGCTGATTTGCTTGGCATATCTCCAGCAAAATAGTCCATTAAAATTCAAATCCTTCCCCAATAATTGAGACAATCAATTTACATTAAACAAGGCACAGATATAATTTTATGTACAATTTAAATTCTATAGAAAATAATCAGTGTGCAATAAAGAGGGACACTTATTTTGATGCAAAGGGGTGTTTTTATAGTCTGCATTAAACAGATCTTTCATATTTTCAAAATAGTTCCCTCATTATCTTTGGTGTAGAAGAGCTCTATTGTGTTTTATTTTGATGTAGAAACAAGTGTGTTTCCCTGGCTGCATGTTTGATAAGCAATGTGACTTTCTCCCAGTGGCATTTAAATCGAAAGCACTGGGATAGAATAAGGTAGGTACTTACTTGCTATTCAACATGGAATGATTCCTATAAAAGGGCAAACAAAGAGGATGCATGTCGAGTTCATTGCCTTTGTGCCAGCAGTAATGAAATGGGCATCATTCATTCATCTTTACCCTTTTTGACATAGACCAGGTACCTATTTTTCTGCCAGGGATTGTGTGTTGGGTCCCAGGAAAATCGCTCAAAGGGATTTGGGAAGGATGCATCAGCTGGGGGTGAAGTTGCCATGGTGTGTGCCTTTGTGCTGAAGAGTTCCTGGGAAGGCTTCAAACCCCCAGTGAGTTGCCTCACAAGGCAGCCAGACTCCATGAACGTGCCTGAGTTCTCCACAATTCTCATCTGTAAGCTCTTCGTGAGACTCACATTGTCGGTCAGGAAATCTAGAACATTGGAGAAATATTATTAGGAAGACTATAGTAAAAATAATGACAAGATAGAAAACAAATCCTGTCAGAGCCCAAGAATATATTTGGCTTCCTCTTGCTGTGTCTGTCTGTTTCCATAACGGTCCAGAATAGAAACCGGATGTTTAAAATCTCTCTCCCTTTCACATGCTCACTCCCTCCTGTCTTCCTTCCTCTTCAGTATTAGTAGACTTACTATTTTTATTATTTTTTATTTATATTCCTAGTTTTCAATATTTGCCATTTGTGTGGATAACACATTAATATTTAATGAAATATTTTCAGACTCTTGGAACTCTTGGAATAGCTGAATCATAAAAGAAACCTTGAAATTGATGTAGACTCCATGGGAGCACATAAACTGAACATTACACTTGAGTTATTTTTCCTACTGACAAATGGCAAGCGGTTATTTTAAAAAATGATATGCACTTAGATTTAAATCTCTTATCTTTGAATGTAATCCTCGTTTGTATAATTTTTGTGGCACAGAAGTAATTCTGACACTATTTTAATTAATAATTAAAATGAAAGAAGTATCAAAATAATACATTAAGCACTATGCTTCAATAACTCCTTTTTATCTAGAGACACATCTTAAAACAAGGTGCATTTCTGGTTTAGCAATTCAGGTATAACTTAAACTAAGTCTTGGGTTTTATTTCTGTGGCAGAGCTAAAGATTTTAAAGAAGGTAGTTTTTGTTTCTTTGACTATTTTATTTCCTCAATAATTGTTTTTAGTTTATATTTATTAAATTTAAATCAATACTGGAAATTATTGAATTGTATATTGCATGCTATTCCCAGAACTACAGCTTTGTAGTTGGAACTGTAAATTAATAAAAATAGTTTTTTACAAAAGTATTTCTTTTATAGAAACATGGATATTTAAGGTATAACGTCTTCTAGATCTTTCTCATTCTCAAATTATAAGAATACCAATTTTTTATTAACTTAAATCCCTTTTATCAGAAAGTTATAAGTGATGTATATGCTGGGCTTAGACATTTTCTCTGTGTGTGGATCACCTGATTTGGATCTTTTGGTTTCACTAAACCAGCTTCCTAAGTGTCTCTTAGGAAGCAGCCTTCTTGCACAACTTGCTATTTTTAATGACCCTCTCCCTACCAAGTCTTTTACATTTATTTCAGGCACACCTAATTTGACATACAGTGAGAGGAGGCAAGGATTCAGCTTTGTTGAATCTTTCTAAATCATTCCACTTTCTTTTCATGGAATCAGCAACTGTTTTTTGTTTTTTTTTTTTTAATCGTACTTCCGAGTTCACTACACATTAAATTACATTTATTTAAGCAGCATAAACAGGCTTGGGAAGAAACACAGCTACTTTGGGAAGTATGATACAACTGGTAGGAGCTGCCCATTTGTGCTGGAGAGCAGCAGTCACTGGCCCCAGGGTTGAGTGTGCTGTGAACATCATTCAATGTTTGACAGAAAGGCAAGGAAAGTGTTGGTTCAGTAGCTGATCAGGGTAAGTGGCGGTCCATTCAGAGAGCTTCTGCTGTACTTTGGAAGGAACTCCCAGAGTCAGACAAGTGCAGATATACAACATAACTGGTTTTATAAGAAGAATTTGCATTACAGTCTCCATCTTTACTTTGGTATCAGAAAGAGGCCGACCTGGGGGCAGAAGAAAGAGAACTTCATCTGTTCCTCTTCCACTTTCACCGTCTCTGAGTTAAGAATGCCAGCCTCACCCATCCAGAAACGGCCAGGGAAGCATTCTTTTTTTTTCTTCTGATTTGATAACTTTATTTTTTTAACCTAATTTTTATTAAATCATAACAGTATACATTTATGGGGTACAATGTGATGATTTGAAATTCAATGTGGAATGCTTAAATCAAACTAACATAACCATCACCTCACTTACTTATTTTTTGTGGTAAGACATTTATAACATACTCTTAGTTGTTTTGAAATGTACCCTTGCATTGTGCACATTAGGTGAGATCCACCAAATACCCTCCCTCCACTCGCCCCCTCCCCATCCTCTCCCATGTCCCTCCTTCTTGCTGGACTATATTTGCATTTTGTCATTCATATGAATGTGTAAGTGATTATATATTGGTTTCATAATAGTATTGAGTACATGCACCAGAATGTTTATTGCAGCGCAATTCAAAACAGCCGAGTCATGGAAGCAGCCCAAATGGCCATCAACCCATGAGTGGATTAATAGATTATAATATATGTACACCATGGAATGATGTACATAAAAAAGATGGAGATTTTACATCTTTCATGTTTACCTGGATGGAGCTGGAACATATTTTTCTTAGTAAAGTATCTCGGTGAAGCATTCTTCTTAGGTGACCTGCTACCAGCTATGGTTGCTTAGGGCTATAGCCATGCTTTTTCAGATGGGGAACTGAACTTACTCTTCGAATAAACTCATGGAAGGATTACTTTCTTAAGAGGTTGTTCTGCTAGCTCAGCACCTGTGGCTCAAGTGGCTAGGGCGCCAGCCACATACACCTGAGCCAGTGGGTTCGAATCCAGCCCAGGCCCGCCAAACAACAATGACGGCTGCAACCAAAACATAGCCGGGCATTGTGGCGGGCATCTGTAATCCCAGCTACTTGGGAGGTGGAGGCAGGAGAACTGCTTGAGCCCAGGAGTTGGAGGCTGCCATGAGTTGTGATGCCACAGCACTCTAGCCAGGGCAACAGCTTGAGGCTCTGTCTCCAAAAAAAAAAAAAAAAAGAGGTCGTTCTGCTAAAAATGCAAATAGCTTCAAAACGGGTTTAGATAAATTCTTGGATTAAGTACCCATGCTTGGTTCTTTTTTCTTTCTATTTTTTGAGACAGTCTCACTTTGTCACCGTTTGTAGAATGCTGTGGTGTCATTGCTCACAGCAACCTCAAACTCTTGGTTTCAAGTGATTGCTTTGCTTCAGTCTCCTGAGTAGCTGGGACTACAGGTGCCCACTGAAATGCCTGGCTATTTATTTATTTATTTATTTATTTTTAGAGGCAAGGTCTCGTTCCTGCTCTGGCTGGTTTTAAACTCATGAGCTCAAGCAATCCACCTGCCTCAGCCTCCCAGAGGGCTGGTATTATAGGCGTGAGCCACTGCGTCTGGCCTCCATCCTTAATTCTTAAAGGGTAATTTTTTTGGTAGAGTGCCATGGTGTCACAGCTCACGGCAACCTCAAACTCTTGGGCTTAAGCCATTCTCTTACCTTAGCATCCCAAGTCGTTGGGACTACAGGTGCCCACCACAACACCCGGCTATTTCTTTGTTGCAGCTGTCATTGTTTAGCAGGCCCAGCCTGGGCTCAAACCTGCCAGCCTCAGTGTATGTGGCTGGTAACCACTGTGCCACGGGCGCCAAGCCTTAAAGGGTATCATGAATGCATTAAATCTCATTCCTAAATAATCAATGACCAAATCAAAAGATAATGAACAACTATACTCTCTCTAACTTGGGTGAATATAATCCTTCCACTTTTTCTTTTCTTGGGGGGAGGGGAAAATCTGAACATCCATTAGATTTTTCTTTCTTAATTAAGTCTTAGTATTTATCAAGATGATGATTACAGCACACAGCTGCTTCACCAAAAAAAAAAAAAAAAAAAAACAGCTGTGCAACTGCCTTTTCTCTCCTTTGCTATACTTGCTGTGGCCCAAAGGGGTGAGCAACATTTTCCAGAGGTGTTTTGTGGACAATCAGTACTTTCAAGATGGTCTTTGAGGAAAGCATTGCATGCTTGCATGATTTTTTTTAGTTTAGGGGCATATTGCATAAAGTATCCACGTTTTAAAGTGTAAAATTGTAATTAGCATATTAAAAGCTTTGATAAGTCTTAGAGAGCATGTGGCATAAAGGGCAACAGAGTGCCCTGTGAGGCTCTCGGTGGAGAAATGTCACCGTACTAAGTGTGCAGCTACCGTTCTGGGGCGGTCCCGAAAGAAGCTGGCTAGTTCCTGCCTGACTTTGTGACCATCCTTCATCCTTCTATCCCAATCCTGGTTTTAATTTTCACTTCATTTCCTGTATACAGTAGCGTGTGGCACGATTACCAAGTCCCTGCTTTCTAACTCATGGGCTGGAAGAGGTGCTCCTGGCTGGAGCCACTTCATACACCTGCACTGCCAGACAGTGCAGTGGGAGGCTCTTGTCCACACGTGAAGCTTGAGATGTGATTAATCCTCCAGGCTACTGGGACTGTATCAAGAAATAGATTTAATTAGAAATAGGTCCTGATTGTAATAAGCAAGAAGGGTAAATATCTTTATTTTTTTTCCTCATAGTTTGTGGGCTCTCAAAAGGCATTTTTCTGTTGGTACTATATTCTTCCTTCTTTTAGGTACTCTAGAATCATTTCTGAATAGAAATAGAAGTTTGGTATTTCATTTATTAACTTGTTCTTTCGCTGTTTATACAAACACCTGCGTTCCAACAATAGCCACAGGGACCTGTTGGATTGCAGGATCCATGAGACTGGCCCTGTCTCTGAGCAGTCACAGTCCAGGTGCTCCTGCCTGTGCTGCACAGCCTGGATGCCTCTCCTTCACTCCTCGGAAACTCTCATTTCTCAGGCCCCTGCCCAGTGTCGTCTCCAGGGCAGCCTTCCTTAGCTCGACTTTCTACGTTACTCAACACTCTGTTCAAACAACAGTTGATCAAACATACGGGACATTGTGATTTTTCTAGGAATGTCTGACACGTTAGACAATGAATTCCTTAGGAAAATGAACCATACCCTAGTGATCTTTACATCTCTTTCATGTAGCCCAGTGCCTGACACCGAAAAGGCACTTACTAATGAATTTAGGCTTTTTAAAATCTTCTTTTTTAACAACTATTATTACATTTTTGTGGGCATTTTTAATCTCCAAAAATTGTGGAAGAGTAAAAATGAGACAAGAGAACTTGCTGTGCATATACAACATTTCAAAAGTGTTTTATAGTCTCTCCTTTATGCCCTCACATTTGGAAAACCTACTCAATATATGTGTGTCTAATTACTGTCATTAAGTAATATAAATCTAAAGTTTTATTGTATAATGATGTGCGTCCAGTGGGCACTCTATAAATATTAATCACAGTCATTAAATATGCTTTGATCTCATTAAAGCTAGAATGGCTCCCTCACTGTATTTAGGCCATTTAACAACTCATCGTGTCATTACTTGGTCCTTATTCTTCAGGGTTTGTAGGTCATGTTTAATAGAGACACTTGCTAAGGTTGTTAACAGTTACATAAATGACTTTGACTTTACAAATTTTACAACAGCCATTTAAAATGAGTCATATATTTTCCAAGCTTTCGTTTTCTCAGTGGCCTGATATATTAAAGAACAATTGTTAAATTGCAAAAATTGTGACAGTTTTTGTTTTTAATCAGCTAAATTTGGCCTTTTACATAATGCCAGATTCCTGTATCTTAGAGGAAGGAGATAATGTAGGATTGAGGCTGGGAAACACTTTTCTTCTTTCACACAGCTAGGCAGAGCAGCCTGGGAATATTTCCTTGGAAAGAGATGATCATTTCTTGTTCAAACCAGATATACTTAATTTCTGTATGTCTACCACTTTAAAATAATTCTCTTTATGACCAACGTCTGGAAGAGCTCCAGCTTTCCCTCCCGGTCCTTAACACATAGTGTTAGTGTTATATTTCATATTTCTCGTTTTGAATTACGCCGCTGTGTTCACCAGCAGGGTTATCTCTGCTCATCCTGACTGGATCCTGAACTCCCTTTGGCTCTTTGCACAGAGCAGGGAGCCTCAGCAACTGCAAAGGAGGCAGCACAGGTAGCCCCTTGTCCTTTTTCATGTAGTCCACACTTTCCCCTTGGGATTCTAAATCTCCCACCTCCATAAATGCCTCCATAAAAATGTGTGTGGACCTGATTGCCAAATATCTCCCATGAGAAGTACTCTTTCTGAGGGGGATTTTTGAGGTTGGGTAAGGGCAAGGTTAACAAAAACTGGAGCTCTCACTACAGGCCAGTAATTCTAAGCAGTGAGGCCCTCCCTCTTGTTTCTAGGGTAAATGTCTCCATTTTCTAGCTTAGAGCACTGTATTCCTGGCATTTTATGTCCTTCTCTCCTCATTAGATTGTCAGGTCTTCAGTGTAAACCGTGTATTAGCAATCTCTGCAGACCCAGTATAGAAAAATATGTTGAATTAATGAATAATTCTCTAGGAGCTGACAGTGTTTTAATTTAAAGTTGTTAGGTAATAGGATTGATATAGGCTGATTCCACATGGGTCCTCAGTTCCTTCCACCAGGCCTTTAGAAATGGCACTCAGCTATGTTAGCTATGAAAGCTACAGTATATTTTGGTCCTTTCAAAACAAAAAATGAGCAAAAAACCCAAAAGTGATTGAATGCCTATTACATGATGGGATGAAGATAAACAATCACTGACTTCTAGGTATTCTTGTTCTGATGAGAGAAAGACAGGCAGAAAGCCTCCGCTCTGGGCCTACCTGCCCCGACTTCAGTAGTGATGTGCGTGGAGCAGCACGGGGTCGCCAATAGCGAGCCCCAGGCCCAGCCTGGGAGATGCTGGGGAATCCCTGGAGCAGGGAATGCCAGAAGCTAACTTTAGAGGATGTGCTAGGATGTAGGCCTGGCAGAGAAGAAAACTGGAGAACCGCTCTGGAGAGAGAGCTGGCGTCATGTGGAAGAGGAACTCCCAAGGTCAGAGCTGGTGGAGTGGAAGGAGGCAGGAGGGCACAGTAACCCACAGCTGGAAGCTGGCTCTTCCTCCTCTGGGGGGAAGGGCCGAGGAAGGGTTTTAAACAGGGCATAAAAGCAGGTTCACATTTTGAATAGCTCACCTTGGGGCAGCACGAAGGATGGATTTTAGGCAGCTAGGCAGGGAAACTAGACGGAAACGAGGGATGCCTAAAATAGAGATGAAGAGGAAGGAATGGCAGAGACTAAAGAGGTAGTTTTTTTTTAAGGGTAAAACTGGGTAGCAAGCTATGGGCTGGGAGAAGAGAAGAGAAGAGATGATTCAGTGATTTTTTTTTTCCTGACTGGTACTGTTATTACTTGTGTCTAATTCCTAGTGACATTTTTTATATCCCCGAGAATGAACCTGCAGAATGTCTTTAAAGCCAAGAGTGACAAAGATTTTTAAATAATATTTGTTGGTCATATCTTCATTTGGTTGAAGTATTCCTGAAGCAAGCCTGCATTTTTATTTTTAAATTTATGTATCCTTTATTTCTATCACTATTCAAACAAGATGTATAGTTTCTGCAATAAATACTTTAAACCCCATGAAATGAGAGTCAAAAGTTGTATGAGGAAAAAGATTGCGTCTGACTTGTCGACTTTGCTGCTTCTGACCCCCAGCTCTGCCCACAAATAGCCTTCCCTCACCCAGGAGGGCTGATCTCTCCTTCCAGTTTTGGGATGGTATTTTCATCTGCTAAATTCATTATACAATAGGATGCTTCCTTGTTACTAGATAGAAGAGTCCTGCTCTACAGGACAGACACCTACATAGAGAATAACATTTAGAAGTTTAATACTGCTACTAATTATGACTTCAAGCAGTAGTATTACTTCTATTTTATTTTTAGTACTATTATTTCTAAGGGGAAAACATTGAAAAGAACGTAAATTAAATCACATAATCAAAATATCCAGCATTGGAGGCAAGTTACTTAGACAGATTATATAAATTCCCTACAATGGCATTCTAAAATGCCACTAAAATCATTTATCGGCAAAAGAGTATTTATTGATGTGACAAAATATTTAAAATATATCTCCAAAAATAAATAGTATAAAAGTATTACAGTAGATAGAGCCTCTGTAAGTTGAGCACCCAAGGGACTTGCAACAAACCATCAACATACAGAGGTGGTCAACATAAGGAACTAGGCCCGCTGTACTGATATGGGCATATGAAGCATGTCGAATCTGTGACAATTAGGTCAATTTAGGGAGGTAGTCAGCGTAGGGAGGAGGTCAGCTATGGATGTTCTACTGTATGTAATGCATATATGATTCCATTTTATACACACATAAAAGGTATTTAGATACAGGTATAGATAGATGTGTACCCAAAGTGTCATATCTTTTTTATACTCTAACTTGTATATCTCACACATGTAGATTCAAATTTTGCCCCCAGGCCAGCATCAAACTCTGCATCTTCTTGAATTGCCTTAAAGACTTCATATGCATGAAATCGGTGCTGATCAGGATTTGAATGAACGTATTATAAGGTGCAGGAGCATTTACACCACACATCTCTTAGAAACGGCATGACAGTCTACATTGTTCTTAGCTGTTTCCTGCATGGACCTTTCCATTCCCACTCCAGAACATTTTTCACTGTTTCCTTCTCCCTTCGCCCTCTATAACTTCCTAAATCTTTGTCTTCTCATATTCCTTGGAACTATAAATTCCCTACTCCCCTCTGTTATGCAGAATAATCCAACTCCGCCACAGCTCTTGCCTCAAATGTGCATTATTCAAATTAGCCTGGATCTCAAGAAATAAATTTAGCCATGCAGCCTTGCACAATGAGCACACACACACACAATTATAAAAGAAAGTTTAATAAAATACTACTTCCTTACTATAGATTCTGCAATCTACATTTTCTATTTTTTTATTTTTAAAAAGTTGATTGTGAAAATTTAAAAAAAGTGTGGCCCATGAAATTAATTTTATGACCTACTAATGGGTCATGACCCAGAGTTTGAAAAAGTCTTCCAGAAAAGGCCCCCTGACAACCACAAAACTTCAGTATGCCTGCCCCCTTGGAATCTCACTTCTCAGGTTATCAAATTATTTTTTCCAAACATCTGAATGCAGGTATCTCTGTCTTGCTACACCTAAGTGTGCAGCACACACACATGTATGTGCACATACACACACACAAGAGGACATACACCAGAATGTAGCACATTAGCTGTCTCTCAGCAGTGGGATTATTGGTATGTTTTCTTCGCTTGCACTTTCCAATAATTTCTGAGTTTTCGGTACTGAGCATGTGTTACTTTTATAAAAGGAAATGTATAAACAGTAAAAAACAGACGCAGATCAGATTTCACCTCTTCTAAGAAACCTTCTCTGAGTAACCCTTGCGGACAGGATTAAACCCCAGTGTCAGTTTCTCCATTTGACCCTTTTGACTTCTCTGTAACCTTGAACTTAGATCACTGCTTTCTGATGTTCTCTTTTTATCATGTGTTTCTCCCAGCTCTCAGACCCTTCCTCCTCAGTTTGTTTGGTTCATCACAGTCATAGAGTTCTTTTCTTTGCTCTCTGCAATAGGATTCTTAAGTTGAAATCCTATTGAGCAGAGAACTTTCAGAAAATGCATGCAAAATTTAGTCCGACATCGTGACTTACATCTATAATCGCACCACTTCAGGAGGCGGAAGTAGGATGATCACTTGAGCCTACAAGTTCCAGGTTACAGTGAGCTATGACTATGCCACTGCACTCCAGCCTGAGCAACAGAGAGAGACCCCCATCTCCAACTGAAAAAAAAAAAGGAAGAAAAGAAAATGTGTGCAAAATTTAATGTTTATTCATGTCTTTTCTGGGAAGCAGATCCAGTTGTTTTGTGAATACTTCTATTGTGCCAAACAAGGTTCTGGATCTGATCCATCAGCAGCCTCTCAAAATATTTAAGAATTCCTGGCCGGCGCAGTGGCTCATGGGTAGATTGCTTGAGCTCAGGAGTTGGAGACAAGCTTGAGCCAGTGTGAGACACCATTCCTACTAAAAATAGAAAAACTAGCCAAGCACTGTGGCAGGCGCCTGGAGTCCCAGCTACTTGGGAAGCTGAGGCAGGAGTCTCACTTGATCTCAGGCGTTTGAGGTTGCTATGAGCTATGACCTCATGGCACACTACCCAGGGCAACAGAGTGAGACTCTGTCTCAAAAAAAAAAAAATAGAATTCCTGAGCCACTGTTCTATAGACAAATTGAACCATTTTTTCCCTTCTCTGGGATACAAATGCCACGAGGCAGGGACTGTCTTACTCATCATGGATTTCCTAGGGCCTACAACAAAGAAGGCCCTGAAGAAGTGTGGTGTTGTGAACGATTAGGCATTACGAGGTAGAACATACAGACATCTTATTACCCCCATTTTCCAGAGTTGATTCAATATCATTCTGTTACTTGAGCAAGCAGAAAGAAATCAGAAGTATTCTAAGACTCTGGGAAGTCAGACTGGGAATTGCAAAATTGGTCTTGGAGGTTCCGATTTGGCATCCAAGTGGGCGTCTGTCTTCTTGTCCCATAGGCTGTACTCTGTGGTCGCCTGGCCCCTTTCTAAATTACACTGTTCTTGGCCAGCTCGAGGCCCCAGCCAAGAGTGCAGGTTCAGAGCAGTATAAAAGCCCAGGGCCCCTGACTCTTGCAACAGAGACTGTGGCAGAACTCCTGAGCCTGACTTTCCTTTTGGCTTCATTTTAAATGGTTCATTTTGGTTTTGAAGGTAGTTTGTTCCATAGAAACCAGACAGGGTGTTGTTTAAATAGTAGGCTGATGTCTCAATGTAACATATTGGCCCACTAAGCTCTACAAGAGTGTGAATCACAAACCCGCCTCTGTACACTTCTGATAGAGTGTGAATGTTCTGGATGTAAGAAAATCCTGTTAAGAATGATCAGGTTATCTCATTTTGCCATCAATCGTATTTTGAAATGTTAAGTTGGTAGAATCACTGCTGTTCCTGGCTGAATAGATTCTCTCAAGTAGAGCAAAATATTTTTAAAATCAGGTAATTCAGGGGCGGCGCCTGTGGCTCAAGGAGTAGGGTGCCGGTCCCATATGCCAGAGGTGGTGTGTTCAAACCTAGCCCCGGCCAAAAACCAAAAAAAAAAAAATCAGGTAATTCAGCCTCTAATCCAAATTGTATTTGGTTTATTTTCTTCAGACTATATACGTATGACTAGGATTGTGTGTTTAAAGTTCAGCTTTGCGTGTGGTATTCCTGTGATAATTTCAGCACGTGAAATAAGATGTTTACAAAAGCCAACTAAGACCGATACTACACAGTAGTTTAGCAGCAAATTCCTACTCTGGGTATTTAACAATAACCGGGATCTTTCTATTGGCTTTACATAAACTCAGATTAGTAGTAAAATCTTAGTACCGTCCCATTTGGCAAACCCTTACACTTCAGGCAGTCACAAATTCCCTTCTGATTGTGCTTTTCATTCGCACCTAGCTCAGATTTTTGCCTGATGCTTTTTTAAATCCTCTAATTTACATACTGTGGTAAATTTAAAATGAGAACAGATGAATGCTGCTAAACTTTTCTATTTCACTGATGAATATGGTATTTTGCTCTAACTATCTAGCTGTTATATATTCAATGACCTTTAAAACATGAAATAGATACTTCTTTTCATATATACTGTGCAAGATGGATTATTAGTATTGTCTTCCATTGGAAACTATGAATCTCAGACACGGGGGCCACGCAAAGCAGCTGAGAACTAATTTCCATGGAACTAAAGTTCAGAGTTTCCTGTTCACAGGGGTCACACCTGGTCAGCGGGGCAGAGAGGCCTTGTTCACGGGTGGCCATCCTGCTGCTGTGGGAGGTGATGCGTCTGCTCTACATGCACTTGTCCCCCCACTCTTTGGTCCCAGCACACCACTATGTACGTTGGATCTTGTACCCCTGTAACCATTGGATTTGGCCTCCAGCTAAGTATACTGTGGAATCTCATTTATTGTTATTATTAATAATAATCGTGTTCTCCAAAGCAGCCAAGTGAGACTTGGAGAAGTTAAATTATTCAGCAACTGAGATATCTGAAGCTCAGGTTCTCCGTAGCCCACACCATTTCTGGGTTACATACCTGTGCTCTCCACTTGATTGTGAGCCGCTAGGGAGAAGAATCTTTTTGTTTGTCCTTGCATCTGGCACAGTGAACAACACAGGATTTCACACCAGGTGGGCCATTCGTCCAGGGAAAATCTCAGTAAACATAACAAACGTGCCATCCGCTGTGCTAAGTGTATGAGAAAACTTCTTAGAGGAGGTGAAAATAGTAATAAAATCCTTGATAAAATGAATAGAATGCACCGTGACATAACTTGCTAACTGTTCCCTTTAGTTTCAATAACCAAAATCAAGATTAATTTTAAAATTACATACACTGCTTAGATAAAAATGCCATAATTCGTAAGACAAGAAAAAAATCTAGGGCACATTTTAAAAGAAAAGTACAATGATTTTAAAAGGATGGAATCTATTTCAGAATGAAGGAATGAAAAATTCCAAAAGGTTTAACAAAAAAAACTCCTAAGGAATCTTGAGGTTTTATTTCACCCTGACGTGAAATGGCCCAGTTGCTAAACTTAACTGCTTTCCTTCCATCCATCCTGATCTCATCCTTTCGATTGTGCTAAGAGACTGGAGGCTCTGAAATTTAATAAATGACCCTGATACAAAATGTCTTACTCAAGTAGAGCAAAATATTTTTAAAATCAGGTAATTCAGCCTTTAATCCAAATTGTATTTGGTTTATTTTCTTTGGACTATATACGTTCAGCTTGATAGAAAGCCAAGCTCTTGTCACTATATCTCACTTTAAGCAAACACAATATATTAAATCCAAATTTACAAAATGGATTAGTTAAGTAGTCATTCTTCACTTAGCAACATAATTTGATGTAGTAAGTTCCCCTTGTAATGCATATAAGCTTGATTCAGTTTATTAGAACCCTTGGTGTGTGCCACATTTCAAGGCAAAGTACATTTGATAATCTTACCCAACAAACTAGCAGTTTCTCTTTTATGCAAGTATTTGGTTTGGAACTGTCCTGGCCCCGGATAAAACAAATAAATGGGTCAGAATGGTCTCAGGGATGCATATTCCAGGAGCAAGGCGTGGTAGAGGTGGATGATCACTGTGCTAGGGGCCGAAGGAGCTCGGAGCACGGCCTCGTTTCCTTAGTCTTCACCATTTAAGTTTCCATGTCTTCCAACGCTGTATCCACTGAATGAGCCAGGAGCCTGCAGGACTTATGGGGTAGGAAGCGCTGCCCCTCAGCTTTCTCTTCTCGGTTTCACTTACCGAGAGGGAAAGCCTGACACATTAGATCTGAGAAGACTCATCAGGTTCTGTTCCCATTCTCGATCCTGCCCTGACCAGTGGAGAAATTCACTTATTTACCTCTTTGGCCAGCCTGGGTCATGCAGGTAACCCAGAGTCACTGGGCTATTCAGGTTATGGAAAGCTAAAAGCTGTGGGACACTTCAGGGGATTACGTGGGTCATTACAAAAGTTTTGAGTTACACGAAAATCAGGAAATGTAAAACCCTTAGAGACAGAAACAAATGAGGCCCTCGAAGCACTACTGGTAAGCCACGCAAGCTGAAAACTGCACAGGCGAATCAGAAAGGACTCTGTCAGCTGTGTTGCTTGAAAATGATATAATGGACCCTAACTCAGTCCGTCTCAAAACATTCACAGGTTAGTCAGGTGACAAATTTGGGGATACAGAGACAAAGTAAATAGTATTATTTTAAATGGATGCCTCCGAATGTAATGATAAGCTAGAAAGAAAGAGTATATTTAGAGAAAATATGGTATAAAAAAATTAGAATATGCTAATAAGGAAAACTAGACTTTTAGCTTTTATTTTTATACCAATATTCTTAGGTCAAAGTGGATCATTCCCAGCATTAAAAGGATGAAGAGACAAGCTGCTTGCTTTTGGTCGGGTTTATGTTTCTTTTTGTTCGGGAGACAATCTTCCACCCTTTTCTCTTCTTTCATGCGCTTTTCCTGGGCCTTGTATTCTGATCATATTTAACTTTCTATTGGAAGAGCTAGAGTTCAGCTTAAAATCTTCTGGTAGATGTTGTATGTTTAATAAATGTTAAATACACTCTTCACACTGTCTTTTAAAGAACATTTGTTTTTCAAGGGTCTTTGTGCATTCATATGAGAAAAAAAGCAACCAAATCTGTTTTATTCAAATTCCAAGTTCTAGGGGAGCAGATTGTCACAGCATATACAGTGACAAACTTTCAACAAGGAAAATGGGTGGAAGAATCACAGGTATTTATCACATATGCCAGAAACATTAATGCTTTGCAAGCAGTGAATGGGTCTTCTATTCTCTTTTGGTCAGATGCATCCTACTTTGTAAAAACTTAATCGATTGATGATTTCATGATTTTCCTTTGTGGAAAAAATCTTATAAATATTCATATTCAGAATACCATGTGTCTATTCTGTTGATCTTCAAACCATAAAAGAAGTTTTATTCTCAGTGTCATATGAATGGTGGAAATTATCACAAAACCAAAAATAATTTATCTAAACGTCCACATTGTTTAGTAATTAGTTTTAGATCCAAAGCATAGTTCTTGCTTTTTAAATTGATCATTCAGAACTGATCATTCTTAATGACTATAGGTTAGGAGTCCTGTGGAAAATACATAGGATGAATCATGCTTTCAGTAAAAAATATTTGCTTTGCTTGGTTTATCAGTTTCCATATTTGCAATGGCTTCCCGTTACTAACTGGCATCATGCTTTGCAGATTACTTTTTCAAATACAGTGTTTTTATTTCTGAACTTTCTGCTGGTAGCAGTCCCCGTGCAAACGTGATGTTTGTATAATGCTGATGATTGATGTCCGAGTATAGTATCTAAGTGCAGTTTTTCGTTAGTTTATATAAAGCTTTTGTTCTTAACACATTGATTTGAGTCACTCAAAATTGGCTCTTAAAAGAGAGATCGTTTCTGTGTTTACATAATTGTAGCCTCAAATGTGCTTTATGAATTTCACTTGGCACTCTCCAATCCTCTGGAAAGTGGTTATCAAGCATGGTTATTATGTTTCCAGTATGAGGAAACCAAGAGGCAGGGATTTCACTGACTTACCCTGTAAGACAGCATTGCTGCTATTCTGTTGTCACATGTTTTCTTCTTTTTTTCTAAATATGAAAAAATGTGGCTGCAATACTCCACGGTACCTCTGTCAGAAATATAATCATCAAGTGTCTTAGTGTGGATAGAGGTCCTGTAGGGACCTGTGGGACCCAGGCCAAAATGAAGGCTCAGGAGGCTCAAGACAAAGTCGTTTCTGATCTTAACTTTTGGATCATTTTTTTGAAGATGTTTGACTGTTGAGCACACAGATCATAAGATCTTTGCTGTATGAAGTTCAGCTGTACCTTCAGCATCCTGGCCCAGAGCCACAGCCTGCTCTCATGTCGCGCTTCAAGGCCTTTGGGTTCCCGGCCCTTTTCTTGATTCCCCAGTTTCCAGTTTGATGGCATTGAACATTATATTAAACCTCTTGCTACCAGATAAAAACTTCCTGATATTCCTAACCATCACATTTATTGCATGATATATAATTTTGTATCATGCAATGTATGTAATTATGATATAATCATTATAATTATTACCGTTATTATATCAGCAGCTAACTTTAAGATCATGCTTATGGTGTTTCAGCCACCGTTCTAAGCACTTACCTTTTAACCCATTTCATTGTCATAACAGCCCTATGAGGCAAGTACTGGCATTATCCCCTGGTTACCCACAAGGAAACGGAGGCACAGTGACTTTAAGCAACTGGCTCAAGGTCACAGTGCTACTATGTGACAGA
Organism: Nycticebus coucang; assembly: GCF_027406575.1. Classification (NCBI taxonomy): domain Eukaryota; kingdom Metazoa; phylum Chordata; class Mammalia; order Primates; family Lorisidae; genus Nycticebus; species Nycticebus coucang. The sequence continues at coordinate 11,528,006 of NC_069789.1, read as the reverse complement.
CTCTAAACGTGAACCCAGGTCTATGCCAAGTCTACGAAGAAGGAATGCTGGCATGGAGAATCTTTGAATATTTTAGCTCCTGTAATTCCAATCAGATATGGCCTTGTTTTATTTTCCCATTCCTTGTGCTCTCCGAGCTGCATTCCCACCATTAAGCCACAACTGCTGTCCTACAAGGAGCATCTGACCAGTTTCTGAATTGAGTCCCAAGGTATGTATCTCATTACAAAAGTTTTGAGACGGACTATATTATGGTCCATTATTTCACTTCCAAGAAACACAATCAAGTGTCCTTTCTGATTGACTCATCCGTGCAAGTTTTAACTTGCTCAGCTTATTGGTGTTGCTGGGAGGATTTCATTTGTTTCCATCTAGGCGGATTTTACATTTCTTGATTTTTGTATCTCAAAACTTTTGAACTGACCCATGTACGTGCCTTAAGCTGTTACATACTTCCTTGAGCATGAGCATCCTTTATGCATGAAATTCTTACCTTCTGATAGATGGAATAGAATGCAGTGGAGGTAGCAGCTCTTTTTGCCTCCAAGGAGAAGATGGTCACGTAGAACCCAGAGCATCAGTGGCTGTCAACAGGCTTGTCAAGGCAAGTCAGATGGGGCCCGAGGTACAGCAAGTGTGCCAGGAGCAAGTCACTAAAAAATTACAGACACACTGGCTTGTGCCTGTAATCCCAGCTACTCCAGAAGCTGAGGTGGGAGGATTGCTGAAGGCTGTAAGTTTGAGACCAGCCAGGGAAACATAGCAACATCTCATCTCTAAAATTCAAAATAAAATAATGAAAAGAGCAAGGCTAAGGGGGAAAACTAAGTGTACATAAAGGGAAAGAAAACATGTAAGTTTTTGAAAGAGTGGGAATGGAAGGTGGTAGTAAAATACTTAGGAAGCTGGTAAGTGTCTAAGCACTTTGCGCCTGCTGGGCATGCTAACGCTTTTTGTTTATTGTCACTCAGTGGTAATATGGTAATTCCAAACTGTTTAGGAAACTTTGTACTACCAAATCTCACTATTGCACGAGGGTTTATCACACATAAGTCTTATTTTGTTCTTTTTTTTTTTTTGTAGTTTTTTGGCCGGGGCTGGGTTTGAACTGGCCACCTCCGACATATGGGGCTGGCGCCCTACCCCTTTGAGCCACAGGCGCTGCCCTTATTTTGTTCTTTTTTAAGCCTTTCTCTGCCTTTCTCCTTTCTGTTACCATGGCAATATTAATATTATTGATCTGGGTAGAACATGATGTTACTTACCAATGTGGCATAAATTAGATTTACAATTAATCTATTTAGTAGACCAATTTGTCAAGTGTTCATAATGCTCATACATTTTATTTTTATTTTTATTTTTATTTTGGTCACCACAAATCGAGGCCTTGATTTAAAGTATATAATAAAGAAGCATGTTTTTTCACAAATGGATATTGTCTTATTTTAAACACAAAATGTACCTTTCAAGATTTGGAAACAGTAATTCTTCGTTTTTGTATGGAACCAGAAAAAACCCATACAGCCAAGACAGTTCTTACTAATAAAAACAAAGCCATGGGGGGTGGGAACAAAAAGCCAGGGCATCACCCTTCCAGACTTCAGGCTATACTACAAGGCCATAGTGATCAAAACAGCATGGTATTGGCACAAAGACAGAGACACTGACATTTGGAACTGAATAGAAAACCATGAGATGGAACTAACGTTTTACAGGCTGGGCACAGCAACTCATACCTATATAACCCTAGCACTCTGAGAGGCTAAGGTGGGTAGATTGCCTGAACTCACAGGTTCAAGACCAGCCTGAGTCAGAGCAAGACCTAATCTCTAAAAAATAGCCAGGTATTGTGGCAGGTGCCTGTAGTCTCAGCTACTTGGGAGGCTGAGGCAAGACAGTTGCTTGAGTGCAAGAGTTTGAGGTTGCTGTGAGCTATGATGCTATGGCACCTACCAAGGGTGACAAAGTGAGACTCTATCTAAGAAAGAAAGAAAGAGAGAGAGAGAGAAGAAAGAAAGAGAGAGAGAGAGAGAGAGAGAGAGAGAGAGAGAGAAAGAAAGAAACTAACATTTTATAGCTGTCTGATTTTTTTTTTTTTTTTGAGGCAGTCTCATATTGTTGCCCTGGGTAGAGTTCCATGGTGTCACAGCTCACAGCAACCTCAGTGCCTCAGCCTCCCTAGTAGCTGGGACGACAGCATGAGCCACTGCTCCCAACCAGCTAGCCACCAGATCTTTGATAAACCAAACAAGAACATATATTGGGGGAAAGAATCCCTTTTCAACAAATGATGCTGGGAGAACTGGATAACCACATGTAAAAGACTGAAAATGGACCTGTGCCTTTTACCACTTACAAAATTGATTTAAGGTGGATAAAAGATTTAAATCCAAGAAGAGTTGGAAATTCTATAATTGAAATAAAAATATTAATACTACTGCAACTCTCAAAAAGTGAAAGCACAAATAGAATTTAAAAAGTCCAACTCTTCTTGCATTTACATGTTCTTAGTTTAACTAAAGCCCGTGACTATCATTTCTTCTTTGTGGATTATACTATTTATTCTATAAGTGAATACTTCATTTTTCCTCATGGTGCATCCTTTCACCTTGCTTTATATTTATTTTGATATTAATGTCATTTACCTATTTTTGTTCATATATTCCAGGCATATTATTTAAACTTCTGTATTGCTTTTTTAAAAAAAGCTTTAAATCTAAGGCATGAAATAATAAAAATTCTCAAAGCAAGTGTGGGAAAAATACTTGAAAATATCGGCCTGGGGAAAGATTTTATGAAAAAGACTTATGAGGCAATTGCAACAACAACAAAAATAAAGAAATGGGACTTAATTAAACTGAAAAGCTTCTGTAAACTAAGGAGACAATAACTAAAGCAAATAGACAACCTTCAGAATGGGAAAAGATATTTGCATATTACAAATCAGACAAAAACTAGATAACTAGGATCTACAGAGAACTCAGTCAAGCAAAAAAAAAAACAAAAACAAATCCCCTATATCCCTGGACAAGAAACATGAATAGAACTTTCTCTAAGGAAGACAGAGAAACGGCTAACAGACATAGGAAAAAAAATGCTCATCATCCCTAATCAGAGAAATGCAAATTAAAACCACCCTGAGATATCACCTAACCCCAGGGAGAATGGCCCACATCACAAAGTCTCAAAGCTGCAGATGCTGGTTTGGATGTGGAGAGAAGGGAACATTTTTACACTGTTGGTGGGACTGCAAACTAATACAGCCTTTTTGGAAAGAAGTATGGAGAATCCTCAAAGACCTCCAATTAGACCCTGCAGTCCCATTACTGGGCATTTACCCAGAAGAAAAAAAAACAATCCTTTGATCATAAGGACATGTGCACTGGTCTGTTTATCACAACTTAATTTACAATCACCAAAATGTGGAAACAAGCTAAATGCCCACCAACCCAGGAATAGATTAACAAACTATGGTATATGTATACTGTGGAATAGTACTCAGCCACTAAAAAAGATGGAGACTTTACATCTTTTGTATTAACCTGGATGGAGGTGGAACACATTCTTCTTAATAAAGCATCACAAGAATGGAGAAGCAAGAATCCAATGTTCTCAATTCAAATATCAAGGCAATAGGTAATCTAATACCGGGGTGGGGGGGGCAGGGGAATGAGGGAGCTGGGAGAGGGGAGGAAGGAGGGGGATGGGGCCACAGTGTGTGCCATACCTCTGTACAGCGGGACTCCACCTAACAAGTGCAGTCAGTGTAACCTGACTCTTTGTACCCTCAGCGACTCCCAAATAACAACAACAACTACAAAGTGTATAAGCAAGCCCTTTTATCTAGGAGGACAGAGGATTACAGTGGTACATTTGTCAGTTTTCTCTGCTGTGACTTGCAAGAGTGGGATTGGTGCCAGCCAGGAAGAGTCACGCGGAGGGCACCCAACTGGGAAAGGGATTGCCAACTCAAGAGTGCAAAAGACTGGACATTTCCTGGTCTTAGAAAGTTGAAACAGGTCAGCCTTGAAAAACATCTGATTGGACGTTTTAACATGGGTGAAGATGATTCAGAAGACAAAAAGCCAGTTTGTAATTTTCACAAGCTAAAGGCATTGCGGCTCCAGTTGACTGGGGCAAAGTCTGAATGAGGCACGTTTATTATTAAGAAAAGTGAAAATGCTGTAGGTGGTCACTGCACAAATGTCACGCTCACACAAATAAGCCCCCAATTTCCAGTGTCCCTGGATATTTCTTCTCCTTCCTCCTATCTGTGTGCACTCCCACGGAGAGTGCAGGCTGGCTTTATTTCTTGGGTAGTTGAACTTCACAGCCCCTTAGCCTGTGCCTCCAGCCTGCCTGAAGGGAACCGTAATTCCCAGGGAGGCACTGACTGTTGTATTTTATTGCTTAATTATTATACCTATTTAATGCTACTTAGAACATTGTCAGCTGTTGAGAAAAGGTAATTATCACTAGTCAAATGAAAAACACTTTTTTGGCTGCTTAACAGAGACACATTTTACTGGTACCTTGATACAAAATGAAGCCTGGTAGCAAAACTTTTGCTTGTCTCTTCTTCAAGCCACAGCTGTTTCCCTGCTAAATTCATCCCATCTGTCTTCCCTTCCGTAAAGCTGTAGGCAGTATAGCATAAGTACAGAAGCAGTTCAGTGCTATTTTGGATAAACATAGCTGAAATTTGAATCTTTGCCATTTGCGATGCACACATTTTGTTTTACTGCTGTAAAGAGAGCTGTCAAAATACAACTACATGGATAATTTACTAAAATACAGTCAAATATAAAGTTGATCAAAGAGAAAGTACAGTGGGTCAGTGTGACTGTTCCAGCATGTGCTCTGAAAGGTGCCTCTCACCTCAGGGTCCCCGTCGGTTCTGTGTGGGGAGAGTGGCATCTGAAGTCTTTGTTTTAATCTTGCAGCATGGTTTTCAAGGGTTAACAGTTCCTTGTAACTGTCTGCGGCATGACTTGTGGAGTCTTTCAAAGATTTTAGATGTCCACTGTTTTTATTCCCCCAAATAATTAATTACATCGGTGGAAAACATTTTCTCATTTTTAGCCCAGGCAGAGTTGAGCTACATCGCCATTTTGCTGAGTTCTGAAATTGATTGCGTTGAACCTTTGTTACCTATGACATGGTCTATTTCACCTTCATCCTTTTCTTGATTTCTGGACTATTGGTGCATCAACATGTACTGTGGTCTTTTTTTTATTACATCAATAATATATAATGCTTTAGAATCAATGGAGATGTTTTCTTAAATGAATTTCTCTTCCAAGACCACTCATCCCCGTCTGGACGACTCTCATCACCCAAATATTTACTGCTTTCTTTTTCCATGTACAAAAGTCTCTTCTAGGCCAAATTGGTGGTGACTTCTTTGAGGGGAGGAGCCAATATCTGGTATATTTAGCAGCCACTGTGACCAGAGTGGATCAAAGTTCTTGGACTTCTTTTTAAACAAAGGTGACTAAAACACATCTTTGGTGTGAGGTCTGATCCCATTCATGATTCCTTAGTCCAAGATTTGGCTTTACCTTATCTCGGCCGTGTAGCAAAGAGGGAATAGAGAAGATTGTGCGAGAGGTTGGGAGGCCAAGAGAGGAGTGAGGCCCACGACTTTCTGGCCTTCTCCATTTGCTAGAACTCGGATTTGTAATCTGGAAGAGGAGAAACCTGCAAAGTGGTGAGCTCTAGCATTCTCTGCCCTTGCCTCCAGAAACAACCCTCTGTAAATAAGAGGTAGCAGAAGGCAACTCAAGCACAGAGAGATGTGACAAGAAAGTATTATCTCCTAAAAAAAAAAAAAAAAAAAAGGAAAAACCCAGATGGGCGCCACAGCAAGCACCTGTAATCCCAGCGACTTCCGGAAGCTGAGGCAGCAGGATGCCCACAGCCCGAGTCTGAGGTTGCAGTGAGCTATGACGCCATTGCACTCTGCTCAGGGCATAGGGTGGGACTCTGTCTCAAAAAGGAAAAAAAAAAAAAAGCAAACAAAGAAATAAAATAAATAAATAAAATTTTTTGCCTTTTGATCAGCTAGAAAACGCTAGCATCCTTGTTTATATTGCATTTAAACAACTTTAGCAAAATCAGAGTGCTTCTGAGTCTCCAGCTGCTGCGAATGAAATTATTTTCCTAAAAAGTCCCCAAGGCCTCTTCTGCACCAAGGCATTACCCTCTCTCATCTATAGTTATTTTTTGGAGGAAAAAAAATCCTAGCCTCTTTTTAATTTTTTTATTTTTGTTTTTGAGACAGTGTCACTTAGTATAGCTTCATAACTCACTGCAAACTCAAACTCCTGAGCTCCAGTGATCTTCCTGCCTCAGCCTCCTTGCCCAGAGAATTGTGCATCTTTTTGTAAAGACAGAATCTCACTATGTTGCCAAGGCTCATCTCAAACTCCTAGGCTCAAGTGATCTTCCTGCCTCAGCGTCCCAAAGTGCTGACAGGTGTGAACCATTATGCCTGGCCAGCTCAGGCTACTTTGAAGGCAAAAATATATGTCTATCACAAATGCAACCAATTCTATTTCACCCAGAAGTGGACATGGCAGCTTCTGTCAGTGGTTCTTTGAAAGCCATTCACACAGGAACTTTATACATGCAACTTTAACCCTAAAAAAGGGTTAAAGTTTTTAAAAAAGAATATAAAGTGTATAAAAAAGAATAAGCACATCTTTTCATTTCCCCTGTGATTCCATCTGACTCAGGACTACCCGGTTTCCCCGAAAATAAGACAGTGTCTTATTTTAAGGTGTGCTCCCAAAGATGTGCTAGGTCTTATTTTCAGGGGACGTCTTATCTTTCCTGTAAGTAGGTCTTATTTTCGGGGAAACAGGGTAGTAAGTGCTTTAGATGTCAAGTCCACTGGTCTCTCATGAAAATTCATTCTTTCACTCAACACCTGAATGCTTCAAACACTTTCCTGGATGCTGAGGGTACCAGCAAGAGTCAGCCCTTGCTCTCAAGGAGCTAGCACTGTAGCGCAGGAGGCAGACGGTCATGCTGCACTTGGTAAGACCTGTGATGGGAATACAGAAGAAGGAAGAGGAGGCCAAGGAGAGCAGAGCAAGCTCTGCAGGGGAGTGACACTTGACTCCCAAGGAGATAAGAGCATATGCAGAGTAGAATAAGGTACTTTCTCTCATAATAGTCTTTGGATTGTACATTTTAGAAAACCATTTTAGACTTAAGAGCCAAGATGAGAAGAAGCACATGACTTCTGGCTGACAGTTCTTACATCCCTAATGTCATGACATGGTTCTGTGCCTCCTTGGCCCTCCTGATTCCCAGCCAGCCTGGAGTGCCCTGTGGCTATTCAGCTTCAAGACCATCCTGACTCAAGCCACTTCTTATAACTGCTGTACTGCATAATCCAATCACAGTGGAGGCTTCAGGCAGATTTTTTTTACCTTGTCAGGAAAAAAGTATGTACATTATAAAAAAGGTTTTTTTTATAATGATAATGTTACTCTATAAATTTGCCATCTGATTAGTTTTTCAGGTTTTTTCAATAATCCACTGACAGCTTCTCCCCATCTTTATGATGAATCTAGAACCTATGCCCTAGACCAGGTGTCCTCAAACTGTGGCCCGTGGGCCACGTGAAGCGGTGTGATTGTATTTGTTCCTATTTTGTTTTTTTACTTCAAAATAAGATATGTGCAGTGTGCATAGGAATGTGTTCATAGTTTTTGTTTTTTTTTAAACTATAGTCCGGCCCTCCAATGGTCTGAGGGACAGTGAATTGGCCCCCTGTTTAAAAAGTTTGAGGATGCCTGCCCTAGACTCTCTTTGCATGGGAGGAACTCTGACCATTCTTCCAGATGGCACATGCCCACCTAAGATATTTAAATAATGATATCACCTGGAAATAACTGTGCAAGTAATTGCCATGAGCTCTCAGTGTTCCTATGACTCTTTATTCAGAGGCTTGTGTAGAAAATTAGATTGCTGTGGTTAGGTCCTCTTGACCAAAAATTGTTAACATGGTTGGACAAATGGCATTATAGAAGAGTATCTACCAAGAGCTAATGTGAGGCCAGACGTGGGAGTCAACACGAGGCCAGGAGTGGTAGTACACACCTATAATCCTAGCATTCTGGGAAGCCAAGATGGGAGGATTGGGAGTCTAAGACTAGCTTGAGCAAAAGTGAGATCCTGTCTCTACAAAAAACAGAAATATGAGCTAGGCATGGTGGTGCATGCCTTTTATCCCAGGTACGAAGAGTTTGAGGTTTCAGTGAGCTATGATGACACTGCTGTAGTCTAGTCCAGGCAACAGAATAAGACTATGTCTCAAAAAATTTTTTCTGAATGTTGTACACTTAGGCTTTTCATTTATGCTAATTGTTTACAGGGACTTACACACTTGTTCCCATCCTCTAGGGTGGGCTGGTTGCTCTGTTGTGAACTTTAACCTTTGCACCTGCCTTTGTTCATTTTCATGGGAGGTCACAACTTTATGACTCTGTCTAGGATTCAAGCAAATGATTATAAGTCCTTAGTGGACTAATCTAGCTAGCTTTTGATTTGAAAAGGACAAAAACCAATTAATAATTATCTGAGACTATACTCAATATTTCATTGTACGAGTAGGGCTGCTACCACTTAACTGGCATGCCAAGAAATTACTAAAAAAAAATTAATACACAGTATTAAACATATTTACACACACTGAACTATTTCAAACCAGTAATGCTGGAATAAAGACAAAATAATACTGTGTATTTACATAACACCGTAACACCTTTCATTAGAAAAATCTCAAGCCTTCACAAACTAACTAAACTGCACAACACCCTACGAGGTAAGTAGGAAGGAAGGTAGAGCGACAAACAAGCAGTCGGTGGAGGGAGGAGGCGAGCGCGTGCGCACACAGTGAGCGGGACTCCTGCTGGGCAGCCCCTGAGCGCTCGGGTTCAGACCACCCCACACCAGGAGACACAGCTCGACAGCTCCACCACATTGCACAGGTGCTTGTGGATTTCAGAATTGTTCTTTATGTTGTTCTTCAGCTCATAGATCTGTATTTTCCTTTGAATTGAACTGACTGGACAAAGCTACACTTAAGTCCCCATTAGGCTATGACAGTGACTCCCAATGTAGTCATTTGGTCCAACTAAATACAAGTGTTTTTAAAAATTCTTCCTTAGTGAGAATTTTTATGGAAATATGGCAGTTTATTCTTTGGAAATGTATAGAGATCATGGGGTACATGCTAGTCATTGGGAAAGGCCTGGGGCAACCCTGGTCCCCTCTAAGAGGGTCAATTCTAGAGGAACAAATTTGTGCCCAGGCCTGCTTCGGTGGCTGCCACGCCCAGCTCCTCCCACGCAGGTGAGCACCGAGGACTGGCTGGCACTTCTAAGGGCACCTGGATAGGCCAGGGGCTTGAGTCCATGGAGTGCCAAGACAACCAATCTGAGTACAAGAATATCAACAGGCCAATGGGAGTAGTGAATTTTGCATTTAGAATCTTAAAGCAGCATATATTAACATCTTTGAATAAATTTTGAATTTACTATTCTATTAGATTTCCAAAAAATGTAGTTGTGGAAGGTAGTACTCATTTGGGTATCTTACACAAAGGATTTACTCACCTGATCCTTTGAGGAAAAAGAATTTTCTCTATATAAGTCTTTGTCACAGTAAAGTCTCTATTTTGGCTTAACCTTTCAGATTTTCAGATAATTTAGGTATCACTGTTACCCATGATAAGATAGTTTTCAGACACTATAATTTAAATGTCTCCGAAATGTAATAAATAGAGCTTTGTCTGGGTTTTGGAAATTACGTTTTCTTCTCAAACAGCTGTTCATTTGTATTAACAATTTTCTCTGTCTCTAGAAGAAAGGCAGCATTTCTTTTTACGTATAATTTCATCTCCCTTTCAGCATGTTAGCTGTGTTTAGTTTGTTTTTGTGGTATTATTTTTAATATCCCTGTGTACCATGGCCAGGGCTTCCAGAGAGGAGGGAACAGTCACTTAGTCCTAGACTAGTCTAGGCCGGACCATTCCATTACTTCCTATCTGGCTGGCTAACTTCATTGCCTTTATTTATTTATTTTTGAGACACAGTCTCACTATGTCACCCTGGGTAGAGTGCTGTGCTGTCACAGCTCACAGCAACCTCAAACTCTTGGGCTTAAGCGATTCTCTTGCCTCAGCCTCCCAAGTAGCTGGGATTACAGGTGCCTACCACAACACTGGTTTCATTGCCTTTTCAATTCATCTGTGACCATGTTCGTAAAAGGTCTTTGCCCTGTCTTTAATTGGTAAAGCAAAAGAATGCCAAGTTTTTCATTTTGGGGACCCCAGTTAGCACTCAAAGGACAACAATATATGAGACTGATGAAGATAGTGATAACTAACATTTGATATATATGATATATTATGATCTTCTAACAATCTCATGAAATAGGTGGGAGAAATGCTATTAAAATTGTATTTTACTTTGAAGAAATTCGGGTTCAAGGAAGCTATATGTTACAAATTCCCATGGCTAGTGATAGGCTGGGCCTCACACTACATTTGATCTTAGCCAAAAGATCACCACCAAGAGTGTGAGTCTCAAAATTGAGTCTCTTTACTACTCAGTAATTCTGAGATTCATTGGAGAAAAGAGTAAGTAGGAGTATGGGTTCTGAACCCAGAAAGTTTGGGTTCAAATCCTGGCTCTACCACTTCTGTGTGATTTGGAGCAAACTACTTAACATGGACCTAAACTTACTCATATGTAAAATTTTAACAATCGTGTTATCTCCGTTACAGGGTTCTTGAGAAGGTTGAATGAATTATTACATAGCAGTGTTAAGAATGGTGCCTGGCACATAGTAAGAGCTCAACAACACTAGCTATGTGAGTTATTCAAAGTGCTCAGCACAGGAAACAGTGTGTAATAGGAAAGCAGAATTTGTATTTTGCTCTAGGAGGTGAATGTTAAACAGATCCTGTTCAGAGTAGACAAGGGGGCAATCCATGAAGGAACGTCCATTCTACCCACTGTTAAGCAAAGATAGAATTGAACAGTATTCTAGCTCTTGTGGAATAACCCAGGACTACTCCAGCCTATGAAATTACTGCAAGACAAATAATTTAAAATGTCTGTCTCTAGGGAACCAAGTCTCATTCTCAGTGGAACAGTTGATATACAGATCTCCACTCCTGAGAGGTAAGAGTGCTGTTTCATGATGCAGTCTAGAATACTCCCTAGAAGGCTTCAAGATTTATACCATTGAAGTTTGAAACCTGTGCGGCATGTTGTGTTTAAACAGTACTGAATTCAAAGAAACATAACTCCACTCACAATCTTTTGTTCTTAGAGCCTCCTGGAAACTGCTATTTACCATTGACTGATAATGTGATCAAAGATATGTGAATTTGGAAGCATTGTAGTGATAGCAAAGGTTTTCATTTGTTTGTTTGTTTTATTTATTCATTTTTAAATTTTATTTCAGATTAACATAGGATTAGGTTACATTGTTTGCGTTTGTTAGAAGTCCAAATTATAGTTGAGCCTTTCACCCAGGAGGTGTGGTGTATACCCCTACATTGTACCTGTTAGGTGAGAGCTCACCAAACCTCTCCATCCCGCCCTCTCCCCTCTCCCCACTTCTTGAATTTAATTGTGTTTTTCTCTTATGTAGGCTGATAGTTGTTCATCTACTACCCTGTTTTCCCGAAAATAAGACAGTGTCTTATTTTAAGGTGTGCTCCCAAAGATGCGCTAGGTCTTATTTTCAGGGGACGTCTTATCTTTCCTGTAAGTTGGTCTTATTTTCAGAGGATGTCTTATTTTCGGGGAAACAGGGTAGTTTCATATTTGTACTGAGTATATTGGATATTTGCTTTTCCATTCTGGAGATACTTTACTAAGGAGAATGTTCTTCAACTCCATCCAGGTCAATGCAAAATATATAAAATCTCTATCTTGATGGCTGAATAGTATTCCTTGGTATACATGTACCACAGTTTATTAATCTGTTCATGTGTTGATGGGCACTTGGATTGTTTCCACATCTTGATGATTGTGAATTGAGCGGCAATAAACATTGTAGTACAAAGACACAATCGCTTCAAATAAAATGAAATGCCTTGGGATATACCTAACAAAGGATGTGAAGGATCTCTACAGAGAGAACTATGAAGCCCAGCGAAAAGAAATAGCAAATGTTAACAAATGGAAGAACATACTATGCTTGTGATTTAGAAGAGTCAGCATGGTTAAAATCTGTATACTACCCAAAGCAATCTAGAGATTTAATGCAATCTCTATTAAAATATCAACATCAGGCGGCGCCTATGGCTCAGCGGGTAGGGCACCGGCCCCATATGCCAAGGGTGGCGGGTTCAAACCCAGCCCCGGCCAAACTGCAACAAAAAAATAGCTGGGCATTGGGGCGGGCGCCTGTAGTCCCAGCTACTTGGGAGCCTGAGTCAAGAGAATCGCCTAAGCCCAAGGATTTAGAGGTTGCTGTGAGCTGTGTGACACCACGGCACTCTACCGAGGGCGATAAGGTGAGACTCTGTCTCTACAAAATAAAATAAAATAAAATAAAATATCAACATCATACCTTGAAGAACTTGAAAAAATAGTTCTTCATTTCATATAGAAGCCGAAAAAACCCCAAATAACCAATGTAATTTTAAGAAATAAAATCAGCAAATCTGGAGGCATCCCATTACCAGACTATGGGTTATAGATCACAAGTCTATAATGATCAAAACAGCATGGTACCGGCACAAAAAGAGAAACACAGATCTATGGAACAGAATAGAGAACCTAGAGATGAAACCAGTCTCTTACTGCCATCTGATCTTCGATAAACCAAACAAAAGCACACAGTGGGGGGAAAGCATACCTATTTAATGAATGGTATCTGTCCATTTTAAATCCTATTCCCTGAACTGGGTTGAAGTCAGCAGTGAAATCCTGAGCCTGGAAGCTGTGGGTACAGACGGGACACGCAGTGTCCCATCTTACAGAAATCAGTCCAACTCCAATCAGATAAGGGAGCTTCAGGGAGTGAGAAAACAGTGACAAAGAAAAACCCACCTGAGATTACAGCACCCTTGTCTCACATGAGAAGGAAGAGGGCAGTTCACAGGAGAAGCTCAGTGGCTTTATTTGCAGAGAGTAGTCTAGTTAAGCACATATGTGTACCACAAATCCAGATTTTATTTATTTTTATTTTTTTTAATTAAATCATAGCTGTGTACATTAGTATGATCGTGGGGCACCATACACTTGGTTCATAGACCGTTTGACACATTTTCATCACACTAGTTTAACATAGCTTTCATGGCATTTTCTTAGTTATTTTGCTAAGACCTTTACCTGCGGTGCATCTTACAAGGGTATATGTGAATCCTAGTAAATGTGGAATGTAAAGGTCTTAACAAATCCAGATTTTAGTTACGCCCATTTACATTTCTTCATGTCAGTATCTGATCAGCAACCTCCAAATGTTCTAGCATGCCTTGCAAACAGGTTTTATTTGGAAGCCTTCTATTGATAGTTCATTTTTATTAAAAGATTATTCTCTTGATAAGAAATCTCTGACAGCCCTGTCGGTGTGCATATGCTGTGTCCTGCAGTCTCATATTGAGCCCTGCCTTAATTTTCAGCGATGTCGTGGGGAGTATTCAGGCTACACCTGAGTGTGTATAAACACATATATGCTATTTGAACCATGAACTCTATAGAACTTGGTGGCATACTCAGAAATTTGGTAAGGACAAGGATTTTGTGCTAGGAAACTTTCTTGTGAAAATGACTAGTAGCTTTAGGTAAGTTCCATCAAGGACAATGTGGTCTAGACAAAAGGGCACAGGATTTTAAAGAGAGAAATCTACCTTTTTATCTTGTCTTCACTATTTTACAGCCATTGCCAAAATCATGTGTTTAGGAGACAGCCCTGAGATTGTGTTTCAGCTTTGCCACTTACTACTTAGTGAACTTGGCAAGATCGTGGTAGCATCTCATAGCCTCGGTTTCCTGCCCTTAAGATGAGGATCAAAATAATATCAACAATAACTTCTTCAAAGGGTTGATGTCAAGATTTGAAAATGGATGGAAAAGTGCTTCGTACAGTAATTTTACGTAGAAAGGGCTTAATACATATTGTTTATTGCTTTAGCTATGTTTATTATTGAAACTCAATTACCTCACTTGTTAAATAGAAAAAATACTCTCTCTTTTCAGAGCTGTGTTCCGGAGTAGAATGAGCTAATGTATATGAAAAGCACTTTGTATATGCTCTGAAGCACTCTATTAAAATAGCAGTGCCTGAATACAATATTCATTTACTGAAGACCTACTAAGTGCCAGTTACTTTATATACTCTCTCCACTTTTCACAACAATCCTGGGAGGTAATTTTTATATCGCAGCTGAAGAAACAGGCTTACAAGAATTTACTTAGGATAATGCTCAAATTTCAACCCAGATCTGTTTTATTTTAAATTCAGATTTGTCATTCTACAAATGACAAATGCAACATCTCGATGATGGTAACCTTGAGAATTGTTGATAATAGTTTGTTGACCTCATTGATGATAGAATTAGGCTGATATTAATTAATTTGGGCTGATCTGTCATCTTTGAGTAGTACAGAATCCACTGCATGCATTTTGTATTAAAATGCATGATTTTGACGAAGTGTACTTAATACATACTCATTCACAAACTTGCATGTGTATCTAGCCACAAAAGACAGATAGTCCATATTTGTACCACTAAGCCCTGGGCTATGAAGGCAGTAAAAAAAAAGTCAGCAATGTCCTAGGACAGTGGCAGTGTGGTTGAAGTACATGTGAGGCTCAAGGTGAATCATTTGAAGGGCATATGCTTTTGAATGAATAAATTCTGATTTTTTTATTATAATTTTCAATGCTTTTTAAGTCACTCCTCATGTTTTTACATTTCAGTTACATGAATTTTCATTCATATTGTGGATTACAAATAAACTGAATTTACAATTTCATGCCCCTGCCTGCATACTAATGATAACTAGCTTATTGCTCACCAGCTAACAGTGATCCGCTCCTATTGGCATATTGAACCCTGGGCATATTCATGAAGTAATGTATCTGAGTATGTGTGCATCTGGAACCTTCTACTGCAGGGGAGAGGCATGGGCTTTCCAGTTTAGCCCTCCTAGCTACATGGCTTTGCTAAAGTTTTTTTTCTTTTCTTTTCTTCTCTTTTTTAACCTATAATCCTCAGTCTCCTCATCTATTAACTTGGAATAATGTACCTGTCTTCGAAAATGTCTGGGCCAGTAATGGGATTTTTCTGACAACGTGCACAAGACTCCAAAACATGTAACTTCTCTTTCTACCTTTCTTTGTCTTAAAAAGAGCAGGTTCTGCTTTTGCAACAGTAGAATATTTGCTTTGCTTTTTCGCTGTACCATATTTCCACACTCGTGGAAAATCATGTCTGGTTAACCAACACAAGGTACGAACGAATTTACAAGGAGATCAGACACTTAGCTTTT
Source organism: Nycticebus coucang (assembly GCF_027406575.1). NCBI lineage: Eukaryota > Metazoa > Chordata > Mammalia > Primates > Lorisidae > Nycticebus > Nycticebus coucang. Next base: position 11,512,476 of record NC_069789.1, on the reverse strand, counting down.
CACCTGTGTCTTAGATGAGCCCACCAATGGGGCTGTCCCTTCCGCAGAGTGCTGTCAGCCCAGACATGGAGCAAATGTTCCAGCTGCCCTTGATGGCACTGAGGCCATAGCAGTCCCCCTCACCCCACCTTTTGAGTTTGTGCTCGTAAACCCAGCATCCCGGTCTGCACTAAACACATGTGTCTACCAGGTTTAAGTTTTAGCTCTTTTAGTTGTAAGAAACTCATAATTTTCACCTGTGTCTTTTTGACCCCTGGCCTGATAAAGAGTATTTTTCTAATGTCCCCACCCCCAATTGCTCTAATTTAAAATGGCCAGATTTCAGTCATCAGGAGAGTAGAATGTATTATTTTTTTTGCAGCCTGTCTCACTAGGGGCCAGATTCCAAGGAGGCAGCCCGTGCATGTGCTCACAGGCCAGGAAAGCCAGGATTTCAACAGTGTCAACAATCTTTGCTCATCATACCAAAAAAGCCCTGTGTCGGTGCGACTCATCAGCATACAGCCGTGCTGTGCCTGCTAACAGAGCGGGCTCCCGGTATCTAGTTTCTTAGCTTGTCTGTCTCCCTTGACCGAAAACAGGAGAAAAAAATTGCTGCAGGGCAGGGTGCTGTCCCTCCCCTGTGGCAAGTAGCAGCACTAGGATTCCCAGAGAGAGAGCTTGCAAGTGACTTTAAAGTCCTCATCCTTAGGGGAAAGGAGACTATCCACCCTTTGTTTTTCTAATCCCGTTTTAAATCAGCAAGCAAAAAAAAAAAAAAAAAAAAAATCATCAAGTTGTCTGGTTAAAAATGATCTAGCCCTGAGTCATTCCTGGTCATCCCTTTAATGGTTTTGTTTGCTTAGAAGAAATAGGGGGCTATCCAGGCAGAGGTATGCGAGCAGCCTCCTCTGGGTCTCTGTCTATCCCTCTTTTGTTGGGGTGGAGGGGAGAAGGAGCGTACAAGCAGATGTGCTGCTAGATCTGCAGGCTTCTGCCAACCATATGGCATCTTAAGGAAAGATGGTTAGAGCGTCTGGATTAGCAAAGAGTCGGGATGGGAAGCCATGTGTCGTGTTGGTATAGGCAGTTGTTTGAGCTCTCTCTAAATGGCTTCAGGAGATTGTGTAATGGAACAAATGGTCCTGTGAGTCTGGGAACAGCCTTGCCTCTGCTGGAGAGGCAATTGGCCCTCGGGCGGGTACTGCTTCCCTTTTCCCCCCAGTGTTATGTATTCTACTTTTAATGTTCTTCAGACTCAGAGACTGGACTCAGAACTTTTCAACTTATAATTATGCCTGTGGTTTCTGTCTGCCTGAACTCTCTCCTCTCTCTCCCTACCCTGGTAGTGAATAATACTGGGAACCTCTCCCTTGGCCCTCCAGAGGGGTGCAGGCTCAGCACCCCAACTTTCTGTGCCTCCAGACAAAGGCCTTTTTCCTTTTCCCCTGGCCATTAGGCACTGGGGTCCACCCACTGGAATTCCCAGAAACCCCAGGAGATGGAAAATCTTTCATTTCTTAATGAATCAGCATAGAGTTTTATGTGGTCTCAAGTGTTGAGCACGTGAGTGATATGTCCCTTTACTATTTTAGACGTTCTGTGTGGCATTTAAAAATATATAATATATACACACACAAATATGCAGTACGTATATGTGTGTGTGTGTGTGTGTGTGTACACACACTAATTCCTTAACAGTGGACTCATTAAAGTATTCATTTATCAGCAATTTGAGATCTCAGGATGCAACTCTCTAATACAAAATGTAAATACTATAAAAGAATTGAAACACGGTCATACTAGCAGAACATTGGCAATATTTCATCTGTGGTCAAATTCTCAGACTATTTTGAGAGGCTGGAGGCAGAAGAAGTGGTGAGACCTTCCAGCTAGAATAGAGCTGGCAAGTCTGTTCTCTTAAGAAAGCTCTTTGGACATTTTAGGGCAAACAGACCTTATTTTGTTGTCATTTCAGGGCCATTGCACATGCAGTGCAACATCTTTAACTGCTAGAAAAATTAGGTCCGCCTCCTCCCTGCAGTAGAGACCCACCTCTGAGGCTCCAGGTATATCACAAATGTGGTTAAGAGGAGATAAAATGGCTAGTTGAATCAGTCAAAGAACTTGTCAGTTTAGCTGACCAAATCATCAAACTAGCTTGAATTAAGGAGTCAGCTTTAGTCCATGAGAATAGCTGGTCCGTACCTGGTCTTTTTTTGTTTGTTGGCTGGTTTGTGTTTAAGTGCAGGAATGAAGGAAGAAGTCAGTATCTGGTTTATGCTGCACACTGTGGAGGGGGTCGGGGTGTGTGCGAGTTACTACCTCCCTCCCAGACAGTGACCCCCAACTGCCCAGACCCCCAAAACAGGATCAAGTGAAAAATAAGTGCAGCATCTAGGTTGGAAATGAGTTACCTGTGGTCAACTGCAGGAAATAGGAAGCTATCACCCCAATTAGAAGTTTAATCAAAGGTACTTTGAGCAATGAAAATATATTTTAATTTATGTGTAGCATAACAATGCAACGTCTTTCTTAAAAGAAGAAATGAAATCTAGAGAATGTGTTTCTGGACTCCAGTAAGAAAAAAAGGGCAGGTAGTCTAGAAAGCAGAGTGTGTTTTCAGACTATCATCATTTTGTGGCTCAGGCAAATGATTTTTACTCTCTTAAACAAGGTCATCTGAAAATCATTTGAAGACTGTTACCAACTTTCTTCACAGATAACTATTTTCTACAAATATAAGATGTGACCCAGAAATTTCAGACAAAGTACTACTTCAGTTTGGTGAACCCTTTATGTTCGTGTTTAAAATCTTATTCTTATCTCCTATACATAGGGTTAAAACACTTTTTGTTGAGAGCCCCTTTCATGCTGAACATGTTAAGTGTTAGGATATTCTTACTTTGTCTTCTGAGTTTAGGATGTGTGGGGGTGGGGAGGTGTCTAAGGAAAGCACAGTTTTGATTGTTATCTACCAATTGGAAGAAAGTACCACTTTAATCCCTTTTACCTTCCAAGTGTACATGGTCCCAAATTTGTCAGCCTTAGAATTTCTTGAAACAATGCAATTAAACTGTAACATATTTCCTAACATTCTTAATTAAGACAGTGACTGAAAAATGTAGATTAACAGAAGTTACTGTTTTTAATCAACATATTTTCTCTCTCTTTCCCGCCACCATCACATCCCCCTCCCCTCCCCCTTTTGCTTTAAATGTCTGATGTCAGTTTCATCCACATGTACATTATGCACACGGCACTGAAGGAACAAAGTAAAAAACTCTCTTAATTCTGAGCTGCATGCGCAGCGCCACATGCACTGTCTGTTACATGTCGCTTCTTAGGAGGTTCATGCTGGGAGTTTCTTTTTAAAGGCAAAGTGTTTCTGAAGGAAAGAGTTCAGGTTGGGCAGATTGTGTTAGAAAAATCTCACTGTCTCTGAGTGGAATTAATATACTGATTATTCTGTGCAGGCTCAAACTGGCAGCGTGTGCAAAAGTTCAAGAGTGTCTGGGAATTGAAATATGGAGGAGAAATCGGGAGAGTGAGCAGAGAAAGCATTGGAAGTAGGGCTGAGAAGTGAGACTAATGGTAACTTTGTCGGGCGGCAGGGGGTGGGGGGGATTCAAGTGTGAACAACTGTGTGAAGAAACCACTCACTGGAAATATTTTTACGGAATCAGCAAGTCCTGTTTTCCATGGTACCTTCTAGGACTGATCCCTAAAAATCAGTTTGGTTATTGGGGGCGGGGGCCGAAATAGCAGCACTTTTTCATGCTCACTTCGTAGAGTTAGTTCTCAGATCCTTGCCAGTTCCAATTAAGTTACATGAAAAGCTTTATCACTAACGTAGAAATTAAAACGGGTTGCAGTATTTCTTTGGCCTCTCCATTAGCCAAGATTTTTTTTTCCTGTTTAATTAAAATCTGAGTCCTCCATGATCATCAACAAACAATGATTCATTTGTTTACAAATAAGGAATTAAAAGGTAAGAACCGCAAATACAGCCAGGCAGCACCTTTCCCATCGCGGGGGTGTGAACCTTTCTTCTCCCTGCTTCTCGGGGGAAGGAACTGGGGACGTGAGCATGGAGTTAATGAAGCTCTCGCCCGTCTCCTCTCCACAGCCATCTCGGCTAATCCTCTCCCCCGGCCAAAGTCCAGGGGCCCCCGAGCCCCCGCGGGTCTGCCCCCAGCCAGCCCGCCGCCCTCCGGCCGCGGGGCTCCTCCGGGCAGCGGGCAGCTCGGCCGGCCGGGGGTCCAGCGGTGGAGCGGCGGGAGGGAGGCCGAGGTCGGGCGGGCGCGCTCGGAGCTGCACGGAGGGAGCGGGGCGCGGAGCAGGTGCGGGCGGGCGGGCGCACGCGGGGCCCTGTCGTCGGGGTCGGCGCCTCCTGCAGAGTCCAGCGGCCCGGCGGGGACGGCCGAGTTCCCGGCGCAGCGCCGCGCCCGGCGTGCGGGGCTCTCCCGACCGCCCGGGACGGGCACGGGTCCTCCCCGGGCACCCAACCGGTCCCTGACTCCCGCAAGGGAATTTCACTCCAACCAAGACTGAAGCGTTTTAGTGGCAGCATTTAGGGCGTGGGTGGGGGAATCTACCTTTGTTTGGCGGTTGCACTTTTGTGAAGCAGAAAATTGTCTCTGGGGATGACTTACTGCCCAGGGTGCGCCGGCTGCCCTGGGGGTCAGGAGTTGGGAATGGCGGAATCTGCTCACCGACCATCTCTTAATAAAGTGGCGTTTAGTCTGGGAGGAGGGCGGCTGGCGGGGAGCCTCCAAACACGTAGGCCGCTGTCCCGCGGCCTCTCTCCTGTTGTCATTTGCTGTCACACATCAACCGAGGAGCTATCCTGTAGGAAGTGAATTCTGTGTGATGATTTGGAAGGTCTGGGTTCTCTTTTTAAAGTCCGCACTATTGCCTGCAGGGGTCGGCGCTCACTAGGAGAGTCTGGCCTTGACTTAGAAGGCCTGTGGGCTGTGAGGAGTTTGGGGCAGCTCTGTACTTGCCCGCTGTCACCCAGAGCAGTCCCAAAATAGGGCCATCCTTTCCTTTCTCTTCCAGAAAAATCTTAATTTAGGAAAGATGGTATTTTGGTCTATAAGGAACACTCACCATGGCCTGTGGAGACAGCCCCTGTCCCTCTCACCGGCCATCCTGCAGTGCTACCCTCGGCCCTCTGAGTTGAATTGCCAGCTCTCGCCGTCTATCTCAAGGACTGCAAATCTTGTGCATATAAGGCATTTTTTGGTTGGAACACCTAAAAGTTGACTGATGACAGGTATGTTAAACTGGCACATTCCAGAGCAATCTCAATGTTCTTTGCCACCTTCCTCAAGGCCATGGTAGTTTCCTGGGCTACCTAGGGCATTCTGTTAACTTGTGCCACTTTTTAGAAACAGAGGAAGGAGTGTTGGAAGCCTAGACTGGTTCTCTTCCCACTCCTTCAAAATCAAATTTTATAGCCCAAATATTAAAAAATTGACTTAGCTCGTTGGTCCCCCCACAGTGGCACACAAGTGGGCAGGCTCTGTCTCTGCTCCTGCCGGAGCCCACTAGAGACCAAATGAGCCCTCCAGCAGGCCTAATCACTCTGATCTGTCATGGCCCTTCCACCGGGAAGAGTTATGCCATCATATTCTCCCAACACTCAGCACTGTGTGGAGGACCCCCTTTTACTAAATGATTTATTACTCTTTGCAGAATTCCTTTGGCTGCAGATTTTATTTCTGAGTCACTCTGTTCAGCTCAATTGGTCGCCTTCAGTTACCGTGGCAACCAGCAGATGGGGTTCTTTGACAAGGGTCAGCAGGGAGGCTGCCTTGGTATAGACAGAAGAGGAGCTAAATAAAAAGCTTTTGGTTTTGACAGTTCCGTAGTGGATGGCCAGGAGTTATTATCAAATTACTTGCATTAAAACCTAATTAAGATGTGTGCCAGTAAGTGCGCTGTAGTGATTGAATCTGGTTACTTAGCTGCGATGGGCTCACTCCTGGTCCATCACACCACACCTCTGTGTCCAGCTTGGCTACCCTAGGTATGGTCCAATGTGGAGAAAATTGAGGAGGACCTCACTATAACGTGGAACCTGATATACTCCAGGACCACACCGGGAGGAGCACCAGGAGACCTCATTAGAATAGAATCTTCTGAAAACATAGCACTGTATCCTTGAAACCCAGGTGGCACCTGAGCAGGACACCCATGTGCCTGATATGTCCATGTCCCTTTTTAAAGACTGTATCAGGCTGGGTATGGTGGCTCAAAAACCTGCAATCTTCGCACTCTGGGAGGCTGATGCAAGAGAATTGCTTGAGCTGAGGCGTTAGAGACCAGCTTGAGCAAGAGCAAGACCCTGTCTCTACTAATAATAGAAAACCTTTGGGAGACATAGTGGTGCACACCTGTGGTCCCGGCTACTTGGCGGGGCTGAAGCAGGAGAATTGCTCAAGCCCAGGAGTTTCAGGTTGCAGTGAGCTATGATGATACCACTGCACTTTAGCCTGGGTGACAGAGTAAGACTCTGTCTCACAAAACAAAACAAACGAAAAACCCACTGATCTTTAACTGTTCCAGGTTAAATAAATCTAAAGAGACATGACAACTAAGTGCCAAGGATCTGCTTTGGAGTGGGAGAGGGACCTTAGTGGGTCAATTGATAAATTGCAAGCCAGTAGGTTACATGACATTATTATACCACTATTAAATTTACTGTGGTTGAATATAGTGTGGTTCTACAAGAGAATATCTTTTTCCTTAGGAAATACATACTGCAGCATATAGGAGAAAAGGGCAGTGGGGCATGCAACTTATTTTCAGATGGTTCAGAAAAAATATAGAGAGTATGTATAATAAATCAAATGGGGCAAAATTATCACAACAGGTGAATATGGTGGTATTCTCTGTTATAGTCTTGCAACTTTTTATAAGTGGCATTATTACCAACTAATGGGAATAATGTCATTTTTTTAAGGAGGGGTACTTAAGTTCAAATCAGGTAGGGGATGGTCTGAGGGCAGTGTGGGTTTTCCTGCTAGTACTTCCGTGTGGCTTTGTGTTATATGTACCCTGGATACTACTCTACAAAGATTCTGATTTTTAACCATTTTCATTTCTCTGCCTCCATTTTCTTTGTGCAGTGGGGCTGTGCTCCCCAGGACTCTGCTTTTGATTTAGAGAGAGCTGGTAAATGTAACTCAGGCTTGAAGCAACTGGTTTTCTAGATATTTTTTTTTTAATTTTTTTTATTTCCTTGCTTATTTTTTATTTTTATTTCTTTGGGTTTTTTTCTTGTTGTTGTTGAGACAGAGTCCCACCCTATGCCCTGAGCAGAGTGCAATCTCGTCATAGCTCACTGCAATCTCAGAGTCGGGCTGTGGGCGTCCTGCTGCCTCAGCGTCCAGAAGCCGCTGGGATTACAGGTGCTCGCCTTGGCGCCCGGCTGGGTTTTTCATTTTTTTAGGAGTCAGGGTCTCACTCTGGCTCAGGCAAGTTGAAAGTGTAAGATCCTTGTCATTCTGTTGTTTCATAGTGTCAGGATCCTTTATTCACACCAGTCCTTGGCCAAATAGCACTGACACTTCTAAGAAGGTTAGAAGGTAGTGATGCAACAAACACAGCTAATTGCCTTAAGATGAAATTGGGCCGTTCTAAGCAGTTGGTTAGGTAAGAACCCTGGTGACATGGGAGGCAGTGGTGCTGCAGCCTGAAGAGCCCAGCCTGTGGCCTCGGCCGTGCTTCCATTTGCTGAGGGCTCCCTGAGGATCGGGAGCATTGTGGGAGAACCCTAGCAATGAGTTTCCCAGGGGGGTCTTCCGGGTTCCTATTCTTGCATTCTTCAGGCAACCCCAGTCTGTGGACGTGGGTCCGTGTTGCTGACTGTGCAGTTTCCAGATTAAAGCCAGGCCTTAACTGTTTGCTGCAGGCCTGTGACAAGGCAGGAACTGAATTTGAGAGTGTTTAGAAACCTCTATAGCAATTAGACAATGCCACCTCATAAAACTGTCAGTCTGCCCTAGATTAGACATTTGAAAAAAATAAAAACAAAAACAAATCTGGTTTTCTTCACTGAGTTAGTTGGGGAAGCACTGGTCTAGGGATTCCCTCTTTTCTCTTGCCCCCCAGCCTCGGAAACAGAGTATCACCTATCTCAAGGTCCTTCCTTTAAATTCTCATGTTTGAGTAAGAAGAGAAGACTTTCTCAGACCTTTTAAGAAAGGATATTTATTTTATTATTATTATTATTTGAGATACAGTCTCACTCTATCACCCTGGGTAGTGTTGTGGCATCATAGCTCACAGCAACCTTAAACTCTTGGGCTCAAGTGGTCTTCTTGTGTCAGTCTCCCAGTAACTGGGACTATAGGCACCTGCCACAATGCCTGCCTAGTTTTAGAGATGGGTCTTGCTCTTCCTCGGGGTGGACTTGAGCTCGAGCAATCCACCTGCCTTGGCCTCCCAGAGTGCTAGAATTAGAGGCATGAGCTGTGTCCAGCCAAGAAAGAATTTTGAAAGCTGCAAGGATCATTGGATTTGGAGTTGGTCCAGCCCTAGATTTGCCCCAGACTGGCTGCATGACCATGGGCAAGTCACTCGCACTTTCTGGCTTCCGTGCGACCACAATGGGCTGGACTGAATGATCTCTAAGGAGCCCCTCAGCTCTAACATGACACATGACAAGATTCTCTTGTCAAGACGGTATGGGTCTCTTTCCTTTGCTCATCATGCCCACAAGGAGCCCTCTGTGCTACCTCTGTAGGCAAGGCTAATGGGAATCTGAGAGAATGAAAACTGGAAGGGCCAGGACAGGAACACAGATTTAAATTCTCTTTACTGAATGTACAACCCCCTTACTCTACTGAAGTCATCATTGAATATAGTGGATTTGGGTAAAGGAAATTTAAACGGCAAATGAGCCATTAAAAATGCCTTAACTGGCTGGGCATGGTAGCTCATACTGTAATTCCAGCACTTTGGGAGGCAAGAAGTGGGTAGATTGCTTGAAGCCAGAAGTTCACAACCAGCCTGACTAACATAGTGAGAACCCATGTCTACAAAAGTAATTAAAAAATGATATGGGTGCAGGGCTTTGTACTTATGAGGCAGGAGGGTCCCTGGAGCGTAGGTATGTGAGGTTCCAGGGAGCTGTGATCAGGACTTTGTATCCCCCAACGTGGATGACAGAGCAAGATCTTGTCTCCTTAACTTTCTGCAGAAAACAGGCTAGATGTGCTGCAGATTCCTAAGCACACTGTTTATTCTCCCTGATGACCACAGAACAAAATTGCAACTTTGTATTAACATGGCTTATTCACCAAAACTAATTGCCTATAGCAGTAATTAAAGTAATTGGATTTTCAAAACTTCATCTTGGGTGAACTAAGTATATTGTTACTATACAGCTGGTGATGTTTGAAGATAGGAATGTGGGAAAATTCTGTAAAGTGACAGTATTATAGAAATGTGGAGCTGGACGAGAACGGAGTCATCTTCCAGCCTCGAGGATGGCAAACTTTAAAAGATCAGGTAATAAATATCTTAGGTTCTGTGGCCATATGGTCTCTGTCATAGCTACTGGGCCCTTACACTTCGTAGCGCAAAAGCAGCCAGACAATACGTGCATGAATGGGCAGGGCTGGGTTTCAGTGCGAGTTTACTTAGGGGCACTGCAAGTTGACTATCAGACAGTTCACGGATTAGTCTCCTTTTGATTTTTTCAAAAACCATCCTCAGCTGGCAGAAAGTACAGAAATAGGCGGTGGGCCAGGCTGGATTTGGCCTGTGGTCTGAAGTTTGGTGAGCTCTGGATCTGTCATCTCATTTAACACGTGAGGACGCTGAGATTCAGAGCCATCACAGGAGCAGTCTAGGATAGTTTTCAGGCAGGTGATTATTTTGATGATCAAAATTAAAGACACACAAAAATTATTCTCCAGAAGAACCCTTTATGTATGTGTGATTGATACTGTGAATTATGACGTCCCAGTGGTTATTACACTTGAAAATTCATCAGAATTACCCAGAGGGCTTATTAAAACACATGCTGCTGGGCCCCACCCTCACAGTTTCTGACTCAGGAGCTCTGGAGGTTTTTTTTTTTTTTTATAAGATTATCTTACAGCTTCTTTTTTTTTGTTTGTTTGTTTTTTATTTTATTTTATTTTATTTTTTATTGTTGGGGATTCATTGAGGGTACCATAAGCCAGGTTACATTGATTGCAATTGTTAGGCAAAGTCCCTCTTGCAATCATGTCTTGCCCCCATAAAGTGTGACTCTCAATTTTACAAATGGAGAGCTGGAGAGAAATCAACCTTCTGCTCCAGGTAAAATAGCTAGTTTGTGATAGGATTTTGAAACCATGTCCTCACTTCCGAGTCCAGTACTCATTCACTGATTTTAGTATTTTAATGAAGTGGCAAATTCCAGTAGGGTGCTTAAAATTATTTCATGTGTTATACTTTTTCAGGAACAAAGTTATTGACTTTACATATTAAAGCACATTTATACTGTAGACAAAATGACGGGTTTTATATTTAGCGTAATATGATACATTGGTAAGTGCTATGCTCATTTCAGCAGTGTAAATGCCAGGCACCTTGCTGATGCTGGGGACAGGACGGGAGCTGAACAAGATCCTGCATCTGCCCTCAGGAAGTGCATAGCTCAGTGGCAGAGGCCAGCAAGCAGTGACAGTGACAATGTGGGGCTTCTGGAGGAAGCTGCGTAAGGTTACGGGGAGTACAGAGGAGAGACCTGGGGGTCGTTTCGAGGTTGGGGCGCTCAGGAATGGGAGAGGTCAGGCACAAGTGCTAGGAGAGAAGGCATTCCAGGCAGAGGCGCCACCCGAGTGGGGGCCAGGAGGCAATGGGGCATTTCTGCAGGGTGGTTTACAGAGGTGGGGATACAGGGTATGGCGGGTGGGAGAGTGGCCAGGGCCCAAAGTGAAGGGCCTTGTCACCATTGCAAAGGAGTTGGGCCTTACAATTAGAGCCACAGGTAGTCAAAGAGAGAGCCATGATCAGAGTTTTGTTTCAGAAAGATCCTTCTAGTCTAGCTGTGGTAGAGAATACGGATTTGAGGGGCCAAGTGGAAGCAGATTACCCCACAAGAAGGCTTTGCAGGAACGTGGATGAGGGATGCTGCCAGTCCTATTTGGTGAGTGAAGGGGGAAGGGGTGGCACAGAACGGGCTAGGAGAGGTTGGAGGTGTAGAATGCTGATCTGCAAAGCCGCAGAACTGTGAGACTGAGCTGTGTACATGTGGTCCTACCTGGATCAAGTGCTGAGCATCCTTACCCTCTCCACTTGGAGCCACGAGTGTAGTTTTAAAAAGCCACGCAGGCAGAATGCTTCAAGAAGGAGAGAGCTGAGCCCAGCCCTGGGTCACACCAGCGTTCCCTGCTGGAGAAGATAGAGATGCCTGAGAAGGTGGGGCCAGATGGTGGGGAAGTGAGAGACCTGAACCAGGCAAGGAGAGCAGAGCGGGAAGCTGCACTGGGATGGATGTCCTGGGCAGCTTCTGTCACCCTGGCTCAGCCTGTAGCTGGGTGAGCCTGGTTGAAGGACTCCCTTCTCCGCGTTTTGCTTTTCCTCAGGCAACAGAATGCAGATGATATAATATCTACTGTGTAACAGTGTTATGAATGTCAATGTTTACGAATGTCAATGTTTACAAACCTAGGTATTTAGTAAATGCCCAATAAATATTAGAGCATACTCCTGGGAGTAGCAGAGAAACGAGGGCATATTATACAGTTAACATATTTGTGCCTTTTTAATCCATATGTTGTTTGAAAAATGTTTTCCATTTCCATGAAGAGGCCGCCTCTCCCAGGGAAGTTGTGGGTCTTTGCTGTAGTCAGAATGACCACATGGAAGGGGCTCTGGTCTAAAGACATTTCAGAACAAAAGACATTTTACTACCACTGCCAAAAAAACACCAAACACAAAACCCCCATAGTACGCAGTAGGACAGTCCCAGGTGAAATGGTTGAATGAAAACCAGAACTTCTGGTTTAATTAAAAACATACGTGTATGCGTCTGTGGCCACCCCGGGGAAGAATGGACCTGGCCTGAAGGAAAGACCTGTCGGGGTCCCTTCGTGGACACCAGTTATCAGGACCCAGGACTGGTTAGGCTCCAGCCCCAGCCTAGCTAGCTCTATTCCGGACAGGAACAATTGCTCTTAGGTGCCTGAGGGCTGTTTACCTTAGGAGAAGGGGGGGAGAGAGAGAGAGAGAGAGTCTTTGAGGGTGAAGTAGTCTTAGAATAGATCTTAGTCTTTAGAAGGGCTTAGTGATCTTCAGCAGAGATGCCCTGCTGGCGTTATGCAGGCAGAAGGAGCGGCAAAGTCAGAGTGAGCAGGTCCGTGATAGAAAGCGCCCTCCCCACTGTCCTCGCCTCCAGCCTCATGTAAGGCTGATCTCGTGCCTCTCAACACCACAGGTGTAGAGACTGCCAATTCACTAATGCTCTGTCTCGCGAGCTCTCACACTTGTTAGGAGCGCCAAATCCCTCCCCATGCCCTTTTTCACCAAGGTGTTCCATTATTGAGCTACAGATGTTACTTACAACTCTCACTCCTCTTAGCCATAGGCTATACAGGCTACTACAGAGACCCATTGTGCAAGGTTGACAGAGTGTTCACTTAGTTATTATACCTCATAACTTATTTATGCTTTGCATATATTTTGTATGTACCACATACAACATTAAAAAATTTAAATATATGTATTCACTTGCTTTCACAGTATTCATAGCAAATGAGTGTCTGAAGCACAGGACCAGAGCTGGCAGCTTGCACCGCTTCTGTTTTGCATAAGATATTTCCCCCAGCCCACTCAGCTCTATAAAGTTGTTTTGTATTTCACCACTTGCTCCATCTTATCTTGAAGTCTTGCATATTTAAAAAAAAAAACAAAAAACACTGATTCTGATAATGCTTGCAGGGTGTGGCTGAGAGGATAGCTGTTGGACCAATAGAGATTTGCCCAGGCCCAGCACACTGGATCTGATGAGCTTCTGTGCCTTTAGAAATCTGGGCCTGTGTTCCCATGGTAACAGCTGCCCCTTACATTCCTGAAATTCCTGGTGATGCCTCTGCAGGGAAGGGAAGCCCATGCTGACAGCTCTACCCCGGCACAGGACAGCTGCTCTTTAACCCCAAGAGCCCCTATCCTGCCCAGGGTGGCAGTTGTTCACCTACAGGTCCTCAAGGACATGGGCCCAGTGCCTGAGACTAGATAATGACACCAGCCTGGGCTCAGTGCTTCCTAGAAGCGTCCTTCCTCATGGACTGGCTGACAGCACCATGCCTGTGAGGGCAGGGGAGCACGGCTGCTTCACAGGAGAAGGGATGGCTTTCTGCTCCTGATGGGACCTTGGCCACGGCTCTCCCCAGCTCTCTGACAGCAGATACTAACTTCATACCGAGGGTCCCAGGATTTTCTGGGAACAAAAGACATTTTGTTTGGAATTTCTGCCAGTTGCAGAAATTTGTATGTATCACATACAACATTTAAAAAATTTAAGTGTGGGCCTGGGGAGAAAAAGGTAGGAATGGGGGGGTAAGCTCCAAAATCCGGCGAGTCCGTCTCCTTCCTGTGCCTGGGCTTGTGTGTGCTTTGCAGGCTGTTGGGGGCTCCTCCTTGCAGGGAGCACTGCTGGGAGCACCACCTCCCGCAAGCCCCAGGACTTCCGTAGCCCCACCCTTGCTCCTTTCATTATTTAATGCCTTATAGAGGAAACCAGCTGAAAACAGAGCCCCAAACAAAAGAAATTAAGCTCTCAAAACAGTTTTCCTGAGACCTGACACTGAAAAGGTTTCTCCACTGTTGAAGATGAAGAGTAAGTGCCGGGCGGCACCTGTGGCTCAAAGGAGTAGGGCGCTGGCCCCATATGCCGGAGGTGGCGAGTTCAAACCCAGCCCCGGCCAAAAACTGCAAAAAAAAAAGAGTAAGTGTGAGGACAGGCAGGGGCCTGGGGAGCACAGCCCTGGCCAACATAGAGGGGAGAGGGTCACCCAAAGGTATCTAGCACTGTGTCTTCCTAAGAGGTCGACCCTTCAGCTTGGCTGACATGTCCCTGCCACCTCCCCGGTGCTCTTTCCTCAGCAGACAATGGTGCCCTCCACCTGGGCATGCGCTGCTGGGCACTCGCTCTTTCCACACTTGGTGCTGCCTTCCCTCGGGCCTCAGGGAGGGAGGCCCCAGTCTTCTGCCCGAGGCACTTTCTGGTCTTGGCAAGCCCACCTTGATGAGAACCCCTCTCTCCTCCAGGCCTCCTCCCCAGCGGCCCACGTCACTCCCATCCCCTGGACCCCTTCTTGCCACCATCCCCTCACTTTAATAGCCTTGCTCTTCTAGTCCTTCTAATCGTGTGTGCCGCCGTGAGGCGGCATGTCCCACAAACTGGCCGCCCCCACTTGACGTCTCTCCTGGACCTCCAGGTTCACCTTCCCTCCTATGCTTGCCCCCCCTCCGAGGCCCTCTGTCTCAGAGTCCTTCTGCCTTCTGGCGCCCTGCCAGCTGTGGCCGCTCTCACTGAAGCACAGGTCTCAGCCAGTAGGTTGAGGGAGCTTGAACATCTCTGCCGGTCTTTTCCTGCCAAATCCTGCCATGCGTTCCTTCGTGGCCTCCGCGTTCAGAGGTTCAGCTTGCCAGCTGAGATCCAGCCTGGCCCTTCCTAGGCTCCACGCTGCATAGCTAATTAGTAGGTGCACCCAGGACCCCAGCTCATCATGACCACAGACCTTCTTCCCCAGACCTGGCCCTCCTGCCACCCTCTCTTGGTAAGTGGCATCACACTGCCTGCAGGACAAAGTACGTGCTTGTTCCTTGGGCCACTTTATTGGGTCTTGTGTCGCCTCCCTCTGGGCAGCCTGTGGTCCAGCTACACGGCGCAGCTTGCAGTTTCCACACACACGGAAGCCTTTGCAGTGCTGCCCACAAGTGAGCCGCTCCTCTTTCTGCACTCCAGCTGGCCCCCTGTGCCTCAGTTTCCTCATCCTTGAAGAGTTATAATTAATTTGTGCCTCGTGGAATTGTGGTGAGCTCTAAAGTCATGGAATTGTTGTGAACTCTAAAGTTAATAAATGGCAAGCACTTAGCACAGTGCCTGGCACGTTAGTAGGAGCTCAGTGTGTGCTGATGAGCCGTGGCCTGAGTGGGCACAGCCTTTGGGACCTGGTCCCGCCCCAGCCGTGGCCACTGTCTGCTTCCAAGGCAGCCTCTCTGCGGTGGGCTGGGGACCCCAGGAGGGTCCTGGATGTACTGCCAGTGTCTGTCTTCGTACTTGACAAATGTTTACCAAGGGCAGGTTGGTTTGGTGAATTAACACAGGAGTTGACCAAGTATTAACGATGGTTAAGAACACCTGGGCACTCTATTTACTTGACAAAGTTTCTTTTATCTAAATTCTGGATTTTTTTTTTTTTTTTTTTTTTTGTCGAGACAGAGTTCTACCCTATGCCCTGAGCAGAGGGCAATGGCATCGTAGCTCACCGCTACCTCAGACTCGGGCTGTGGGCATCCTGCTGCCTCAGCCTCCGAAGCCGCTGGGATTACAGGCGCTCGCAGTGGCGCCCGGCTGGGTTTTTCCATTTTTTTCCATGAGTTGGGGTCTCACTCTTGCTCAGACAAGCCTCGAACTCCTGAGTTCAAGCAATCCTCCCTCCTCAGCCTCCCACTAAATTCTGGATCTTTTAAAAATAAATGTGGGTTTGGGCTTATTCGTTTGACCTTGTCCAAGCTTGTGAGGGATGTCATTGCTGTGTGTGGGGTGACAGAATGGAGGCTGACCCTCATAAACGAGGGGACGATTTTTTACAGAGAGAAAAACAGTCCTGAGAGGAACTGCTGGGAGTGTTCAAGTTGATTTGACAGAGGAATCAGTTCCAATCCATCCTCAGCTCTCTGGCTGCAGAGGGAGGGCTGGACGTTCCCGGGGATCCTCCTCTCAGCAGGAGTGCCTGTGTGGAAGAGCCCACTGGCCTGCCCCTTGCGCCCGGGTACCTGACCCAGCCAGTCTGCGGGGGGACACCCACTCCTCCTCAAGAACTGCTGTAGCAGACTGAGGCCTCCAGTTTGCAAAGTACCCCAGACTGAGCCTCATCCAGGCTCTGAGGAGCCCATAGGAGGGAGGTCCGGGCAGGAGCTGGCTCTGCCCATCCCTGGATGGGGCAGCTATCCTTTGTCAGGAGTTCCAAAACATGTACTGAACCCATCAGTCTGCAGGGTTCCCATGATCCCATTTGATCCAAGCACAGGGCCAGGGGCCACGTGGACAGTGTCTACTCCTGGCACCTTCTTGCCATTGAGCCTCAGTGGTGCCCTTTGTCTTGTTTCTTTCTTTCTTTCTAGCTAGTTGGCCGCCAGGGAGCTCTTGGCCTGTTGCTTTCTCCATGCCCAGGACTTGTCTTCTCACCTAATACAAATATACAAGCAGTAGATTGTCTGCCTCTGTAGGAAAAAGGCTGTCGTCATGTCTCTTCAGGGGGACCCTCTCCAGTGCTCCATTTCAGAGTAGGTGGTGGAATGAACAGTGGCTGGTTCATGTGTCGGTGGGTTGGCCTGGGCAGACTCACCAGGCTGCTGGCGGCATCCTTGCCTGTCCCGGCCACTCTCTGCTGGAGCCTTGAGGGTCACGAAGCCGTCCTGCAAAGCCTGTGTGGTCTGCATTTAGTGGGGTGCCTTTTAGACTAGCACTCAGCAAAATCTGGCTTCAAGTATCAGTGTGGGTGTCGGGGGGAGGCTGGATGAGGCTTCCCAAGCAGAAGGAAATTGCTTTTTCCTCTGAGATCAGAGGAAGGACAGGGAGGTGGGGTGGAGAAGCACCATTCTCATGGGCACAGCGCAGACCAGGAAGACACTCGCACTTGGGGGGGAGATCCTTGCTGATCTGTTGAGCCCCAGCATGATCTGGGAAACCCAGGAGGGCCACCGAAAGCTGCTCTGAGTCTGGGGCATTAAGTCCTCCCACTTCGGCCAGAACCCATAGGAAGCCAAAGGCCTGAGGGGGGTGTGGCCAGGCCAGCGGCCAGCCCAGTGGCTCCTGGCCCCTCCTGTCCCTGCTCTTCACCCCAGCCCGGGTGAAGTTGGCACAACACTGAGTGTGACAGCCAACAGGGAGCCCAGGAGTGTTCTGAGGAGGAGACAGGGCTAGGGCTCAGGCTCCCTTGAGCATAGACCTGAGACAAATCCCTGGGAGGCAGAGAAGGGCGAGTGGGAGGAGGTGGGGGAGCAGTCTGAGAAATGACAAGGATTATACTTTGCAGGAGAGTAAGGGGCAGAGGGAGGGAAGTGCTAGCTAGATGTTGCTAAATTTCCCACAGTGCTGTTTCACCTGTGCCCAAAGGCTGCTTGTCATTTTTTTTTTGTAAAGCCACCTGCTGCACCCTTAAGGCTGACCACATCTTTGGCCTTGTAAATACTTGCTGTGCTCAGAACTCACCAGAAACACAGCCGGGAGAGCTGGAGTGTATGGCAGCCCAGGGGTAGAGTCTGCACAACAGGCTGCGAGGCCTTTGACACTGTAGCCTGGAGTTTGAGATGCACCCTGAGTTTTTTAAATCTTTTCCTGGTGAGAGTGGGAGTTAGTTTGCCTTTGGTGTTTGTGGCTGGTGAGGATGGTGAAGGAGGACACACGTTCAGCTTTTTTCCCAGAACAGTTCTGGGTAGTCATTGAAGTCTAAATTTTATCCAAAGCCAACTTTTTCTCCCCGTGAGTGTGCTACTGGCTGTAGGAAGCCGACCGTGGACAGATGAGGATAATAGTTTGAGTGAATTAGCAAGTCTGTAGACAAGGGCCCATCAGCAGAATGACAAATTTAGGATCTTGAAAGACATCTGGTCAGCGATGCCGGAGCTCGTGATTGAGTGATTAATAATGGAAAACCCTTAGTTCAGTGTTTCCATGTCCCTCACCCACTTCCCCAGCCAGGGCCCAGTCTGCTCGGCCTGCCAGAGACGTTTCCAGCTGAACAGCGAGGCATTTAGGCCCCTCGTCTTTGAGTTCTGCTAGCGAGTTTTAAGATTTCAGTTTTTCTTCTTACTCAACTTATCTGCATGTTGTCTAAGTGGCAGTGGGGAGGGGGCTCCCAGTTCCCACGCACACCGGATACACTGCCAGTCACCTTCAGAGGCTTGCCCGGGCCTGCTGCTAGAAGGGCTGCACCCCAGGGTGACCCTGGGTAGGCATCCCACTCATGCTTCACTTTGGGGGCTGCCCTCGGGACACACAGCAGCGGAGCAGGCTGAAGTCTGCTGTCATCCCCGCTGCTCTCTCCAGCCCCCTCAGGTCCGTCTCTAATGCTGTGGTGGGTTTTTCTCCAGGCTGAGGCAGCTGGATACGCACAGCCAGGCCACAGCTGAGCAGCTGGTGCAGCTCCTCAGCAAACAGAACCAGCTTCTCCTGGAAAGACAGAGCCTGTCAGAAGAGGTGGATCATCTGCGAAGCCAGGTACAGTGCAAAACACAGTGTGAGGGCAGACTCGGCCTTCAGCGGACACGCGGCCCTTTGCATGTGGGGTTTTTCACAGGCTGAAACGCCCACCGATCACACTGGGCCTCCTGTAAGGAGATCCTAAAGGCAGTGCCAGGAACAGTGGGGAGAAATGTGAGCCTCGAGCCTGTCCTCATGAGGGAATTTAAGTCCACACAGGTAAAGCAACCCACGTCCGTGAATCAGCAGGCCACACGAGTGCTGGGCCCCCTGCAGCTGAGGAGTGAGAACGGCAGAGGTCAGGGCAGGCCCTGTGGAGGAGGGCAGCTTTCAGCTTCCTTGGAAGGATTCATATCCTTTGAATTGGTTGAGGAAAGAGGGGTTTCCAATTAGGGAAGTCGTTGTGAATGGAATGCAGGAGTCTGGTCTTAAATCATCTGACAGTGCTTGACATGGTGGTCTCTAGTCTGCAGGCAGGGAAATTGAGGCGTCAACAAATGTATTCAGCTAGCAAAAAGGGACCCCACAAATGGAGCCTGAGTCTGACTCTACAGCCCAGGCTCCCCTGGGTTAGATCTGGGGCCAGCAGGGATAATGGAGGAAGAAAGGGTACAAGGTGAGTTTGGAGTATGGGATGAAACCTTTTTTTTTTTTTTAATTGCTTCTCTTCCTGTCAGAGGCCGTGCTTTTTGCCCCATCAAGGAATTTGTTAGGATAATGAGGTGGTCCATGGCTGGCCGTGGCCTCTGCCTTTAATTAGGTTTGCACCCAGGTGCTCGGTGAGTGCCCGGGGGACTTCACGCCATAAGTGCTTGAAATGATTAATAGGAAAAATACATCTGGACATGAAAACGAAGAGGAATTGTCTGACATTCCCCTTTCAAAACGATCCTTTGCTGAAGGGTTATCAAGGAACCTGTTTCCACTCAGCCCACCAAATCCCTCTGCAAAGCATTCTTGTATTTTTATTTTTTTTAACAAATCACAACCTGTGTACTGTCACTGATCTAAGGCTGGAGATGGAGACCTGCCTCTACTTCCTCCTCTGCTTCAGAGGCAGCACACGGGGAAGGCAGGGAGCATCGCTTGAAGTCTGAGCCACATGCCACGTGGCCAGTTATCTGGGAGCCAGGGCCTCACCCCACATCCCAAGGCAGTGGGTCTGGGAGCAGGGCCCAGGAACTGCATTTCAATAAGCCATGAGGTGGTTCTGGAGGACACAAAAGTTGAAGAACCTCCTGAGTGTCTGGGGCCAGAAAAGGAAAGATTCCCTACTGTGTCACTGTAGTGAAGCCTTGGACAAGTCACTTAATTCTCTTCTGAGCCTTGGTTTTCCCGTCGGCACAGTAGGCATTATGTCCACCTAAGTCAAAGGGATCCTGGAAACACTGAATGAGTGCGGCTGCCGGGGCTCCACAGGCTCTCAGACACGTCGTCGACTGAAGAAATACAGGGCTTGCTCTTCCTTTCTCCCCTCATCTGGAGTGGTCCTGGGAGGTGGCTGACTGGAGAAGCATTGGGAAGGCGGAGGCCTTGTGGAGCCAGCAGCGACAGGACCAGCTTCACTCCCCTCTGCCTTGCTTCTCAGACGAGTCCTTCATTCCCCACCTGCCCCAGGCCTGAACCCAGCTATGCAGAGAGGGCCCAGGTGGTACCAGCTTTAGGCTGCCATGTCCCTTTGCAGGTGACTAGGTGCCTGCTACATATGACTTCATGGCATGAATGAATGATTTTGACCTAAGCCCAAGAGCTCTTTCAGAAGTCCGGTTATGGAGAATCTTCTATAGAAGCACAGTGCACACAGCACTTTCCTCTCAGTTCTGAACTGGATCTTTATAATGTGGGCTTTGCCTTTTAACTCCCCATCTGCCTCCTCTACAGCACACTCAGATCCTAACATGGACCATCGATGCTTAGAAGCCTCTTCCAGGCCTTAAAACTCTGGTAATTGCCAAATGAATTGCAAAATTTTCACAAAATGCATTAAAATGCCCCAAACCTCAAAAAAGTCCTCAGAAAACCCAGCAGGTCTTTCTTCCCTTGCCTGAAGCAATAGAAATGATTTGCCCAGGCTGTGCTATCTGACACGGGCCCAGCTGGCTTATCTCGAAAGAGGCCCTTCAGATATTACACTTGGAGTTATTTTAATATGAACATGACAAAAGAATTTGGTAGAGGAAATGTTGGCTTTTAGTAGCAAGTGCTAGTGGTCACAGAGGAGGCAGGGATTCGGTTTTGCAAGCTCCCTGCTGAGTATCTAAACCCAGAGCCAGCTCACTGCTCCTGAGTTGTTGTGTTAGCCTCTAGGTAGGGGCTCCCAGGGGACTTGGACCTCTGCAGGGCATTTTTCACATGGAATAAACTTGACCACTGAAGTGAGACAGTTTCAACTGCAGTTTACCTTTGAGGTAAAGCCTGCTTTTGACCCTGAGCAGTTATTTCAAAGGATGCTACCTCCTAAGTATTGCAGAGTGATTAACCAACCTCTCTGTTTTCCTGGCTAGCCCTCTGGGCCCAACTCATGGGCTTCTGACAGTGAGAGCTGCCTTTATCTCCAGTTTAAGAATGGTTTAGCTAAGGCTTCCATTTTTCTCAGCCTAGATGAATTAAACATAACTTAATTGGGCATGTCAGACTCTAAAACTCTCAGTCCACTTAATACCCAAAAGAGAATGGATATTTTCTGGTCCTGGCAGCTGCTCTGAATCTGAGTCACATCCATCCCTTCAATTTACTCCCTTGTCCTGAACCCTGCTGCTCTGAAGCAGGTGACAGATGAGGGGCTCACGGTCAGCCTATCGTCTCTGACAGGAGACGTCTAGCCTGTTCAGAAAGCTCCATTTTTCTAAACTGTTTCTGCTTAAATTCTGAAATACATACATGTCTGGCAGAGGGAGCTAATCATAACAGTAACCGTGCCCCAGTCAGTGCTTCCACCCCGAGAATCCCACCTTCCCCTTCTACGGCGCAGGGGGCCCCCCCGAGCCAGGCTTCAGGTGCCGACCACAGAGCTCCCAGGTGTCTCCCTGGCTTGTGCTCAGTATAGGACTCAACTAAAAACAACGGCTTTGTCTCCTGCCTTACTCCGGGGAAAATACTTCCAGAAAATGGCTTTCTAAATGTCATGACATGGCTATGCTGGTCCTTGTGGAAATGGAGACAGTGACGTACCAGCCCAGCTCTGGTCAAACACCATCCCCTCTGTTCTCTGCTCGGGGACTGTGAGTCTTCACACAGGCATGGTCCACACCTTCTATCTGAGGGCTGGATCGGGCAGTGCGGTTCTGCCTGTCCTTGAGACGCAGGCCTTGGCTGGAGGAGGCTGAGACCACAGTGGTGGTGGCATGGAGTGGCATCCGGGGTGAGGGACATGGGTCCCAAGGGAGTCTGGGCAAGGCCTGGCAGCTTGGAGCATGTTAGGGGGCTAGAACCCAGAGCCTGGAGGCTCTAACATCTGGCCAGGAAGGGTGGAGCCAGCTGGTGAGGAAATATGAGTTTTGTCTTGGGGAGAATGGCATCTGGGAGAGGGAAAAGTAGAAATTAGCTGTCCATGTAGAAGATTACCTTAAGTATCATGATAATTTCATGTGTCTGTTTACTTATTTGCTAATGAATATGGTTTCAACTGACTTGCATTTTCTGTTAGCCAGCGTCCTAAACAAGCTGTTGTTTCTGTATTCGGCATTCAGTCTGGAGAGTGATTCCCTTTTAGTCCCTTCGTATGAATCACTTACAGTTTAGAAAACAGAGTCTGAAACTGACTTGTCAGTGGTTAATCAGTTGGCCCTATGACTTTTAAGCATTCTTGGCAGTGAATTTACTTTCTAATTTGATTTAAACTTGTGCATGGATCCAGAAGCCATATGTGATTATATTCAAGATCATCGACATTATCTCATTACACCAAAGGACTCATAAGAGAGAGCCGAAAACAAGCCTGGGAAGCAGTGACGCAGATGAGGGTGCAGGGAGGGGAGGCCTGTTGTGACCAGAAGCAAAGGGAGGAGGGAGGCGTAGAAATGTGCAGCCCGAATGGGAGCAGGTGGGCTCTGCCAGATGAGGAGGGGAGCCTCTGGTTGCTGGAGGACACTGAGTGGGGACTTGTAGGTGGTCACCCAGTGTGCAGTGGGTCTTCCGAGAGCCCAGGGGGCCTCCCCAGCTGCATTAGGAGCTTCTGCAGAGTTAGCTACCTGTAGGACAGATGGTGCTTGAATAGAACAGCAAATACACTGAATAAAATAAATTAAAAAGCCTCCTCCGGAACCAAGATTTTTTGGAAAGAATTCTAAATAGACGAAAACAAACAATTTGATTTCAACCAAATTGTTGTTTTTTTGTTTTTATCCTGATTTTCACCCGAATTGTCAGTCTCAAAAATAAACACTGATACATTCCCAGAAAATATTTTTCAAATAAAAACTGACTCTGTTAAAGTTTGCCCTGATTCTTTCAAAACTGTGTACAAGACACTGTCAACCAAAGTGACTTGCATATTTTTTTAAATAAACTTGAACATATGCAGCTAAAATGTCATTAACTCCCTGCTGCCTGAGTGTTTTCAAGGAGTGACATAAGACCCCAGTGCTGCATTTCTAACATAAGCATCTTACGACCCTCAGAGAAACTTCCCCAAGCACCTCCAATAGCATGAAGTTTAACTTTGTTTTGTAGCTGAGCTCTCTGCACACAATTAATATTGCAAAGCACACAGAGCTTCATTTACGCCAGATTTGCTCCTCCGTGAACAGTTCGATTTGTCCAAGAGTGAATTCTTTCAGACTCTGAGTCATGGAAGAAAAATAAATTGAATTTTCTATTGCTTCAGATACATTTGCTCTACTTATTGCTTCCTGAGTCAGACATTACATTTTGCAATATAAATTCACAATCAAGATTTTAAAGGGAGCTAAATATTTTAATCCAATTAGACAAGTGAACAAAACACTGAATATTACATGTAGTGTAGATAAGTGGTTCTTGCCTTTAAAAGACTGTAATTCCGTCACATTACAACCCCAAATGTCAATGTTGTCTTTATTTTTAACGCTTTCAAACATGAGGCAGCCAGAGGCTCCACTCTCTGCTGTTGGTGACACTGTCTGTCCTTTGGAAATTCTTAAAATCTATTTACCATGGAAACATGGTTCATATAAAACACAGACCTGCCCATGTGCAGAGAAGTTTTCTCGTGACTTAGAGGACTCAAGAAGGCTGGAAGATTACAAACCCAGATCCCACATGTTGCAGCAGGAACACTGTGTTCTGAGCATGCTGTAGGAGGAGAGACCCTCAGCACACACCAGACCCTCCACCCTGGCCCCGCCTGCGCGTGCACAGGAGCCCCAGGCCACCCGTGGCGGTACTTTCCAGGAAGCCCTGACTTCTGCCATTTCCTGCTGCTGTCTGTGGTTCTGTTCCTTTCCTGGAGCCCTGGGGCAGCAAAGGTAGGCCCCACGCACAAGGGGACCAGGGCTTTGAGCTCTGCTGTAGGACTGGCATGGTCAGAGGCCTAGCAGGCAGCTATGAGAGAAGAATGGCTGCCGTGATTGTGCTGTGAGCTCCTGCCCCACGTCGCAGCTGCCAACAGCTGACTCTCAGAAGGTGCTGCCCACTAGGAGGGGCTGGTGCCCTCTGCCCTGGGAGGGCCAGGGCTGCTGCGAGGCTCTGCAGATGAGTGCTGCCTTGCACCAGGTGGGCATCGTGCTCCAAGGCCGCCCCTCTCCTCCAGGTCACGTGACTGGCTTGTTCTAAATCTGACTTATTTCCACAAAGGACAAACCGGCCACTCGGGTGCCCTTCCACTAATCTGGCCAGAACAGGCAGGAGAGCCATGCATGAGAAAGACCAGGTTTTGAGGTCAGACTGCCTGGGTTCAAATCTAGCCCTGTGCCACTTCAGATAGATTTTTTAGTTACCGTATCACTTGATTTCTGCCTTAAAAGAAAAAAACCAAAACAACACAAAAGTAGCTTCCCTTTAAACAGCTCTCAAATTCCACAGAGCCCAGCGCAGATGGTTATGAAACCAACAGGATCAGTGCTGATATCACTGTAGGCTTGAAAGGGCCATTTGAGACAATTTAATGTCTATTTTGTATAGATAGGAAAATAAGGCCTGGAGAAATGAAGAATGAAGTGAAGTGAATAGAACTGGGAACTAAATGGGCTAGACCACAGGCTGGGGGGGACTGGAACAGGGGTCCTCAGGGGTGAGGAAGGAGTGGCTGGACCCCAGCTCCCAGAACACAGGCAGAGGCAGCTCCAGGAGGGCGGCTGCTGAAGCTCTGTCAACTCCGGGCAAGCTCTGAAATGCCCCAGATGGAGGCAGGGAGGATCTGCCCTCTTGAGTTGCAAATCGATGCTTTATTACCAGAGCCACAAGGACTAGAACCATTTGTTGACCCGGCCACACAGACAGTGCACATGGGCCAGGTAGAGAGAGGAGAGGAAGGGGGTGCTGCCTTTAGAAAGGTGGCTGAGATGCTGGGGTGAAGAGGCATGAAAATACAATCAAATGGGAACCCAGGGCAGCCCCGAGGCCTGGAGCACAGAGGTCGCCCATGTGCAGAGAGGCAAGGTGGTGCCACCCTCTCCTGAGCTCCTTCCTGGCTGACTTGGAAACAAAGCAGCAGAAAGGGTGGCTGGATCCCACAGCCTGGTGGCTTGGGGAACAATCCAGGTCACTCAGAGCAACTCATTTTTAACACTCAAAATTTAAAGTCAAACTTCAGAAATAAATTTGGCACAAAAGTCAGGGTTTGTGAAGAGAGGGTCTGTGTGGATTTAAAATGAGAACAACGAAAATGGGTTGACAATAGTGCGCTCGCAGGTGGGAGTGCTTCTATCTGTGGAAAGGATAGCGGTGGCACAGCAGCCACCCTGTTGGCCCTCTTCTGATTGGGAGGGTGGCCAGATGTAACTGCAGGGTCACACCGCTCAGAAAGGCCAGACCCCACTGGCGTATGCACACTTACCTCTTCTGACAACGAGACCAGGGCCACTATGGTGTGGACGATGGGAAGGACTTTCTGGACAGAAGCGTCACGGATACTCCCTGTGAGGTGATGGCAGATAAGCCAGCTTTGGGCAGTAGCTAAAGCTTCCGTGTCCCTGGATGTGCTGTAGAATAGAGAGGGGGAAGCACTAGGAAGTGTCACTGAAGACGCAGCAACACAGCAGTGACGTCCAGGGCTGGATTAGTCACACCACCAAATACCTTCTGAATGCTTATTCTGGGTAGGGCGCAGTCATAGCCTCTGGGGACAACAGCAAACAGTAAGGATGAATGTAGGACTTCTCACCTACCCCAGATAAACTGTAAAACCAATTGGACAGGGACAGCCCACGTGCCACAGGGAGAGAAATTCGGGTTGTTGACTTCCATTCATGCTGAGGACCTCACATCTGTGTCACCTCTGTGGGGGTCCACGGAGGGAGGTGGCCGCTGGTTTCAGCAGGGCAGTCTGAGTGCCAGCAGGGAATGGCTCAAATGATAAATTACTCGCTGGCCTTGGAGCCCACAGGCCCTACAGAACCTCATTATGAGATGTCAGTTTCCTGGAGCTTGGCTTAAAGAATAGTCAACACATTTCCACTTCAGGTCTCTTTACCACTGTTTTGTATTGTCTATGATGGGTGTGTTTTTACCCAAAGTTCAGTTAAATTTTTCTTTTGAAATGTGCCCATTGTAGTTTATGCTTATTCTTGCATTCAAAATCACCTTAGAATTGCTGAGCTTAGGATGCAAGCCACTGTCTCAAGAGCGTGCAGGCCCTCAGGCTGCTGACCTGACAAGGCCCATCCACGCAGCTGGGAGGGAGGGTCATTCAAACCAGTTACTCAGCACAACCGTGCCGGGCAGGTCAGGTCTGGGTGGAAACTGGTGTTTGACAGTCACATTGAGTTGGTGGTAGCATTCCACTGAGGCTAGAAGGAAGCCCCTGCTGCCAGGGTAGGGGTCCAGAGGTGCAAGTGGACTCCCCGGCCACCCTCCTCCCCACCCACATTCAGCGGGAGGCCGGCTGCACACGTCACCCTGCCGACCATTCTGGTGTCATCAGGGTCTTGCACACTGGGAAATCTACTTGAAATGCAAATGTTACCTTTTCTTGCTTTTTTAAAAAAGGCAACAGATTGACTTTGATCTATTTTTTCTCTGGTATGAATTCTGATTTTGGTTTCACTCATTGTCCTGTCTTGGAAATCCCTAGCAAGTCAATACGGCTTCAGTTGAGCTAGCTAAGCAGCACCGCGTTCTGATTGATCTGTTGAAGTGAAAACTGGGACTTGGCTCTTTGTGTTTACACTCCTAAAGGCAAGGACTGTCCCTCAGAGTGCATGGTAGTAATCAAGACTTTTCTGTGGAATGACACTATTTCCAGTGGTTTCGGCCATTACTTCCCTAACTTGGAATTCTCCCCTCAACCTCTGAAACATCTATATCTGTTGACAACTAAGAAAGAGATCACAGCACAATCTCCTCTCTCAGCATGAGAGGTTTCCATGGAAAATGCCTTTACATGTGCTGCAATGAATTGCAGCTAAAGTTTGGAGGTTTCCGCTTGCATTGTTTCACTAGGAATTTCTTAGGGGCACTTGGCCTAATACCCTGTTTTTGTTCTAGATTTTTCTACCATAAGGGCATTTGAGTTTTCTGTAAGGAGATTCTGGTATAAATCAGTACCTCCTTTTCCTGGACAGGGGAGAGGTGGCTCTCTGGCCATGTCCTAACATCAGACTTGAGGATCAGACTAGGCTCATTTCTGAGGGCACACAGATGTCTGAATATGGGTTGCTTTCAAATTTAAAACATTCAAACAAACAGCCTTATATTCACAGTGACAAGGGCTTTGACGGCTGCTCAGGGTGAGCACAGCTTCTCCTACAATGGGTCACATGTAATTTCTGCACTTGTGGCAAAAGAACTTTTTGTTTTCAAAAATTTAGCCATAAAAGGTGACTTAAAGAGCAAATGAGAAGAAAAATCACATTGAAGAACATGATCTATTTAAACTTACTTTTTTATTATCATTTTTTCCAGTTACCCAGCATGCCACAATCTGATTGCTGACCTGGATGGAACAGTGAAATAAATGATTTACAAAGAGATATTTACATTCATCTGAATTATACTTGATATGCCACAATGCACTGCGACCTTCCCCAGGTGACACCGCCTCCGACTGCAGGGGGGGCTCTTCCTCATCTCCACATTTGTGTCCCGGCACCAAGGACGGGCTGGAGCTGAAGTCTAATACTGGATGAGGAGAGCTCCTGGTATAATGTTTGCAGAAATGACTTGAAGTTATGTTTCTAAATTTGCTCATTTGTATGTTAGGTGGTACATATGAATTTCAATAAATGAAGTTTTTAAAGACTTGAGTTTAATGTTTCCTTTTTACCTTGTAGTGATGAACAGAACACACTGAAAAGGCACATATTTTAACTAGGCCAAAGTGTATTAGGACGACGTTTTCCTGCCATTCATTTTTCTTTCTCTTTCTTTTCACGAGCTATGTAGCATCCTTCAGCTTTATTTGCCTTTAAGCAACACCCTGGAAGACTCCATTGTTATTCAGCATCCTACCAATTTGTGCCCCTTCAGGAGATACCAGGAAGCACTATGCACTATTCTTTCCATTCTGTTAACAACAAAAACAGACAAAAAAGCATCTTTGGCTTAGTGATGTCAGATTTTTTCTTCATTATGCAGTATTTGAGAGGAGCCTAAAAACAAGCTTAGTGAAATTAGAAAATTTACTTAAGAGTATATCAAATATCTGTACACAGATCATTATTTTAGTCTAAAATAGTATTTCTACTATACACAGTTAAGCCCTCAAATGCTTAAAGTAATAAAAATGGACACTGATAGTTTCGTGTCGTGTTGGAGGATGACAATGAACGCTAAAGGCAAGGCTGCTGCTGGGACCAGCCCCTGACCCCAGGCGGGTCCCCTGGCCAGTGGT
The DNA here is from genome assembly GCF_027406575.1 of Nycticebus coucang. Classification (NCBI taxonomy): domain Eukaryota; kingdom Metazoa; phylum Chordata; class Mammalia; order Primates; family Lorisidae; genus Nycticebus; species Nycticebus coucang. The sequence goes on along the minus strand of NC_069789.1, from coordinate 11,484,094 downwards.
CCATCATCCTCATCATCTCAGCACACATGGGATGTTACCGTGTGTTCAGCCTGGCCACTCAGCCTCCATGTGGGTTAGGCTTTGGAGGCGGTGACATGATACACAAGAGACCATTCGAGCCTCTTGAGCATGTGAGCATGTAAAAGGTTCAAGCCTGAAATAGAACTTCTATTCAGATTCAGAAGTTTTTGATTTCATCAAATGTGCTAGACAGAAAGGCTGTCACATACGATTTTAATTGTCCTGTTTTAGGTATACTGCGAGTAAGTTATACAGTATTCTAAAAATAGCACCGTTAAAGAATTATAGAGGTCACTTTATTTCAGCTTCCTGGATCTGTCAAGCCCAGTGGTTTTGAGAGAAGAGCACATCTAAGAATGCCCTCAGATCTGGCCGTGTGACACACACGTACACACTGGACTAACACTAGTCCCCAAAGCCATTCCTCTATCTGGCTTAGTCACAGGAGCAAAACCAAGTCTCTACAATAGTAGCTTTATGAGGTAAAATCTGAAGGCGGCCCCATCCAGAATGATTCCCCATCAGTCAGACTGCAGTCCGGCCATCCCGCTACTTCCCACGTCTACGTTTAATCTGCCAGGAAGTGTTAAAGACATACTCTAGGAGGAGGAAGCATCCCGAGCAGGATGTGACCAGGAAGATGCTGAAGACAGAACCCTGGGTCCGAGCCCTGGTCCGAAGGACCCTCCAGGTCTGAGACCTACGGTGTCCCTGGCTTCACGGTAGATCTGTCCTAAACTCAGTGCTGAGAGGTCAGCGTCTCCCCTTTGGAAGGAGCCTCGCATCAGAGTTTGCAGAACTGCACTATTGCCGTAAAAATAATCCTGCGTGTGTTTTGAGCTATAAGGAGTTTACATATTTTCCTATCACATTTTATACAGGATAGATTAATGCCATGTGGGGCTATTAAAAATTTTTTTCAGAAAAGAGTATTGAATTTTCTGAGATTACAGAACCACATCCAACAACAACAAACAGAGAAGCAGCAGATTGACATAGCGCTTTATTTAAGCTGTCTGTACGAAGGAAAATAATGTGCATCCCTATCATATAAGTGTAAAAATACTAAGGATGTACAGTGTACAAAAACAGTTTCTTGTAGTTATTTCACATCCTTGTGGGTCATTTACTTAAGGAAATAAAACAGTTTTAGTATGACCAACAGTAATAGTAATACAGTTTCTTGGGTTCATATTTGCATCTGCTTAAAGTCCTTAACAGATGACTAGATCTTGCATGGATCTAATGAAAGAACTAGTAAGGTCAAGAAATGTCACAAACTATAAAGCTACAGGGAGGTAATTCAATTACCCTTTAGAGGTTTTCTTTTTATTTAAATAAATACTTTACATTTCATGCTTGCCTGTAATGCGCTACCAGGAGCAAGATAAGGAACTTCTACTGTAGACAGTACAAACAGTAGCAGCAAAGTGTGTACACTGAGGTGTAATATATAGACCCTGCAGTTAGTAAGGAAGGCCCTTACTTTGTACTCTAGGAGAAGCAAGTGGCCCCTGCAAGAACAGTCAGCTTGAAGAAGCTGGAAATCAGGTGTGGGAAATGAAAACCTGGAATAATGCTGTGTAATTAGTGGAGAAAGCAAAGCTGAGGGCGACCAGCCAACATTCCAAGCAGGAAAGGCCAGTTTCTTCCAAGATGGCTGCAAAACGACAAGAGTTCAACCTTCCTGACAGAACCAGCTGGAGTCCGCAGGCCTGAACCGCACTCTCACAGAACGATTCCAGCTTTCAGGCTGTTCCACCCGCCAGAACCCAAAACTGCAGCTACGGGCAACACAAGAAGTTTCAGAAGTCTCCCCGTCTGCACGCGTCTGTCTTTCCATTGTCCTCCCTGTCAGCTGACAGATCTGGGGGGGAAAGTAAGGGAAGCTCAAAATCGGAGCCAAGGAAACACCTTGTGTGTTACCAACTGTGTCCCAGAGGGGAGAAGTGACTGAGCCGGGGGCACTGTCAGTGCTGGTCATTAATCTTTAGGAAGTGTCCTTGGCCAAGGTCATGGAAATCACCTTATGATTTAGGGTGGGGGGTGGGAGGGGAGAGGAACCGAAACAACAAAAAGCTACATGCTTAGTGTCCGGCATCACGCTCTCCCTCTAAGGAAATAAGTGCTCTGAACATCAGCCGGCCTCAGCGCTCTTCTGCCTCTCACCTGACTCTTATATAATGGATGCAAGACAACTTAAAGACATAACCTCCTAGTCTACTTTCTTGTCAATGGGAAACATTCAACATAATTCCAAGTGGGGGGGAAAAAAAAAAAAGGTAAGCTATGTGTGTAAGTCAGAATGAACTACCATTTAACTGTAACTTCCTATTCAGTACTAAGGATGAACTTCACTCAGGTAGAAATATGAAAATTAGGATAAAATCTATGTCTAAATATGTCTTAGCTGCCTTAGTAAAATGCCCTTTGACCCCCATCAGTCCCAGTGGCCCACCCACCGCCAGCAGTGGTTTTATAGCTATAAATCCACACTTCCAGCGTCAAGAGGCTAAGACATCTGCGTATGAATGTGATTCATCCCCCTTAGAAAGTCACTTGCTCTTTCATACAATGCAATCATACTACTACTCTCACTGTAGTCTTCCATTTGGGAGCTGTCAGATAGTTTAACTAAAATACATTTCCATGATCACTCCATGGAGTGGGAAGGCCGTCTGTTTCCTGCAAGAACGGCCCCCAGCCCCTTGGATTTCATAGACTGCTTTGGAAAATGTCAGCTCCTAGCACCAAAGGGTTTAATCTGAAGATCATCATTAATGAAGGAGAAAAGATGAGGTTTGCATACATGTCCCCTTTCAGTGAGAAACGTTGGAATTTGGGGACATGAATATATACAGAAAAAAGAAAAGCTGGAGGTGTTCTCTTTTTGTTTTTATCCCTGATGGCTTAATTCAGTGGTTAAGTGTACCACGATCACAATAAACACACCAGGTTCTTAACCTTCACTGCCTACTCCCTAAACACTCCAGATGTGCTCATCCGCCAAGGAAAGTTCATTTCTCTCCGTCATTCAGGTTTCCACTGTCTTCATTACATTATGTTGCCAGGCTGTCACGTTTTAATTCTCAAATGAGCAAACATCAATGTCAATTTGTTTCATTAACCCCTTGGCACAGACAGTTGGGGATTTTCTCATTTTTAGCACCAAGGGGTTGAATGATAGCATCTCTTCTCCCAAAGCCAAATTCTAACCAATATACACCATTTCAGAGCCTCATCGAAAAAAAAAATTTTTTTTTTTTTTACATAGGAGAAAAAGTGCATGATTCTCATCAGCGTGTACATTCCTTGCACATGGGTCAAAAGAAACTGCAGTAAGTCTATGTATGTAAGTTGGAGCTGCATTTGCTAACATGACATACAATTCTCATCACTAAAAAATAAATACTACTGCAATATAAACAAAATCATAAAGGACATTCAAAGTTTTAACATCTGAGTTTTAAAAGCTAATTCACGTAAAACTGAAAGAAAGAAAACAAATAAGGCAAACACCTGTTTACCTTGGTGTACAAATTTTGGTGAAAAGCAGGATCATTATACCTGTCTACATTCTTCAGCCATCAGAGGTGATAAATATTAAGAAGGAAAAAGGTTTCCAAGCACAGGGGAAAAAATGCTCTCTGGCGCAAATTGTATAATAAGACGCTCTAAGTGACTTTGACTGTGCATACGCCTTCATTTCTTGCTTGAACAATGTTCATTTGCCCACGAATGTCCGTGAAGTCTTGACGTCCATGGGTGATATCGGGCTTCCTCTGCAGTAGCCACCATGAATTAAAAACAGATAGATATCTCAAAAGTTGTTCAGTCCCCCTCTCAAATGCTTGCTTCTTACTAAATTCCAGCCAAATCTGGGTGATAGGCGCCTCCTTTATGCTTCGATCTGATACGCTTTACTAAAGCTTTGCATATGCACTTCACCACCCTTCCACAATTGCTTATTCTGAACTATAAGCTAAATCTTCTTAGTCTAATTAGTTTTGATTTATCTTCTAGAAAGTTAAAAAATGTACCTAGAATCAGTGTATCTCATTTAGCCTTCACTGTTAGGGAAAAACAGAAACCAAAAGGTCGAATGATGACTACTGGTGCACAATGAACAATGGTGGGCTCATGACTTCCAAAGATTGTAAAATTACTTGTTAAAGTTGCTATAATAGTAAGACAGTAGCAGCAACAGCATGAGACCTTAGACTGAGATACAGTTTCATGCAAAACCAAAAAATCGGAGTGTGTTTGTGTCTATGTGTGTCTTCATGGGGGTGAAAGGTGGTGAGGGGTGAAGACCCTTGGCTGGTCTGGGATGTCGGAAGGTGCCCCTGCTATCTGTGAGAGATGGGACTGGTGGTGATGTCCAGGAATCGTTTTTAGTAACAAATCTAAGATGACAGTGAAGTAGCAGAATGAAAGAGACTTATTCTCGTCCACTTGCAGAGTAGGAAAACTGAGGGAAGTGTGGCCGCCTCTCATTGTCCACGCAGTCCATACCATCCTCATCATCTGTGGGCAGGAAACAGCCATTGTCATTTTACACTTAGTTTTTGCAACATTGTCTCTGGTCTGTACGTTTTTAACTCTGAACATAGGGAAGTAACAGAGGCAATAGCTCCTGTAAACCTGTGTTTATACAGTAATACGCTTCAGAAATTATCTGATTTTCACAAACACATGGTCTATGAAGAACTATGATAAAATCACCTCCAAGACATCAAAGTTGAAAGGCTCAAGGAAACTGGGAAAAACACTATTAAGGAAACCAAACTTTTTTTTTTTTTTTTTTTTAATTGTTGCAGTTTGGCCGGGGTTGGGTTTGAACTCACCACCCTCGGTATATGGGGTCAGCACTTTACTCACTGAGCCACAGGCACCACCCAGGAAACCAAACTTTTTAATGAAAAGAAATAGTCAATAACCTTTTATTCCATTTCATAAAACCATGTATATCAAAATTACATAAGTCAGCAAAATCTATAGCCTCCAAAGCTATATAGAAGCCATCCTCAGTTGTTTTAAGTGTCTGTATTTTTTTCTTCACGGTGCTTTTAGTGTGAGTACAAAATAATGCTTCCTGTGAAATTTCATTCAGCATTTAACTTCTGGCTTTACTCCGTGTTCCCAACTTTCCTATGATAAAACTTTATACCAGAATAAAGAGACTAAAAGAAAGAAAAAGAGAGAAAGATGTCAGTAGCTAAGTGCTGGTGCATCAGGAAACAGCAGGAGACAGGGTTGAAGGAGGCAGCTCACAAGGTGCACCTGCCTTCAGCATTCCTGCTTTCCTGGATTTAAAACGTCACGGATGGTCCTGTACCCTCTTCTCCTATCTGTTCTGTGACTGCGGTCCTGCAGGGTCAGGAGATGCTTCCTCACGGGTGGCCACAGGTCCAGTCACACGGCCCACACGCGCTCCCCGTGTGTCAGCTCTGGCAGGCAGAGTCCAGGCCCCTGACACAGAGCTCTGAACACAGTTCCCGAGGCTCCCTGGGCGGAAGTCCCTTTAAACCTCTCTACTCTACTCTAAGCTCACTTAATCACATGCTATCCTGCAATCCAAATGAAGGAGTCTTTCAAATACTTAACATTTTTTTCTTTGAACAAAAAAACCTTCATTTCCGGAGGTTGCTGTGAGCTGTGTGAGGCCACGGCACTCTACCGAGGGCCATAAAGTGAGACTCTGTCTCTACAAAAAAAAAAAAAACTTCATTTCCTCAAATCCATATTGGAAGTATATGACCATAATTCTCCAGCCTCTGGAGGAAGCACAGATTGTGTGTAACAAAAAGTACACGGGCCAGATCCCGCTGCACTGAGGCACTGATGGTTTGTTTTTCCTTCATCTGAAGAATAAGCATTTCTTTTCTTTTTTTTATTGTTCCTCTTCAGAGTATTTAATTCCTAATGCATAAGATTTTAAGAACTGGGATCAAGGAACCACTAACCAAAATTTCTGACCTCAAATTTACCAGAAAATATCCCTGTTTCAGGAAGGAATAATTTATCAAGAAGCATTTGTGGCTCCCTGGTCTATGTAAGAAACTGAACCGGGACCCTAAAAAGTCAACCATTCTTTTTTTTTTTTTTAATTTATTATTATATCATAGCTGTGTACATTAATGCAATCATAGGGCACCATACACTGGTTTTATATACCGTTTGACATATTTTCATTACACTGGTTAACATAGCCTTCCTGGCATTTTCTTAGTTATTGTGTTAAGACAATTACACTCTACATCCCAGAAGTTTCACAATTACCCTTGTAAGATGCACCATAGGGGTGATCCCACCAATCACCCTCCCTCTGCCCATCCTCCCCATCCCCTCCTAAATGGCAAAATGTCCAATTCTTCTGAAAAGAAGTTTCTCTTAAAAAAAAAATAAAAAAGAAACGAAACTGAACTGGGGGGTCTCTCCCCCTCTGCAAACAGACCACTGTAACTACGGTCAGCATTTCTACAGACTGCTGCAGTTTAGGTAAATCTCTGACTCATAAGATATTCCTTCCGGTATTTGTACCATGTGACCACATGCATCTTTTAAAGCAAATACCTTTAGCAGTTACTGTTTGGCTACACTATAGATGTAAGGAGCTGGGAAATGAAGGCATACCCTGTTTCCCCAAAAATAAGATAGTGTCTTATTTTAAGGTGTGCTCCCAAAGACGCACTAGATCTTATTTTCAAGGGACGTCTTATCTTTCCTGTAAGTAGGTCTTATTTTCGGAGGATGTCTTATTTTCAGGGAAACAGGGTATCTGCTGTTGAGCCGGGAAGTATAAAGGCTCTATAGAAAAAGCAACTGAAATCTTAATGTTCAGATTCTGACATGTGTCAATCACGTTTCAAAGAAACAGTTTTCCCCACTAACAGCTTTGTTGTGCCGAGTGTTTCTGCACAGCAAACGTATAGTGAGCCCTGGACGGCATGCATGGGAAGCCTGGTGTCTGTCCTGCCCTGGTCAGTGAGGATAGAAACTGCCCTGGTTCCTGGAGCCAGAGCCAGAACCAGCGGCACGGGTGCCCCAAGCAGCCAGCAGAGGCAGGTGATGGGCTGCCTTCCGTAGGCCGAGGGGTCCTGCTGGATGTCAGCTGAGAATTGAAAGAGCTTTCACTCTGTCACCACAGTAACAAACTCGTGGCATTTCTCCATACAAAGAAATCTAAACTTCACAGATAGCCTGGGAGGGCCCCACACCCTGCTGTAAAGCCGCTGATCTCCCAGACACTCTCAGTCCCTCCAGCTCCCTTCTGTCATCAGGCTTGGTAACAGTGAGGCCCAGATACCTGGTTACAGCCTACAAAGGCACTGCCAGTCTGGGCAGGGGCTGCGCTCAGAGGGGATCTAAGGAGGTGACAGCTGTCACAGCAAGCTGACTCCAAGTCAGAGCCTGCTGCACCCAGTCAATGCATATAAGTCAGTTCCTGCAAAGGAAGGATGTTTATAATGTTCAAAGATGATAATAAACATGAAATATGTTTTAAAAAACACATCTGGAAAAAGAAAACTAACTGAAAGATTAACCTTACAAGCTACATCTAAATCCATAGATCCGAGGAGCATCAGTTGCCTGATTTTCTTAGAGAATTTTTTTTTTTTTTTTTTTTCCAAAAGGATTGCTTTTATTTATCCAGCAAGTGATAGTGACCCCTAACCACTTCCTAGCAGGAGGAGGATTGGGAGAGGTTCCTTTCTCAGTCCAAGGGCCTCCACAATGTTGGTCTGTTGGTTCCAAACACGTAGACAGGTGGCATCACAGATTTGGTAAACTAACAATGCTTAATCTCTCTCTGCTAGAGCAACAAGGTGAGCATCAATCTCTGCTTCTGTAAGAATCCTGAATTTAGGATTTTCAACTGTAACTACTCCAACTTCTATTTCTGAAGGTTTGAAATCAATTGACAGAACAGTAGACAGGCATGTAATAGCAGTTTCCACTGTCTGTTCAAATGTCCAATCAAATTTCTTCTTCACTTTTTTTTCAAGGAAGCTGGTTGACTCAGTTTGTTTAACTCCTGCTGCAGTGGCTTTAAACCCACAGTAGTAACCCGCAGGATCACACTTGTACACCTGAGGGCCTTGTTCTTCATCTATACCAATTAAAATCATACAACAACCAAGAGGCCTCATTTCAGCATTCTGTGTGTAGACCTGAGAAATGTCAGCAATTCTTTTACACAGCATGTCCACGGGAATCTCATAGCCATACTTGTATTTCCAATTAGCTGCCTCATAGCGAGCCCTCTGTACCTGGGATCTGCTGTCAGCTGTCATTCCTGTCATCACACAGCCAATGTTTTCGGTTATCTTGAATAAGTGAGTCACTGTGCTGGAATCCAATAATTTATCAGGTACTTTCTTCTGTGTGACAATTACTGCACAATCTTTCCCTCTGACAGCTACTGATGTAAGGCCACCTTGGTTAATAGCTTTAAAAGCATATTCTACTTGGTAGAGCCGACCTTCGGGCGAAAAAATGGTAATGTGGCGGTCAAAACCCGCGCTGGATCCACGGGACATTTTGGTGCACCTACTACTTCAAGCACAGTCTAGAGAATTTAACAAATGTAATTATATGGCAGTAAAAAGCTACTACTTCTCACAGACATTCTCCTTTTCTGTACCAGGAAGGCAGAGGACCATTAATGACTTTAACGAAAGACGGCACACTCCAAAATCTGCTCAATTAATTAACATCAGTGAGGACAATCTGGCATGTCACTGCAGCTGTTTGTGGAAAATGGAACATTTTGCCTTTCTAACTGCTGATTTGTTCTAAAAAATAACTCCATTCTGTTTCATACAAGCAAGGTGGCAAGTGGGAAGACGATTGCTAATGAATGGGGAACTGCAGGTTTCTCGCCAGCAGCGCTGTCCAAAACCGCCAGGAGAAAAGATTCTGTCAAGTGGAATCACAGTTCAAGGTTCCACTGATTCTCCATCTACCTACCCCATAAGGGAATCTAGGATATATCCAGCAAGTGCCGAGCTGAAAACACTGCCCCTGTTCCCTAAAGGAACTCAGGGGTTGCAACCCCGGCCTGGGGCCCCCTGAGCACTGCGATGAAGGGCAGGAGAGGCTGTGGGACAGAGGCGCCTGCAGACCTGCCTCTGCCTGGCCACGTTGTCTGAGCTCTGTCACCCCACTTCCACCCAGACATCCTGAACAGGGACAGAAGACATCAGTGTCCTCCCTCCCACCCAGGCTGTGCTGCACCCTGTCAGACACAGGTGACATTGCTGGGCTCTTGTTTCTGTACCATCCAGGGCCCAGGGGAAGGGCAAGGCCACACCCCACTTTTGACACCCACAAAGCCAGACTTTCATAGGCCCACAATCGCAGGTGTATTACAGAAACTACGTTGGAAGTTACTACAATGGCTCAATCTAGACATGGATCCCTCCTTTAAGGCACTGAGGTCTTGGGGCTTCCAGGGTGTGAACCACACCTGAAATGACGTATATTCTTTTGTGAACACAGCTGCTGTTGGTGATAGACTATGACGTGCCAGGAAGAACATTCTTCTATATTGTTGATCAGTGAAGCTAAGGAACTGGGTTCAAATTATGTTCTGGAAGCTGTACTAGGGTACTTAAGACACCTCTAACATTTCAGTCTCATTTTAGAAGTTCCAGAAATTGAGCAGTAAAATGCACATTAATGACAAATTCTCATAAAGGACAGGATATTAGGGATACGATAGGTAGGGCGAATTTTAAAGAGATTCTAGTCCCTGACAGCTAAGGCTTTGACATTCAAGCCAATTATGAAAAAACCCAATGAGCTGAGGGGGACTTCCCAAATTTTCTAATTTACCTTCTTTGTAACGAAATCAATTTTGAAACTCTTTTGCTGTGATCTTATTGTGAACAACACATTCAAACAACCCTGTCCTCTGGGCCTCCGTGCATGAGCACTCCTTCCGGCTCGGCGTTGACAGCACTGGGCCTACTATTGCCCTGATGGGATGGAGCACAGCCCCAAGTAACAGGGCAGGCGCTTTCACCTGGTGCTGGAATAAAACTGAAAACAGGGCAATTCAAACCGGTAGAACTCTAGGTGTCTTTCCTAAAGAGATGGCTTCTTAGCCACACGGCAGGTCAAAAACAGGCTCCCTGAAAATGTCCAGCCTTGCACTGGACACATGGGCCGCCGTGTCCCCGGGGAGTAAGTGGTAGAGGCTGATTCCTCAGGTCTGAGTCCCAGTGTTTTCAAGCTCAATCTGCCTTCCAAATTGGGATTTCACATTTATCATTCCGAAGGGAAATATCCACTCATGGCTTTGCATTTACAGAGCCTGCTGGTTTTCATGATTTCTAAAGTAACTTGTTTGGCTGTCTGTAAATGCCAAAGGTTCTATGTAAGAAAGGAATCTTGGGGCTCATGCCTATAATCCAAGCAGTTTGTGAGGCCAAGATAAAAGAATCGGGTGAGGCCAGAAGTTCAACACCAGCCTGAGCAGCATAATGAAACCTCACCTCTACAAAAAATAAGAAAAATTAGCTGGACCTTATGGTGACGTGCACCTGTAGTCCTAGCTACTTGGGACACTAAGGCAGGAGGAGTGCCTGAACCCAGGAGTTTGAGGTTGCTGTGAGCTATGATCATGCCACTATGGTCCAGGCTGGGCAACAGCATAAGATCCTGTCTCAAAAAAGAAATAAAGAAAATTTAAAAAATGACTCAAAGACATGGACAGACACACATCAGGACCTTCCCATCCCAACGGCCACTGCAGCTATCGAGTGGGGAGACAAGCCTGGGCCTCCTCTCGGCCCTGAAGCTCCCAGGTCCTTGCCACATGCTGCTCTCACTCACCCAGTGTTACTGGGTGCCGACACCAGGCCGGACATCCAGCTAGAGTCTGGGTCTAGCAGAGAGTAAGACAAATGAGATCCTTCCTCTCAGAGCTGGTTATGACTTAGTGGCAGAAACAGACATAGACAAAGAAACACATTAACCCAAAAAATATGGCAAGGAATGTTGCCGACACAGAGGAGGAAGAGAGAGGACAGGGAGGGAGGGAGTGTCAGACTGCACTGTTCTTTAGACCAGGAAATCAAAGAAGGCTCTCTGACGAAGTGACACTTAAGCTCAGATCTAAAGAATAAGAAAGAGCCATCCATGCAAATGTCTGGAAAGAAGACCACTCTAGGCAGAGAGATGAGTAAATCAGGACCACAGTCCCCAGGCACCGGGAAGCAGGCACCACAGTGGGTGGGACACTGGAGAGTGGGGGAAGGACTGGAACAGGTAGAGATGGATGGGCCTAGGCCAGACGGCGCTGTGCAAGCCACGGTGAGTAATCTAGATTTAGAAAACGATGGGAAGCCACCAGAAGCTTTTAAGCAGAGGACTGATGTGGTCTGATTATAATTCCAGTTATAACCAAATGATGGGGTTGGTGGGAATTGTCCGTGGGCCAATCCAAAAACTTGGTGTCATCCAATAGTTCGGCCAATTGCAATGCTACAGGCCATGCTAGGCCCGGAGGTCACGGCCCGAGCCAAGTGCTCTTCTCAGACAGCCTTGAGTCACCTTCTTAGGGCTTTCTAATGCTGTCGTTGACTCTTAGTGACTCTAAAATGCTGGTGGTGGCACAGGACAGCATGGAAGCCCACTGCCCCAGCACAGGTCACACCCTGCGAGTTGCCCACCTCAACACAGTGAGACTTCACAACTCAGCCTGGGCACTGGCCAAGTGGGTGAGCCCTGCTCCTGGCTGTTGCTGATGACAACTACAAGATTTGGCCAAACTCATCTTCTCTCTGGGCTTCAATTTCATCACTTGTAAAACGAAATTCTTAACTTCTTGCAGATCTGAAGAAAAAGTGCACATCTGCACACATAATAATGTTTAATTCCAGGGCATTTGCAGTAGCTTTGCTACAGGCCACAAGCCCCAGATTAAGAATTTTTGCCCTTGGGCGGCGCCTGTGGCTCAAGGAGTAGGGCGCCGGTCCCATATGCCGGAGGTGGCGGGTTCAAACCTAGCCCTGGCCAAAAACCACAAAAAAAAAAAGAATTTTTGCCCTAGAGGACTCTTAGTTTGCCTTTAGACACCAACATCTGCTGACTGCACCCACAGCTGGAGCAGCCCCTCACCTCCATCTTCCCTCTCACGGGTCCTCAGGGCACATCAGCACTGTTCACGAGCTGCCTTTTAAAAAGAAGTGAGGAGAGAAGAAATGTAGGAAAGGAAATAAAGGAAAGGGGGAGAAAAACTAACATGACAGTCTTGTGTGAACCAAAAGATGTCTTCAAGAATTCTTTTAGCTATCCCAGTATCAGCCCAAACCCCACTCTTATCCTCATTCCTAAATCGATAACCTTTGTCAGCCTGAGAAGGGTTCCCAGACCTTGTTCATTCTTACCTTCATAATTTTGGGTTCCTACTTAAAATTTTAAGATTCACTATTGGAGAAGAGTAAGGAATTTCACCTGTAATTTCTCTGTGTTTGCAATTTCTCCTGCCCAGAAAAGCTCATCTCACAACTGACCTGTCATTTATATTTCCACATCGGAAACTCCATACTTTAAAATAGAGTGCAAGAAGTCGCTGTTGAACTTGATCTTTTTTTTTTTGAGACACAGCCTCAAGTTGTCGCCTTGGGTAGTAGAGTGCTGTGGCATGACAGCTCACAGCAACCTCCAACTCCTGGCTCAAGCAATTCTCTTGCCTCAGCCTCCCAAGTAGCTGCCACAATGCCCAGTTATTTTTTTTGGTCGTAGGCGTTGTTGTTTGGCAGGCCTGGGCTGGATTCAAACCCATCAGCTCTGGTGTATGCGACTGGTGCCTTAGCTGCTTGAGCTTAGGCTCCAAGCCTGAACTTGATCATAAAAATATCAAATGATTTTTAGAAAGACCGTTCTCTTCAATAATATTAGCATGTAATCAATTGCCTTCTAGATATACTTACATTTTTCAGGTGGTGTTATCGTAATAGTCTGAGCTGTAAATTCTTCATCAAAATACCGGGTATCTGTCTCAGATGTTACTTGAGGTTTAAAAGGAGGTACAAGCTGTAAGAAGAGAAAGAAGTCTGTTAACTGGCGGCAGTTTAGGACCATTCATTCCCAGGACAACTAGAGAACAAGTAATTAAACAAACGGTCACAGTCTCCGATGCTGAGTCACTGTGGGGGGACGTGGTTGGTGGTTTTTCCGTCAATAGTCCAAACACAACACGTTAAGTACTTAGTTGTTTGTATAAAATTTGACAAATGACACAAAATGGCAAAGGAGATGGACAGAATAGAGCTGGAGAAAGATGTTAAAAGTCTGTCCTGTTTTCTTCTTTTCCCCAATAGCAAGTGCACGCACAGAGGCTGCTGCACTAGGAGGCGACTCGTCCTAGTGCCTGGCCGAAGAGGTTATCATTACGAATGCAGCTTAACAATACAGCTGTTCTCAGGTCGCAGGAGAGCGTGGCCTTGAAACGTCATAAGAACGGTACCTTGTACTTTGCAAAGAACCCCGCTTATTGGAGACAGGCATTAACACCTAGCCCTGCCTCGGAACAGGGACTCTTGGCAGCCTCTGAAGTTACATGAAAAGTTTTGTCCACAGCTTTCATCAGACCTTCAAAAGGTACTGAAACCCAAAGATATTAAGAGTCACTCCTGGAGGATTGATGGAGCTGGACTCATTTGCTCAGGTGCCCCTCAAGGGTGAGGACAGGGGGGGAGTTGGGCTGCTGAAGACCGTGCTCTGTGAGCCTCGGGGCCACACACACACACACACACCACACACACGGGAAAAGCAGTGCCAGGTCCCAGGACGTGGTGAAACAGTATATGCTCTGTGAATACAGTCAGAACAGGAGAGGCCGCTTTTTTTTTTGTTTTGTTTTTTTTGAGACAGAGTCTCAAGCTGTCCCCCTGGGTAGAGTACTGTGGCGTCATAGCTCATAGAAACCTCCAACTCTTAGGCTCAAGGGATCCTCTTGCCTTAGTTTTTCTATTTTTAGTAGAGACGGGGTCTCACTTTTGCTCAGACTGATCTCAAACCTGTGAGCTCAAGCAATCCACCCACAATGGCTTCCTAGAGTGCTAGGATTACAGGTGTGAGCCACCATGCCGGGCCTCAGATGCCGCTTTTGGAATACAATTCTCAGGGATACAAGCGGCAAATAGAAGGACAGAAATTAGGTTTTTTTTTTTTTTTTGAGACAGAGTCTCATTATGTCTCCCTTAGTAGAGTGCTGTGGCATCACAGCTCACAGCAACCTCCAATTCTTAGGCTTAAGCAATTCTCTTGCCTCAGCCTCCCAAGTAACGGGGACTACAGGCGCCCGCCACAATGCCTATTTTTTTGTTATTGTTGTCATTATTGTTTAGCAGGCCCTGGCTGGGCTCAATCTTACCAGCCCCAGTGCATGTGGCTGGCACCCTAACTGCTAAGCTATGGGCACTGAGCCAGAAATTTTATGTTTTATAAAAATTTTATAGAAACACAAATACATAATTGGCTTAAGATCAATACATTTTCCCATTCTTACTGTCACCAAATTTATGTTAAATAAGGCAATAATCTTTAAGTCATTCTCTAGACACTACATTTTTAAATGTCAAAGATGAGCTGAGTTAAATCCATGTTGTCAACATAAACAACCACATAGGAATTTATGGCCCCTGATCCAAAACATTTTAAATCTTTTTTTATCCTTCTTTCTGTTTGCCCCCACGACACACCTAAAGTCTCCATTATTAGGGTGCGCTCTTTTGGTGATGAACCAACTCTAAGTTCCTTTTATCAACTGGGAATGGCTCCTCTCTCAGCCTCTCCTCTCCTCTACTTGAACAAGGTTCCCCGCCACTGGTGAGGAGGAACCTCCGGCTACTCTGCTCAGATCATTGAACACGAGCATGTCACTCCCCTCATGGAAACCTCCCTCTTCCACGCAGGGGTCAGTGTGCTCCCTTCACCAGCATCACATCCATGCACGCACAACACCAGAGGGGATGCAGACTGCCACAGTTTGGGTTCCTTTTTAGAAAACTTAGGGGGTAATTTCCCTTCCTATGTGGCAGGAATTGGGAGACAGGAATTCTGGTTGAGATTTTCCTTCTGACTTACTATTCCAGATATTTACAAAATGGGTCTGCATCTTTATAATCAAAAGTGAACTACAAGAAATCCTTTTGGCCAAAATGGGCTTCTCTCAGGCACTGGGAGAAGGTTTTGTTTACTTCAGCCCCATCCTTACCATCAGCTTCCAAAAACTCAAATCTGCTTTCACCTTAAACCTGTCCTTTTACATGAGAGAAAGAATGGTCCCATGCAACTTTAAAAACCGTAACATACCTTAAAACAAAAGATGACAGGGGAACTTAAACAGTCTGCTTCAAAGGTCATATTACTACCAAAGACTTCTGTGACCTTCCTGTGTCAAACAGTTAACCTCCCCATCACTTTCCATCTCACACTGTTCTTCAAAAGACTTTTCAACATCTGATACACAGACACGCACATGTTCATACACACAGCACACAGTATTTGCTGTCACCCACATTATGTCTCACCTCAATAAAATGTAAGTTCTATAGGGGCAAGGACTTAAAAAAAAAAAAAGTTTTGTTTGTTTTTAAAGAGACAGGGATTACTTTGTCGCCCAGGCTGGAGTCCAGTGGTATGATCACAGCTTACTGTAACCTCCAACTCCTGGACTCAAGCAATCCTCCTGCTTCAGCTGCCCAGGTAACTGGGGCTACAGGCCTGCACCACCATGCCCTGCTAACTTTTTAATTTTTATAGAGATGGGGACTCACTATGTTGCCCAGGCTGGTCTCGAACTCCCGACCTTAAATGATTCTCTCCCCTAGACCTCCCAGAGTGCTAGGAATACAGGCATGAGCCACTGTACCTGGACAAAAAAACAGCATTATATAGTAACCAGCACATGTTAAATGTGTACGATTCAGGAAGTTTTAACACAGGCACACCCATGAAACTATTACCACAACAGAGTGCTTTCTTGTGCTCTTGTGTAATCCTGTTGCACCCCGCGACAGGCCATGACTGACATGCTTTCTGCCATGATAGATTTATCTGTATATTTCAGAATTTAGTGTAAATAGAAGAGTGGAGTGTGGACGTCTTGTTTGGCTTCCTTCATTCAGCATGATGACTTTGACATTCATCCCTGTCACTGCAGGTATCAATAGTTTATCCATTTTATTGCTGGGTGATATTCTAGTCAACAGACGTACCACAATTTATCCATTTACCAGTCAATGGACACGGGCTGCTTCCAGTTTGTGGCTGTTACAAATAAAGCTGCTATGAGCCTTCATGTTCAAGTCTTTGTATGGACACAAGAATTAATTTTGGACAAACAGCAAGGAGAACGGCTGGGTCACATGGCAGGGGTGCATTTGACTTTTCAAAAAACTGCCACACTGTCTTGTCTTCCTCCATCTGGATTAAAAATTTTCCTATTCCTAATTTACCCAGGGTATTTTGTTTTTGTTTTATTTATATCAAAAAATGGATGGAATTTCTTTAATGCTTTTTTCTGCATCTATTGCAATAATCATTTCTTTGATTTCTTTCATAGTCTGTGAATTAAGACGAATGATGGTGATTGGTTTTTGTGAACCAAATTTATATTCCTGGAATAAGCCACACTTGTATCTATTGTTGAATTTGATTCCCTAATATTAAGAATTTCTGCAACCTTGTATTCCTAGAATAAGCCCTTCTTGGTAATGATGTGCTATTCTTTGTATCTACTGTTGTATTTGATTTGCTAAATTTATGTTAATAAATTTTGCATATATGTTCATTAAGAAATTTGGTCTGTAGTTTCCTTTTTCTGTAGTATTTCTCTGCCTTTTGGAATCAGGTTAATGCTAGTTTCATAAATTGAGAAGTACTCTTCATCTTTACTTTTTTGGACAAATTTGTATAGAATGATACTTAAATATTTGGTAGAATTCATCAGTAAGGCAAACAAGCATCTTTGTGAGGATTTTAACTACAAATATCATTTCTTTAGCAGAAGAAGGCTAATGATGACTTTTTTTCTTGGTAATTTTTATCTTTCAAAGAGTTTGTTCATTTCAGCTAATGTTAAATTTATCGGCATAAAGTTATAATTTACCCACTTAACACCTATAGAAATCTGTACAAGTGTCATCTGCCTCCTATTTGTCTTCTCAACTTTTCTGTTTCATCAGGTTAGAAAGCGTCTATTTTAATGATCTCAAAGAACCAGCTATCCTTTCATCAATTTTCTCTATTGTTTTCTATTTCGCTGATCACTGTCCCAATTCATATTACTTCCTTTGTTCTATTTACATTGACCTTAGTTTGTTCTTCTTTTTATAATTTCTTAAGGTGGAGTCTAAGGTCATTGAGCTTAGATCTTGTTTGTTTCCAATGGAGTCATTTCATACTATAAACTCCCCTTGAAGTATTAACTTTAGCTGTATCCTACAGCTAAACATGTTTTAATTTTTAGTTGGTTCAAAATACTTTCTAACTTCCCCTTTGATTTCTTCTTTGACCCACAATTATTTAAAATTAAAATTAGTTTCAAATTCTTGGGGATTTTCTATCTTTTTGTTTGAAAGATAACATACTTTTAATTATTTGAATACTTTAAAATTTATAGATTTGTTTTGCATAAAATAGGGCATGTTGTGCTACACATTCTGCATACCCTTGAAAGAATGAGTGTTCTTACAGTGTTGGGTGACGTGTTCTATAAGTATCAATCAGATCAAGTCGTTTGATAGCACTGCTCAAGTTTAAATATCACCAATTCCCCTCTACATTTATCAATCACTTGAAGATGGGTATTCAAATATCTAACTTTAATTGTGGATTTATGTATTTTTCCTTACAGTTCTATTCATTTTTCCTTTGTGTATTTTGAAGTTTTATTGTCAGATGCATAGCTGATTGTTAGTTCCTCCTGATGAAATGACCCTAGGTATCTCCAGTAACATGACTTTGAAATCTATTTTATATGATGACGATACAGACAATTCAGTTTTCTTTTGATTAGTGTGAGCATGGTATATAATTGCCTACTCATTTGCTCAATCTACTTGTATCTTACATTTGAAGTTGGTTTCTATAAGCAGCATACAAGTGGTTCCTGCTTTTTACCCAGTTTCTTTCTTTTTCTTTGGATACATCTCTCAAAACACTAATGTATCAACTGACACAATGTAAACTCCCCTTTAGAAATGATAAACTACCAACAACATCGGAAGTATTCATATGTAAATCTAAGGTACTTTTATGTAATTAACTCAATAAATAGATATAGGGTCACTAACTCTAAATTTAACATGCCTTCCTGACAAACGCAATAAACTTGGAACAGCTCTTTAAAAGCTAATCTGTTTTCAGAAATACAGTTTCTAGGTCAGGCACAGTGGCTCACACCTGTAATCCCAGGCAGGCAGATTGCCTAAGCTCAGGAGTTTGAAACCAGCCTGAGCTAGAGTGAGACCCTGTAGGATAATATTTAGAAATAAACTTATCCTACATCAAGCACACAAAGTAAATTAAGTGTGAGTTTAAAATGACTTGCTTTTCTTCCAGAGGCTTAAGAGGCTTGGACCCCCCTGGGTTACTCACAGAGTTAGGCTTTTTTGGAATTGTAAAATTCCTTAGGCCTTTTCTCTGAAGCAGTACACCCCGTGAAGCCTGAGATCCAAGGGCATGCCGCCCTTCCTCAGAGATACGGGCCAGAGGGTTGACATTTGTTAACAACATATTATCAGAGGTCTATAGGTGCTCTGCCCTGAAGGAAGGTCACAGTCGTTACTTCATACTGAGTAAACTGAGTGAATGCTTGAAGATATTCTTCTATTAACTCTGTTCCCCTATGGCTGCTTTCGTCTTTGTGCCCTGCTTAGAAAACTAGTCACTGTTTAGAGGAAGAGATTTACTACACAAGTGGTTACATTGATATGATAAATATTTCCTTTCAAGTTAAAATTCAGCTAATAGATAATGGATTAGGTGTGTATGTGACTGGAAGAGTATAAAACTTAAACTTGGAATAAAGAACTTTGCTATATGCCATCCCACGATGTATAGTCTGTTTCTTGACTTAATAATTACAGGAGCAAGTTTACACCTACAGCAAAGCTGCTGCTCGTTTGCGTCTCGGGTCACGCAACCGACCCCGTCTCCAAAATTAGCTGAGCATTGTGGTAGGCGCCTGTAGTCCCAGCTACTTGGGAGGCTGAGGCAAGAGAATCACTTGAGCCCAAGAGTCTGAGGTTGCTGTGAGCTATAATGCTATGGCACTCTACAGGGGGGCAAAAAAGTGAGACTCTGTCTCAAAAACAAAAAAGAAGTACAATTTCCAATGAACTAAACAGGAAGATCAATTCTGGGTCAAGATGCCAATTTCGGTTTACTGAAAACCATGTTTAGATTTGGGTTTACTTGTGTAATCTCAAGTCCATGTCATGGTAACAAAGTTGTAGCTCCCTAAATCCTTTCCACATTAATCCTATATCAAATTTTAAATATTATCAAAACACTCTACCATTTACTACTTTCTAAAAGTAAATAGTTGAGTGTCTCTTTACAGTGCAAGTAAAAGAACAGAGATAGGACTTTTCTTTTTCCTTTTTTTTTGCATTTTTGGCTGGGGCTGGGTTTGAACCTGCCACCTCCAGCATATGGGGCCGGCGCCCTACTCCTTTGAGCCACAGGCGCCGCCCAGGACTTTTCTTAAGCTCATTAGAATAAGTCATATTTGATATTTCTGCTATGGCTGGAATGACAGAATGGGTGTAGTGTGAACACCAAAGTCTTTGAAGTTAACCCCCCATTAGAATAAGTCATATTCGATATTTCTGCTATGGCTGGAATGACAGAATGGGTGTAGTGTGAACACCAAAGTCTTTGAAGCTAACCCCCCATTAGAATAAGTCATATTCGATATTTCTGCTATGGCTGGAATGACAGAATGGGTGTAGTGTGAACACCAAAGTCTTTGAAGCTAACCCCCCAGACCTTTCTCAGCAACTCACTAGCTAAGGAATGTTATTTGTATACTTTCTTCTATTTTCACTTCTAGGTACATAAGAAAGAGAGAACAGGACCTGAAACTTCTGACCTAGCTGATGTAGACAGTGATTACAGTATCTTAATTGTCTTAAAATCTGTGGCTATTTCCACCATTTTGTGGAATAAGGGAACCAAAATACTGGAACATAGGTATTTGCAGTAAAAATCACCAACACTCAAATGCTTGGATTTGCCACAGACAATAATCTGGTGCTATAATTTTCACTTCTTTGAAAAATGAGAGATTAGCCAAGCTCAGGTGGGGATTCTGGTTTATTTAATCTCTATGCAAAATTGGCGTTTTTTTTTTTTTTGGTTTTTTTTTCTGCGTATATATGTATGTGTGTGTACATGTGTTCGAAAAGCAGAAATACAAAAACAGGATTTATGTCTAACCAATAAATATATAGCATATATGTGTTATTACTTTATATGCTAAGCTTCCCAATACTAATCAATAGGGTATTTATTGACATAAAACTACAAGCTAAAAGTACTATATGTATTTCATTTTTACAAAACCACACACACAACAGTAATTAAAGTTTATATTATTAACATTGATCCAATTAAAAATACACCAAGAGGCCCAAGGCATGTGCACATTAATATACAACTATTGTATCATAAATTGAACCTGCCAAGAGGAATATTTTAGCTATAACAAACATTAAATGTTTAATTAGTACATCTGCTTTCCCTGCAGAAATTTTGAAGGGCTTGTTAACACATGATATGGGTGATTTGTACTGCTTTAAAAGTAATCCCTAGAAACGGGAACTCGTATTTTCTTTTCCTTGATACATTTTCTCATTTCTAAATGACAACTTCACCAGCACCAGTCATTCCACTGGCTGTAGGTCTGTGAACAAATGACACTATTCACAAATATCCACAGGTGTGTTTTATTACCTGAAGACCTCAGTTACACCCAGAGGGGGTTTACTTTGGGGGGACTTTTTGAAAGACATAAGAGGGGCAATAAAAAGAATTTGCTTCTAAGGTAGTTTATGGACAAGCTGCATCTATGAAGTCTCTGGACTTCACTAGGAACCTGGTGAAACAACCTCCTCTCTGTCTCCCTTAGCTGATGTCATACCCATCAGCGGTGTGGCAGCCATTCACCTCAGCTATTTCTGATGAGAAATGTTTATGAACATGAACCAAAGCTGAATGAGTATGTACATGCTGCAGAAATGACACACAGGCAATTTCCAACATATTAGCCAGTTTTGTTACAAAAGCCTGCATGTAAATTGGAGACAGTGCAGCGCCTACTTCAACAGACCAAAAACCAACTACATAAGCTCCCAGGCAGTATCATTAGTCTATTAAATCTAACACATGGGGTGGGGTGGGGGGAATACAACATTAATAATGTTAGGCTGGGTGTGGTGGCTCATGCCTGTAGTCCCAGAGCTTTGGGAGGACAAGGCAGAGGATCACTTGAGGCCAGGAGTTTGAGATCAGCCTGGGCAACACAGTGAGACCTTTCTCTATAGAAAAGAAACATTCAAACCTTTCAACAGGTATTTATGGTATCATTATTATTATTTTTTTTTTTTAGAGAAATTCACATCATTATATTTCTGGGAAGATAACCAAGAACTTAGCTCCTTCTGCACAAGTTTTAGCACTGACAGTAGTCCCTCTCTTAAAACCACATCAGAGAAGATGCAGTGATAGGGAGCTTCTGGGTTGGGGAATACAGTTTTTGGTGGGAAGGAAAGCAAAGCTGCGGGAGAGGAGGTAGACATTCAATTTGAGGCCTATGGGCAAAGAATAATTTCCTTGATAGACAAGAAGGCTACTAGGGAAAAAAGAACCTGTATTTGTCAGGAACTGCTCTGCCCAAGCACTATATTAATTAACTGACTGTTGGAAACCAATTGGAAGTTTATGAAGGACCCAGAGGATGCAAGCTTAGTTTTGAGGGCATTGGCTCCAAAAGGGTAAAAGAACGGCAAGAGAGCAGAAGAGGTTCCAAACACATGTGTGCACACGCACAGACCCCCTTCCATACATGGACTGAACATGCAACCAGACATGCAAAGTCCCCTTGCAGGTGGGGACCAGATGGCTGAAGGTCACACCACTAAGACAGTGAAGGGCACAGAAATGACCAGGAGCATCTCCTGTTAACCTGATAAGATCTCAGTTGAACAGGACTTCTCTGAAATACTTTATTCCCCACAAAAAAAAAAAGTGTTTAAGATTTCTTCTTTTTGATATGTTTTTAAACTGAATGATAAAATATCTGCATTAAAAAGAACTTCATACATCTAGTCCACTCCCCTCATTTTAAAATGAAAATATCAAGCCCTAAATTTTCAAACCAAAGTCATCCTATAGCATCACAATATAAATAACATTCCAAATAATTGTTATCCTATCCTAAGCAGAGGCTCTGTCATAGTTCCTTCACACTTAAAACCTGGGTGGCCAGGCGGAGCAAGATGGCAGCCGAGTAACAGCTTTCTTGCATCTGGGCACCGTGAGTCTGGGGAGATAGAACTCCAGGCATCTCTGGCTGGTGGGATCTGCCTATCATCACCCCTGCGCGGATACAGGGAGTAAGCGAGAGACTTTTGGACCCCAAGAGGAGGACTAAAACAGTGGAAAACCGGCAAGTGGTCGCGTGTGTTCAATCGGTCTAAACCCGCCCGCAACTTCCACAGGCACGAGAACTTAAAGAGCAAGAGGAAGTAAAAGGAAAATTAGGGCAAGGAAACAGATAAGAGAAACCACTCATGAGGAAGAATCAGCAGAAAACTCCAGGCAACATGAAGAACCAGTCCAGAACAACCCCGCCAAGGAACCAAGAGGTAGCTACTGCAGAGGATTCCACCTATACAGAAATGTTAGGAATGACAGAAAGGGAATTTAGAATACACATGTTGAAAACAATGAAAGAAATGATGGAAACAATGAAGGAAACTGCTAATAAAGTGGAAAATACCAAAAGGAAATTCAAAAACAGAATCAAATAAGAGATGAACGATATGAAGAATATAAAAAGGATATAGCAGAGCTGAAGGAACTGAAACAGTCAATTAGGGAACTTAAAGATGCAATGGAAAGTATCAGCAACAGGTTAGACCATGCAGAAGAAAGAATTTCAGAGGTAGAAGACAAAGTTCTTGAGATAACTCAGATAGTAAAAGAGGCAGAAAAGAAGAGACAGAAAGCAGAACGTTCACTGTCAGAATTATGGGACTTTATGAAGCGTTCCAACATACGAGTTATAGGAATCCCAGAAGGGGAAGAAGAATGCCCCAGAGGAATGGAAGCCATACTAGAGAATATTATAAAAGAAAATTTCCCAAATATCACCAAAGATTCTGACACACTGCTCTCACAGGGATATCGGACCCCAGGTCGCCTCAACTCTAACCGAGCTTCTCCAAGACACATTGTGATGAACCTGTCCAAAGTCAAGACAAAAGAAAAGATTCTGCAAGCTGCCAGGAGTAAGCGC
The DNA here is from genome assembly GCF_027406575.1 of Nycticebus coucang. Taxonomy (NCBI): domain Eukaryota; kingdom Metazoa; phylum Chordata; class Mammalia; order Primates; family Lorisidae; genus Nycticebus; species Nycticebus coucang. The sequence continues at coordinate 11,460,528 of NC_069789.1, read as the reverse complement.
CAGTTGACCTACAGGGGCAAATCCATCAGACTGACCGCAGACTTCTCCAATGAAACTTCCCAAGCAAGAAGACAATGGTCATCTACCTTTAATCTACTTAAACAGAACAATTTCCAGCCCAGAATTCTGTACCCTGCTAAGCTAAGCTTCAAAATTGATGGAGAAATCAAATCATTTACGGATATACAAACATTGAGGAAATTCGCCACAGCAAGACCAGCTCTACAGGAAATACTTCAACCTGTTCTGCACACTGACCACCACAATGGATCAGCAGCAAAGTAAGAACTCTGAAATTAAAGGACAGAACCTAACCTCCACACTGATGCAAAAGATAAAACTAAGCAATGGACTCTCACCAAATAAGACAAATAGAATACTACCACACTTATCAATTATCTCAATAAATGTTAATGGCTTGAATTCCCCACTGAAGAGACATAGATTGGCTGACTGGATTAAAAAACACAAGCCATCTATTTGCTGTCTGCAAGAAACACACCTGGGGCGGCGCCTGTGGCTCAGTCGGTAAGGCGCCAGCCCCATATACCGAGGGTGACGGGTTCAAACCCGGCCCCGGCCAAACTGCAACCAAAAAATAGCCGGACGTTGTGGCGGGCGCCTGTAGTCCCAGCTACTCGGGAGGCTGAGGCAAGAGAATCGCTTAAGCCCATGAGTTGGAGGTTGCTGTGAGCTGTGTGAGGCCACGGCACTCTACCGAGGGCCATAAAAGTGAAACCCTGTCTCTACAAAAAAAAAAAAATAAAAAAAAATAAAGAAACACACCTGGCTTCAAAAGACAAATTAAAGCTCCGAGTCAAGGGTTGGAAGACAATTTTTCAGGCAAATGGAATTCAGAAGAAAAGAGGAGTTGCAATCTTATTTTCAGATACATGTGGATTTAAAGCAACTAAAGTCAAAAAAGACAAAGATGGTCACTTTATATTGGTCAAGGGAAAAATACAAAAGAAGACATTTCAATTCTAAATATCTATGCACCCAATTTGAATGCTCCCAGATTCTTGAAACAGACCTTACTCAGTCTGAGCAATATGATATCTGATAATACCATCATAACAGGGGACCTTAACACTCCTCTTACAGAGCTGGACAGATCCTCTAAACAGAAATTAAACAAAGATATAAGAGATTTAAATGAGACCCTAGAACAACTGTGCTTGACAGACGCATATAGAACACTCCACCCCAAAGATAAAGAATATACATTCTTCTCATCACCCCATGGAACATTCTACAAAATTGATGATATCCTGGGACACAAAACAAATATCAACAGAATCAAAAGAATTGAAATTTTACCTTGTATCTTCTCAGACCATAAGGCACTAATGGTGGAACTCAACTCTTAACAAAAATGCTCGACCCCACCCAAAGACATGGAAATTAAACAATCTTCTGTTGAATAACAGATGAGTGAAGGAAGAAATAAAACAGGAAATCATTAACTTCCTTGAGCATAACAACAATGAAGACACAAGCTACCAAAACCTGTGGGACACTGCAAAAGCAGTTTTGAGAGGAAAATTTATCACTTTAGATGCCTACATTCGAAAAAGAGAAAGAGAGCACATCAACAATCTCACAGGAGATCTTATGGAATTGGAAAAAGAAGAACAATCTAAGCCTAAACTCAGTAGAAGAAAAGAAATATCCAAAATCAAATCAGAGATCAATGAAATTGAAAACAAAAGAATCATTCAGAAAATTAATGAAACAAGGAGTTGGTTTTTTGAAAAAATAAATAAAATAGATAAACCATTGGCCAGACTAACGAGGAATAGAAAAGTAAAATCTCTAGTAACCTCAATCAGAAATGATAAAGGGGAAATAACAACTGATCCCACAGAGATACAAGAGATCATCTCTGAATACTACCAGAAACTCTATGCCCAGATATTTGACAATGTGAAGGAAATGGATCAATATTTGGAATCACACCCTCTCCCTAGACTTAGCCAGGAAGAAATAGAGCTCCTGAACAGACCAATTTCAAGCACCGAGATCAAAGAAACAATAAAAAATCTTCCAATCAAAAAATGCCCTGGTCCAGATGGCTTCACACCAGAATTCCATCAAACCTTCAAGGAAGAGCTTATTCCTGTACTGCAGAAATTATTCCAAAAAATTGAGGAAGAAGGAATCTTCCCCAACACATTCTATGAAGCAAATATCACCCTGATACCAAAACCAGGAAAAGACCCAAACAAAAAGAAGAATTTTAGACCAATGTCACTCATGAATATAGATGCAAAACTCCTCAACAAAATCCTAGCCAATAGATTACAGCTTATCATCAAAAAAGTCATTCATCATGATCAAGTAGGCTTCATCCCAGGGATGCAAGGCTGGTTTAACATACGCAAGTCCATAAACGTTGTCCACCATATTAACAGAGGCAAAAATAAAGATCACATGATCCTCTCAATAGATGCAGAAAAAGCATTTGATAAAATCCAGCATCCTTTTCTAATTAGAACACTGAAGAGTATAGGCATAGGTGGCACATTTCTAAAACTGATTGAAGCTATCAATGACAAACCCACAGCCAATATTTTACTGAATGGAGTAAAACTCAAAGCTTTTCCTCTTAGAACTGGAACCAGACAAGGTTGTCCTCTGTCACCTTTACTATTCAACGTAGTGCTGGAAGTTCTAGCCAATACAATTAGGCAAGACAAGGAAATAAAGGGAATCCAAATGGGAGCAGAGGAGGTCAAACTCTCCCTCTTTGCTGACGACATGATCTTATACTTAGAGAACCCCAAAGACTCAACCACAAGACTCCTAGAAGTCATCAAAAAATACAGTAATGTTTCAGGATATAAAATCAATGTCCACAAGTCAGTAGCCTTTGTATACACCAATAACAGTCAAGATGAGAAGCTAATTAAGGACACAACTCCCTTCACCATAGTTTCAAAGAAAATGAAATACCTAGGAATATACCTAACGAAGGGGGTGAAGGACCTCTATAAAGAAAACTATGAACTCCTCAGAAAGGAAATAGCAGAGGATATTAACAAATGGAAGAACATACCATGCTCATGGCTTGGAAGAATCAACATTGTTAAAATGTCTATACTTCCCAAAGCAATCTACCTATTCAATGCCATTCCTATCAAAATACCAACATCGTACTTTCAAGATTTGGAAAAAATGATTCTGCGTTTTGTATGGAACTGGAAAAAACCCCGTATAGCTAAGGCAGTTCTTAGTAACAAAAATAAAGCTGGGGGCATCAGCATACCAGATTTTAGTCTGTACTACAAAGCCATAGTACTCAGGACAGCATGGTACTGGCACAAAAACAGAGACATAGACACTTGGAATCGAATTGAAAACCAAGAAATGAAACTAACATCTTACAACCACCTAATCTTCGATAAAACAAACAACAACACACCTTGGGGGAAAGACTCCCTATTCAATAAATGGTGTTGGGAGAACTGGATGTCTACATGTAAAAGACTGAAACTGGACCCACACCTTTCCCCACTCACAAAAATTGATTCAAGATGGATAAAGGACTTAAATTTAAGGCATGAAACAATAAAAACCCTCCAAGAAAGCACAGGAGAAACACTGGAAGATATTGGCCTGGGGAAAGACTTCATGAAGAAGACTGCCATGGCAATTGCAACAACAACAAAATAAACAAATGGGACTTCATTAAACTGAAAAGCTTCTGTACAACTAAAGAGACAACAACCAAAACAAAGAGACAAACTACACAATGGGAAAGGATATTTGCATATTTTCAATCGGACAAAAGCTTAATAACTAGGATCTATAGAGAACTCAAATTAATCCACATGAAAAAAGCCAACAATCCCTTATATCAATGGGCAAGAGACATGAATAGAACTTTCTCTAAAGATGACAGACGAATGGCTAACAAACACATGAAAAAATGTTCATCATCTCTATATATTAGAGAAATGCAAATCAAAACAACCCTGAGATATCATCTAACCCCAGTGAGAATGGCCCACATCTCAAAATCTCAAAACTGCAGATGCTGGCGTGAATGTGGAGAGAAGGGAACACTTTTACACTGCTGGTGGGACTGCAAACTAGTATAACCTTTCTGGAAGGAAGTATGGAGAAACCTCAAAGCACTCAAGCTAGACCTCCCATTTGATCCTGCAATCCCGTTACTGGGCATCTACCCAGAAGGAAAGAAATCCTTTTATCATAAGGACACTTGTACTAGACTGTTTATTGCAGCTCAATTTACAATCGCCAAAATGTGGAAACAGCCTAAATGCCCACCAACCCAGGAATGGATTAACAAGCTGTGGTATATATATACCATGGAATACTATTCAGCCATTAAAAAAAATGGAGACTTCACATCCTTCGTATTAACCTGGATGGACGTGGAAGACATTATTCTTAGTAAAGCATCACAAGAATGGAGAAGCATGAATCCTACGTACTCAATTTTGATATGAGGACAATTAATGACAATTAAGGTTATGGGGGGGGAACAGAAAGAGGGATGGAGGGAGGGGGTGGGGCCTTGGTGTGTGTCACACTTTATGGGGGCAAGACATGATTGCAAGAGAGACTTTACCTAACAATTGCAATCAGTGTAACCTGGCTTATTGTACCCTCAATGAATCCCCAACAATAAAAAAAAAAAGAAAAAAAAAAAACACCTGGGTGGCCTTTGACATAATCCTGGTACCTCATCCCATGGAAATAGGAATAGTCTACTCATGATGTCATCCGTCTCGCCTACAACTTGAGGAGGGGACCTCACTGCAGTCATCTTTTCAAGGCCAGCACTTAACATAATACTCAATAACAAACAGACACTTGTCCCTTAGCAGCAGGAAGACAGTCTGAAAAATGCTGTCATGGAGGATCACGGAGTGACTCACACAAATCCAGGCCACGTGGCATAGCCTGTTGCTCCCAGGCCACAAACCTGGACAGCATGGGACCAGCATGGACCGCACAGCAGGAACTGCAGCCCAGGGCTGGTATCTGTGTATCTAAACACCTGCAGACATAGGAAAGGCACCACCGAACATGGGGTATCACGCCATGGGCCGCCATCATCTGTGCAGCCCATCGCTGACGGCAATGCCACTGTGCAGACTGTGACAGGAGAGAAGCACTCAGGCATCTCCTAAATAAACACCAGAAAAATACTTGCAGGAGGCCTTTTGGCCATTGAAGCCTACTCAGCACCAAAGGGGGATGACAATTACACATCCTCTAAAACGCGCTGAATCCATTACCGAGAATTAGCAGAAAGGGAACAGCCCTGAATTGCCCTGAATTGTGTGGTATGTGCTGCACCATCACGTTCATTGGTTTTCACACGCACAAGCTCTTTCCCTTGGACGAGCCCTTCAAATGTTGCACAAATGTGAATTTGTGACATGCTTCTTTGCATGAACAGAAAACAAACACTAGTAAGTCACATGGAGAAAAGGTTAACATTTGGCATGCAACAGGGCATAATTAGAGTGAATACTAAGTTTTGCTTCTGATAATAGCCAAGCAGCTCCTATGGAACCCTCCTGCACATAATTATAAACTCTGGAAAAAATATGAAAAACTATCTGGACGTTCTGGGAAGCACTTGAGGACAGGTGGATGCTGAAGGGGAGGTGGACATTAGGAATAAGGAAATGGCACAGTATGTATTTCCCATTTTTAGGGCTTTCTGCCTGACAGTGGGCCCTGCTTTATGCCACAAGTAAAATATAGGGCAAAACACTTAAATTAGAAACCATAATCCTACCGCCATGACAATCCCAGGACAGAGTGTGGACAAGCACAGTAATCTTAAAACGAGGGCGATAACCCCAGAAAAGAGATGGAGCTCTAAATTCTAGAAATCTCTGGCTGACTCCCGAACCACAAATGTACAAGGCAGACTCCAAATCCCCAGTGAAGTCCAAACAAACTGACCTGAAATTTTAACCCACTGGAGAG